>NC_137879.1:6979075-7259075 GCF_963924005.1 Protomyctophum bolini | reverse complement strand
CCTCCCTCCCTATCTCTCTCCCTCCCTCTCTCTCTCTCTCTCTCTCTCTCTCTCTCTCTCCCTCCCTCCCTCCCTCCCTATCTCTCTCCCCCCTCCCTATCTCTCTCCCTATCTCTCTCCCTCTCTCTCCCTCCCTCCCTATCTCTCTCCCTCCCTCTCTCTCTCTCTCTCTCTCTCTCTCTCTCTCCCTCCCTCCCTCCCTCCCTATCTCTCTCCCCCCTCCCTATCTCTCTCCCTATCTCTCTCTCTCTCCCTCCCTCCCTATCTCTCTCTCTCTCTCCCTCCCTCCCTATCTCTCTCCCTCCCTCTCTCTCCCTCCCTCTCTCTCCCTCTCTCTCTCTCCCTCCCTCCCTATCTCTCTCTCCCTCTCCCTCCCTCCCTCTCTCTGAGCTTCAGTGATAGCCTGTTAATGCAAGCGGTGTGTGAGTCTATCTCACCATCTGCATCGAACTGGAGCTCGTCTGCACTCTTCTCTTCTCACTCTCTCACTCTCTCTCTCACACCAGGATCATTTTTATCATCAGCTTGCCAGCTTTCAAACACAGTTTGCTCTAAATATATTTGTGAGCGTGTGTGCGTGTGAGTGTGTGTGCGTGCGTCGGTGCATGTGTGTGTGTGTGTGTGTGTGTGTGTGTGTGTGTGTGTGTGTGTATGGGAGTGTGTGGGAATATGTGGCCACCAAAACACCCATGGAGGCGTTTATAGATCAGTGTGTGCTTCTTGTCCGTTTGAGGAAAGTATCACAAGGAGGCGTTGAGTCTTCTGCCAGAGTGGTGTAGCCAGAGAGAGAGAGAGAGAGACATAGATAGAGAGAGGGTGCGTGCGTAAGAGAGAGAGAGAGAGAGAGAGAGAGAGAGAGAGCGAGAGCTGGAGAGAGAGAGATAGAGAGTGTGTGCAACCATGTGTGAATTA
Organism: Protomyctophum bolini; assembly: GCF_963924005.1. Lineage (NCBI taxonomy): Eukaryota > Metazoa > Chordata > Actinopteri > Myctophiformes > Myctophidae > Protomyctophum > Protomyctophum bolini. The sequence goes on along the minus strand of NC_137879.1, from coordinate 7,258,163 downwards.
GGCAGTCAGGGAGGCATGGACGGTCGCTGGCACTGTTCGGCTGCTCAGGTAGATGTTTCCTTTTAACTCTTTAACGGCATGCATTGCACACCTTAATTGTTCCTCCTCTGTCTGCACCTGTGGGGCTTTTCATGTCCTGCACTTTAATTAATTGCGTCTTTGTTTTGTTCTCTGTTGTTGTGCTGCTTTGATTGTCTCCCCTCCCCCCCCTTCCCCCTCTATTACCTTTTGTCCATGTGTGAACCTTAATTGCCCCCCCCCCCCCCCTATATGTGTGAACCTTATTATGTCAGCATGCGTCTCCTCCGCGTCTCGACAATGAAGCGTGTGCCGGACTGAGAGGGAGGGAAGGAAGGCAGCGATGCAGGGCGAGAGATAACGGGTTTTGCGGCGGGCAGAGAGAGAGAGAGAGAGAGACAGACAGACAGAGGAATCATTGCATGGTTATTTCAAAACGCGGTGGTCCGTCACCCCGTCACCCCCCCACCCCCATCCCCACCACTCCCCAAAAGCCTAATGCGTGCTTGTCATTAAAAAATAAAGTTTGGCGGGGATTGCTATTGACGTGCTTGTAAGTTTTAACCCATTTTGGGCCGGAACCCCTTTCGGTGTTAGCATCATGTTATGCTTTAACTATTGAAAAATAGCAGATCTACAAGCTCGTAGCGCGCCACCGAGTGGCGCGCTACGAGCTTGTAGGTCTGCTATTTTTGAAAAAATCGAAGAACGACTGACATAGAAACACAGCTTTTTTCAGAAAACTGTCAGGATGTATAAGAAGACATTTTTAGAATCTGATCTCAGGTAAAAAGAGGTTAAACCCCCAAGAGGATCTCCCGTCATCAGGGGGGAGATTTACACCCCGTGCCTCCGCGGCGCAACGCAGGGTTGACTCGGATCGATAAGCCGATCGACGCCGCCGTCGACTATAGAGCGGTCAGCTGGGCGAGGTGATGTCACAGACCACGAGGAGGGGGGGGGGGGGCTGGCGGTTTGCAGGGAGGGAGATCTTCTTTTTTCTTTTCTTCTTTCCATCACCTTAAAAGCAGTGGTCGGTGTGAGGAGCGTTCGTTCGGGTCAGTGCCGGCTCAGCATTGATCTGCCCACAACAGCAGATGTCAGCGGGATGATGTGTTCGCCCCTCCTCGCATGATTGGCCCCTCCGTGTTATTTGGATCCCAGTGAAAGGCACGGAGGTTTATCGACCGGCCCTCCCCTCCCCTCCCCTCCCCTCCCCTCCCCTCCCCTCCCCTCCCCTCCCCTCCCCTCCCCTCCCCACCCCACCCCTCCCCTCCCCTCCCCACCCCACCCCACCCCAACGCCCCAGCAGCTATAGCCTTTGACAGGCCGGTGTGCTAGAACTGATTGGAAAAGCAGTGGTGTCTGTCAAACAAACAGTATAATAGCATATAATGCTCCGGGTCGAAGCAACCCGGGCCATGCAGGTCCTGGTCGGACCTTGGTTCTCTAGACCAAGAAGAATGGGCCTTTTTTTTGCCGGGCTATAATATTACATCTCTATTTGAACCTCAGCAGTCAGCATGCATTCACCAAAAATATCCAATCTACAAGCTCTGTAGATGGTCTATGTAGACAGACGGACGGACGGACAGACGGGGGAAAGCCACCCGAGAATACACTTGAAAGCCACCCGAGAATACACTTGTAACTCAAGTGTGTTATACAGGACTATAGAGGCTTTAAGTGGTGAAGTGAGGTTTGGTGAGCCGGTCGTCATTGTGATCTGATATAATCCTGTCCACGCATGCTGGTGCACGGACGTGGACACGGAGCCAAAGACCACAGGCTTAAGAAAGGGCCAGTTTGTAATTATTACCTCGGGGAAGCCATGCATCTTCTAAGAACCCCATGCTTGTGTGTGTCAGGTTGTCGTTCCAGTCCGTTCGCTGTGCTAATCTGCCTCAGGACCTCGTTTCCCCCGTTCGGCTCGCTCGGCCGCGCTCCATCTTTCTCTCCCCCCTTTTTTTTCTTCTCCTTTTCGTCTGCGAGTTTAGTAACAACCACTGCAATGCATCACAATCCAATTTTAATTTACTGCTGGCAGCGAGCATCGGCAGCATCGCGGCGAACGAACGTGGCACGCCGTGCGCGCTCATGCAGTGCATGCTGGGCACGCTGGCACACGCCGTCGTATATTTTTGGAAGCTTGCTGCTGTGTCGGGAGGCGACAGGCGACGTCTCGTTAGCACCCCCCACCCCACCCCACCCCCACACCCACACACACACAAAGTACTGGCCCCAAACACTTTGAAATCCTCCCCCTGAATATCTGCTATCACACTTCTCTCCTAAAGCCATGGTTCTTGAATTCCTTGTTAACTCTCTCTCTCTCTCTCTCTCTCTCTCTCTCTCTCTCTCTCTCTCTCTCTCTCTCTCTCTCGGAACGGTGAATCGATGCACAGGGCTCCCCACGGAGCCCGTTTTACTCCCCATCATTTTGAACAGCCTGAACTTAGAGTTTCCATGGCAACAAGAAGGAGCAGGGAGGATGGCAGCAGCTAGAAGATAGGGCGCCTTTTCTTTTTTTCTCCTTCTCATTTTCTTTTTCTCCATAGAAAATGTATGTGAGAGAGAGAGAGAGAGAGGGGGGGGGGGGGGGTTGGTGAGATGAAGAAGAGATATGGATGTCTGTGGCTGCGAGGTTATTAATGGCGGTTGATTTAGGTTATAGGGGGGTTGGACCAGAGCAGGTATTAAAACCATGAAGGCCCTGCAGTGAGAGGGGGGGGTTAAGTAAGAAAGGCTTAACAAGGTATTGAGTGTGACCGACTGATCTGTCTGCTCTGCTCCACTGCGGAGGTGCTGCTATGGGGCGACTTACTGAGCATTTACTGAGCCTACAGTCGTTGACAGTTGGTACGGTGGAGAGATACAGGGTGTATGTGGGTAGTAGCAGTAGCCTTAAATTTAGATATAGGTTCGTCATCTTTTCCTATATCCTGTATACTATAGGGTTCAATGTCCCTATATTGTTTAGACCAGCGGTTCCCAAACCTTTTTGGCCATTCACCCCCCTCCCCCCCCCCCCCTGTTACCTCCTGACGTATAGCTGATCCCATCCCATTCTCTCTGATTGTTTACCTTGCTTATTGCGGAATGCAAACTCTGCTACCCCCTTCCCCTGGGTGGGCGTACCCGGCCCCTTCCCCTGGGCGTACCCGGCCCCTTCCCCTGGGCGTACCCGGCCCCTTCCCCTGGGCGTACCCCCTTCCCCTGGGCGTACCCGGCCCCTTCCCCTGGGCGTACCCGGCCCCTTCCCCTGGGCGTACCCCCTTCCCCTGGGCGTACCCGGCCCCTTCCCCTGGGCGTACCCGGCCCCTTCCCCTGGGCGTACCCGGCCCCTTCCCCTGGGCGTACCCGGCCCCTTCCCCTGGGCGTACCCCCTTCCCCTGGGCGTACCCGGCCCCTTCCCCTGGGCGTACCCGGCCCCTTCCCCTGGGCGTACCCCCTTCCCCTGGGCGTACCGGGCCCCTTCCCCTGGGCGTACCCGGCCCCTTCCCCCGGGGCGTACCCCCTTCCCCTGGGCGTACCCGGCCCCTTCCCCTGGGCGTACCCGGCCCCTTCCCCTGGGCGTACCCCCTTCCCCTGGGCGCTACACAGCGGAGCTTCTGTGCATATTATACGCATGTGTACGGCTGTACGCGGTATATATAAACCAGTGGTTCCCAAACTTCTTCATGTCAAGGACCACCAAATTGACACAAATTAGCCTCGCGGATGAAGAGTTATGCCATGCAGGGACCCCCATAAGAGATATGCCATGCAGGGACCCCCATAAGAGATATGCCATGCAGGGACCCCCATAAGAGATATGCCATGCAGGGACCCCCATAAGAGAATATTTTTACGGCTCTAGCAGTTCTTAACTATAAGTATATACCATATACTAACCCTATATGGTAACCGGCATTCAATGAGATAAAAAAAGGTGTTTTGCCAATTAATGGTATTCAGGCGACCCACTTGCAGTATCCTGACGGCCCACCAGTGGCTCCCCCACCCCCCCCACACACACACACACAACCAAGCAGAGTGGAATTAATGGAAAGGTGTGAAAGATAAAGTATAGGGTTGTTAGGAGGAGGGGCTGGCTGGCTGTTAGGGGGGAGGGGGAGGTGGTGGTTATGGGGATAAATGAGGCCGTTCCATGCGTGGTCCCTCCCAGCTGCTAACCTATACACCTCGCCTTCCTCCTATTCTCTGTGGAGTTTTGACCGCGTGCCCAAATCCCTGCAGACGAGGAACGTCTTATAGCGATCCTATAGGCCATTCGATGGGATGCGGGGATGTACTGGTGGTGTGGTGGTGCTGGTGGGTGGACTGCTTCACTGTTCTGTGGGGATGTACTGGTGGTGGTGGGAGGACTGCTTCACTGTTCCGTGCTCACAGAAGTGGAAAATAACTAAAACAAAAGGAGTCACCTGTTTGCAATTTACAATTTAGGCATTTATTTAGCACAACGCTCTTAATTCAGAGCGACCATGAAGAACCTATCATGGAAAATTCTTTAATCTGTACATTGAAACTATACTGGGATGCCAGGTCTGCAAATGAACCTGGCATCTGTCTCTACATAACATGCTATCTATATTCCATTTTAGCCTTTGCATGTACTGTGAGCCTGCAACGTCGTCCAGGCTACGGCTGCTGTCAATACTGATGGCTGGACATGTGTGGTATTCCTAATGTCTCTCTCTCTCTCTCTCTCTCTCTCTCTCCCCAGTCGACAGATGACCTGCTGGTGGCGTCGGCAGAGTGTCCCAGCGATGACGAGGACATTGACCCCTGTGACCCCAGCTCAGGTTAGACACGCACGTGAATGAATGATGAATGAATGAATGAATAGATTATTTTGGTGCTTTACATTTACATGTTAAGTTTCATCATTTGCAGGTTTTTCTTTTTACAAAGAGGTAGCACCGAAAAGGTCTAGGCTGAAGCCGAAGTTTATTGTGCTTAGCCTTTTTTTAAGAAAAGAAACACAATACAAAATGAATACAAAGGAAACGGAAAAAAAGAAATAAATCATTTTTGTAGAACTTAGTCTTTTTATAACTTTGAATTGCAATATTACACTCGAGGGTGTGGGTTAACGTGATTATTGTGTCAGTGATGCTTGCGGAACTCGACTTCGTCTCGTTCCTGACCGCATCCCTGTCGTGGCAATAATCACGTTAACCCACACCCTCTCGTGTAATAAAAAAAAGTATTTTTTTAAAATATATATATTTTTTATCCCACGATTTTGTAACTCATTTTTCACCCCTGTGTCAATCATCTAATGTGACCCTGGGCTCTACACACCCTCCACCAACCTAGTCCCCATATATGGGGGACAAGGGGAGACCAACGGACTTGAACTCATGCTTCCTTCATGCCTGAGTGTCCAAGTTGCTCCTTTACACCTGACAGGGGGGAGTTTCCCTGGTTGGACGTAGCGCGTGGAAGGAACACGTTATTCCAACCAGTTCCTTTCCCCTCCATCAGGCGCCCCGGCTGGCCAGGGGGAGGCAGTTTCTAAACCTATGTCTTTAATTTGAACCCTATAAGCTAAAACAGTGGCAGCAAAACGTCAGGTCATTTATTTAGTAGTTTTATGGGAGAGTAACGGGCAAACACATCAATTATAGTTGTTTTTAGATTAATCTGCATCGGTTTGATTAATCAATCAGACCGATTAATCAATCGGTTCGATTAATCGGTCTGTCTTTACAGATAAACAAGGCCAAAGTAACAGCTTGAACAGATCTACAAGCTCACAATATTAAATATAAAGGTATTAAAGTTAAATCTGACTTGCCTGAGCCTGCAGTGCAGACACCCTGTTACAGTACATGTATTTTTCGGAATGGACAAAATTATTATAATTTTTTTAAATACAGAATGAGATCATATCGACATCGGTAATATCGGTTATCGGCCCATAACAGCAATTAATTATATCGGATATCGATATCGGCCAAAATGTCTCATCGGCACATCTCTAGTTTTAACCAATCTGCACAGAATGTGTTTGTAGTTATGTACTGTAATATACAGTAGCCTACATATGACTAGCAGTGGCTCTTGTTCTTCTATTCTATGTATTGAGAAATGAAATGAAAGACCCGTTGAGTTTGACAAGAGGCATTGCTTGAAGCTCAAAGTGCATTATCTCCTCTGTTCTGACTTGGCTTAGTAGTATAGATGTTCTACTCTGGCACAGTAAGGAATATACACACACACAGTCACACACACACACACACACACACACACACACACACACACACACACACACACACACCCTCACCCCCTGCTACTATCCCATATGTGTACTTCCCATATGTGTCCGCCACACTTTGTGAAACACTCTGTCAAAGTCGCGTTTTCTCCTTTTCTCTGCGAGTATTTCTTTTTTTTTGTGCCGCTGTGATGAATTTTTCATTCCAACTTACGTAGACTGGCATTACCTCTATTCAGCACTGGTGGAAAAAGTACTCATGCATGTTTTACTTAAGTAAAAGTCATCAATACTGCAATGTAGAAATCCGCTCTTACAAGTAAAAGTCCCAGAATTCAACATTTACTTAACCCATTCTGAACGGGAACCCATTTTGGTGTTAGCATCATGTTATGCTTTAGCTATTGAAAAATAGCAGATCTACAAGCTCATAGCGCGCCACCGAGTGGCGCGCTACGAGCTTGTAGATCTGCTATTTTTGAAAAATCGAAGAACGACTGTGACATTTTTTTAGAATCTGATCTCAGGTCAGAATGGGTTCATCAGACCAGTGTGTGTCCGCAGTGGAAACCTCGTATGAATCTGATCTCAGGTCAGAATGGGTTAAATGTACATACTTAGTTACTTTCCACCTCTGCTGGGTGCTGGCATCGCCTGGCACTCTATTCTGCCCCGCAGCCCCCTCCCCCCTACCCCCCTACCCCCCTACCCCCCTATCCATTACCTATACTGCTGCCTCCAGCTCCTTCCCTTCAACCTCCTCGCCTCGGCTTTATTCTCTCTCTTTCTTGTCCAATACGAGGCAGCAGAGACAACACACGCTATCCGTTCAAGCATCAAACCCGCAGTTATAACTACCCTTGTATTTTTTACCCCCTTTTTCTTTTAAACAGCATAAAATAACAAATGCTACAAACAACACAATACAATATACATGTATTCTCTCCCTACAGCCTTCTCTCGGTCCCATTCCACCCGCCTCCCGACGCACAAGGCCATGAGAGAGAGACAGAGAGAGAGAGAGAGAGAGAGGGGCAGGGGGGAAAACAATGAAAAGAAAAGAAATAAGGGGGTTAGAGAGATAAGACGAGAGGAAAGCAAAGGGAGAATATAAGACCTTTTCACACACGGGGGGGAAAGAGTTCTCCGCTTATATCCACAGGGAATCCGCTGCACTCCTCGCGTGAATAAGACGCGTTTCTAAGCCAAACGTAGAGAGAGAAAGCCACGACACAATTCAGCTCCTGACAGAGGGGCGGGTTGTGAGCACGAGACCGGCGTGAAAGTGATGTCACGGGATTATTACGTGCCTGCTTGTCGCCCCGCGTCTCCCTCCCTGCACCTGAACGCTCGCCTCTCATCGAGAATGAATTACTAGGCGCGTCAGTCGCTTCCCTTCCCTTGTGGAAAGCCCTTTAGAGAAAGAAAGAATAAAGTTAAGTTGGAGAAAGAGAAAAGAAGAAAGGGGGAAAAAAAGAGTACTAGACAGTCTCTCCTTTGCTTCTCTTTTCCTCTTGCTGCTCGTTAGTAAGTAGTCTTGGGAATCAATGGCCCATATATGTCTTCTGAGTCTGTATAGCGCGAGATGTACAAACCAAATGGAACCCAGATGGATCCGCCTTACTGGTCTATTGGTTCCATTTGTACACTCTCAGAGTCATGGGGGTCCTTGAAATGGAAAAGTTTTGAGAACCAGTATATACTGGATTTTTATTATACTATATCCACCTCAACCCTCTGCCCTCGCATACGACTTTATGTATGCGACACGACACCAGCAGGGACGTGCACACATTAGATATCAAAGGAGACTTGAGCCCCTGCCCTTTTTTTTACCCGTCTGTAAAACAACTGCCCTTCTCCAGACCACGAATGCAGCATAACTGGAATGAAAATGCCCTCCTCTCCTTTCCATGCCATACCCGGAAGGCAGCATTCAGGAGAATAGTTTTTGAGTGGTGCAACCACTCCAAGGAACAGCAATGTCCGTGTTCACCTATGTGTCGTTTACCAACCTATGTGACGTTAACCTATGTGACTATGAGCACCAGTATGACTATGACTACCAGTATGGGGCGCTGTTGTGCCAGAAACAGAGAGAGAGATAGTGCTGCACTGTTGCCTGAGAGAGAGAGGAGTTGCACCACTCAGTTCACACGGTTATGTCGTTACACTGCATCTCCAGACTCCAGTAGATAAAGAGTGCAGGGTTTGCGCCCTGAAAATAGCCGATCTACAAGCTCTCAACGCGTCGCAGTGCAGCGCGTTGTGAGCTTATAGATCTGCTATTTTTTGCTATTTGGGGCCAAAAGTGCCCTCTTATGCAGGATTTAAGCCCCTGCCTCTCTAACACGTTCTGCACGTGCCTGGACACGAACGAGTGCAGCATGATAAAACGATAGATGCCGTGTTTACATGCAAAGCCAGCCCATACATACATGTATACGTTATGCCCCTCACATGCTCATTACAATGTCATCTATAATGCATATCGTAATTACACGCTGTGCCTGTAGCACAATAATAATAAAATAGACGCATCCGCGTGCTGCTGGCAGCCTCTATACTCTGACATACATGATGCTGCTGCTGCTGCGCGATGTTATGCAAAATGCATGCAAAGATAATGCATCATTATGGAGATTTATTATGGCCTCTTCGTCCGCCTCCATCATGCATCTTACATGCACAATAATGTATAATGAATGCATCGTCATATATCATTGCCGGCGGGGAGAAACCTTGTATCGCCATATTTTAACACCCCCCCCCCCCCCTCCCTATATTCTTAACCCATTCTGACCGGGCACCCATTTTGGTGTTGGCATCATGTTATGCTTTAGCTATTGAAAAATAGCAGATCTACAAGCTCATATCGCGCCACCGAGTGGCGCGATACGAGCTTGTAGGTCTGCTATTTTTGAAAAATTCGAAGAACGACTGACATTTTTAGAATCTGATCTCAGGTCAGAATGGGTTCATCAGACCAGTGTGTGTCCAGTGGAAACCTCGTATGAATCTGATCTCAGGTCAGAATGGGTTAAATGAATGCCCTATAATTTGTCGACACGTTTAATGTATTGTTTTGTCTATGTACTGTATTCATTGTGTTGTGCCCGAGGACCCCCCCTCTAAAACGAGATGATACGTCTCTAGGGGCTATCCTCTAAAGGAAATACAAATTTCAATATATACACATACTGTCGCAGAAATGTGTAGATCTGTGAGCTCAAAATGTGACGTGACACGCTTTGAGCTTGTACCACTATATAACGTGCAAGTATTCATCTTAATTTTGCACAATTTCTCAATTACTGTTGAGTGCTTTCAACCACAGACCAAAATTTTAATCTCAGTACTTTTTTTGGGATATATTTCCAGATAGCGTGTCAAATACAGTGTCCAGTATATTAACTTTGTCTAGTTTGTCAATGCGTGGAAATAACGTATTTCTAATACTCAATAATGATATTGTGAGTATTCTAAAAAAAATATGAAGATGGATTAAGACATGCCCTAATTAATATGACACCACCACCGCAGGGGGTTTGCACCCAGGAATTAGTTTTGGGATTGTTGACACACTTTGAGATTGTAGTTCTGCTATTTTTTTGCTATACTTTTTAAATTTGAATCGGGTTATGAGGTTTCCACATGGGCAGCAAAGCTGTATATTGCCCCCTGACTGGCCCACCTCCTTCTTCTTTATTTAACATTCCTTCCCCATATCCGCCCCGTAATATATGAGTGCATATTAGAATACGACACGGAGGCTCATGTGTGCATGCCTTATTTATATTGCGCGACACCGGTATATAACGGCAAGTTTAAAATACGTTTCTGAGTGTTAAATGTACTTAGCCGTTTGCTCCGGTACTGTATGTGCACAATAATGTTTCTATATACACACGCTATACCACGTGCACCAGCCACGTGCACACGTACTGGAAGAACTGTGATATGTTCTGAAAGCAAACACCTTGGAGCAAACCTGTGTGCGGACTCTCCTCTCTTCACTGTACTTACCTTAGCTCAGCACCAGACAGGAACTGGATGTGCGCTAGCCACCTACCTTTTTATGTTCTGACATCTGACCTTCATCTTGTCTGTCCTTCCCCGTACCGCCCACACGCTATATGGCTGAAACACATTGTGTGCAGCATTTGGTCAATAGTAACTTAGCACATTTACCCAAGTACTGTACTTACGTGCAATTGTTAGTTTTGTTTTTGTTTTTTGCTTTAGTATTTTCAATTTTAAATAATTGTACTTAAAAAAAAGGATTTTGTATACATCTTATATATATGGGAGAAGTGGTACCCATACTCAGAAGACACACCCCAAGGCAGAAAACCAAAGCCACGAACAGCTACGTCGCTACTGCAACGCCCACAACACCATCTTACACACTAGACTCACGCACACTCACTTCTCACACACACTCACACGGGCAGTGACGTCACACACTTACCCTTCGCAGTCTCTTTGCAGTGTGTGTAAGCGATCTCTTCATTACACGGCCCACGCCAACCCCAACGCAGACCACCAGCCAAATAGACTTTTCATTGGCACTAACACTGGCTCCCTTCCACACTCACGCCGGCAATGCATTTGTTTAATACACACATTAAAGTATTAAAGTACCCACACCCCCCAGGCAACAGTCTACGCTGTTGCCCAAACACGTCCAGAAACAAGGACTTTAACCACGCTACTTACATACACTGCAACTCGCTTACAATTCGCAAACCTGGCAACCTGGCAACACTGCCCTCTCTTCCCAGGCCCGCCCCCACAGAGAAACTCATCTCGCGCACGACAGAATCTCACCTCGCGCAGGACATTCAGGACAACACAAACAAGGAAGCGCCATTCTACGCTCGCATTTATGCTTATTCCTTCTACATCTCAGGAATTCAAATATCAATGACTCAACTAATCCCTTACTTACATCAACATTGTTCATTGCACGAACTTTCACAACAATCGCATTGGAAATTTTAACGATCGCATTGACGCCACTTTTGCCGCGGTACCAAGGGGAACGACCGGGATGGTTTCTACCCCTCAATGTCGTGCCTACTCTACACTGCCATCCGAAGGCCCCTCTCCCTTTCACTGCTCCTGTGTCGCCAACTACGTTCACTTAATGGGGCCAGTCCTTCACAGTGACACACGCGTTAGATGAACCACGCGACCGGGATGGTTTCTACCCCTCAATGTCGTGCCTACTCTACACTGCCATCCCAAGTCCCCTCCCCCTTTCAGCGACTCGAACAGCAGCTCCGTCCGAAAGCCCAGTAGCCCACAGCACTGCACAGCCGACAGCCCCACACATGTCACACACCCAAATGAATCGAATGAATGAATAAGGCGCTTATATCGCTTTTGCTCAGTGGATGGGACATTTACATTAAAAGCTATCGGATGGACGCGTGGATAACGGCATGGTTGTGTGCACTCGGAGGGAAAGGTTCCATATAGCTTCCATGCTAGCTGCTTCAGACACAGGGGAGGGGAGTGAGATTGCCCGCCTCACGGGACTCCAGTGCGAAATAGCGCTTATGCAACAATTACCCAAAAAACAACACCTCAACTCAATGTCATTGTGAATAAGAATTTCGAGTGAAAATATAATTTTTGGAAGGACACTTTCACCCAGTATGAAGCGAAATGTGGAAGCCGTGTGTGTCACACCAAAACGGGTGACCTATATAATCCTGTAACGCCGTGCATTATGTGCTTGCGTGCGCATTTCCCAAATCTCAGTCATTTATCCACACATCGCTCTGTGTATGTGTGTGTGTGTGTGTGTGTGTGTGTGTGTATCACTACATTAGTTGCCTGTTCAAAACTAAACTACACTTTATGAAATCATTGTTGCAGCCTACACACATATATTCAGGCCCATTCAGAACACATTTCCCAAATCTCTGATTTATCCACACATCGCTCTGTGTGTGTGTGTGTGTGTGTGTGTGTGTGTGTCGCGTCGCCCTCCAGCTGCAATTGCGAGTGTGCGCTGTGTGCAGGGCACACTACTGAGTTTAAAAACACAGCTGAAACATGAAGTGGACTCTGTCAACTCCTGCAAATTCCTTCTTCCCATATTGCACTGCAACGACACTGGGATGAGCCCGCCGTAGGCGGGCGAAATTCTAGTTTTATACATGTGTAAACTCGTGAAATAAGACCTTCTGCATAATGAGTACTTTTGGTGCTTTCATTTTAATGTTATGCCAATACCTTTGTACCTTTAGTCAAGTACATTTTGAATGTGGGACTAAACGCATCTAAACGCAGCTGTGCGAGATGAGACTAATTAGTTGGAGCGACAGAGAGAGAGAGAGGAGTGGGTGTGTGTACGTGTGCGTCAATTTAACAAAGGTGCAGACGATCAGAAATCAGCAGAGAGTGATCGACGTTTGCGTTACTCTATGCCGAATTGAAGTAGACTCGGTCCCAGACTTTTTATTTCTCTCCCTGGAAATAAAAACGTCTGTGTTTCCACCCTGTGGGCCGTTGAGGATTCAAATAAAAATAATAGCAAAAATATCATGTCTCCTTAAGCTCGATAAATAAACTTTCTTTATATATGCTGTATACACAGGGCTTAAAGTTCTCAGTCCTTGGGACGGATTTCAGTCCTGAGGATTTCATGGGGGTCATTTAATGAGATCAGTGCAGATTTGCAAAAAAACATTTTCAGTCTTGGGATGTTTTTTGGCTTTAAGCCCTGTGTATACAGCTTTTCGTCACCACTCATGTCACATTTGCCATTGACAATGGAAGGAGAATTGACCTGGAACAAAATATTTTGAGATTGGGGTCCACGGCCAATTACATAATACATGTCCTTGACGTGAAATAGTGTGAGAACCACTCACATAGAAACACAAGGTTTTTCAGAGAACTGTCATGATTTAGAAGACATTATGTAGAATCTCATCTACGATACGATAACTTTATTGTCAGCTTGCACTGAAATTTGTTTTGTGTCCATGACGTAACTGTTCAAGATACCGACAAGACATAGACATAGACATTACAGGACAAAAATCACAGAAACAGACAAAAGAACAAGAACACACATCCTCTGGTTTAACGATTTTGGTTTAACCCATTTTGGGGGCGGGAACCCCTTTTGGTGTTAGCATTATGTTATGCTTTAGCTATTGAAAAATAGCAGATCTACAAGCTCATAGCGCGCCACTCGTCGGAGGTGGTTCTAATAGGTTAACGTTCTAATGGGTTAACGTTCTGTTCTCTTTTATGCCCCGCAGCGCGGCCTCCCCTGCCCGAGGTGAAGGTGTTCCCGGGCCCGTCGGAGGTGGTTCTAATGGGTTAACGTTCTGTTCTCTTTTATGCCCCGCAGCGCGGCCTCCCCTGCCCGAGGTGAAGGTGTTCCCGGGCCCGTCGGAGGTGGTTCTAATGGGTTAACGTTCTGTTCTCTTCGTCCACAGCGCGCCCTCCCCTGCCCGAGGTGAAGGTGTTCCCGGGCCCGTCGGAGGTGGTGCGCGAGTCCAGCAGCACCACGGGCATGGTGGTGGGCATCGTGGCGGCGGCCGCCCTCTGCATCCTCATCCTGCTCTACGCCATGTACAAGTACCGCAACCGCGACGAGGGCTCCTACCACGTGGACGAGAGCCGCAACTACATCAGCAACTCGGCCACGCAGCCCAACGGCAGCGCCAAGGACAAGCCCCTGGGCATCGCCAAGAGCTCCAAGAACAAGAAGAACAAGGACAAGGAGTACTATGTCTGAGTGAGGAGGAGGAGGAGGAGGAGGAGGAGGTGGAGGAGGTGGAGGAGGTGGAGGAGGAGGAGGAGGAGGAGGAGGAGGTGGAGGTGGAGGAGGAGGAGGACGAAGGTTTGCGTAGGCCGACACATACGCACACACCTTTATATATACCCTATATGTACATACATAGATATACTCTGGAGAAAAAAAAAGTACATTGCAAACACACACACACCCACACACACACTGACTGACTGATGTTAATGTTTACTCTCCCGTACTCACACGCGGACACGTACAAACGCGTGCGCACACACGCACGCACACACACATGAACACGCACACACATGAAGGTCTACCTACACCTACATAATACGTACATGCACACACACGACATCAAGCACAAACACACATAGAGTCAAGCACACATACACACGCACACACAGAGCAAGCACACTTACAGACCGCACACATGCAACAACATATTCAAGCACAAGCACACACACACACACACACACACACACACACACACAGACTTGCCCTTGAGGCACAGAACCCGTTGCTGTACAGTATTAACCAATGACCAAAGCCTCTGTGAGAGGCTTGTTTTATGAACCAATACAAACAGTCCAAAATGACAGATATATAATATACCCAGAGGTTCCCATGCAGTGAAGGCGCCAGTAAGGAACCTAAGAGGAATCTTGGACATGGAGAAGGTTTTGACTGGTTGGAGGAGGGGAGACTTTTGAGTGAAGCACAAACTGCCGGGCTTGTGTTTTAGAGTTTCACTGGACAGAGAGAGCGAGCGAGAGAGAGCACCCCGGAACAAAGACCATCCCGTCGAAGCACCTGTCCTACACATTGTCCTCCAGGAATCTCTTGCCTTTCTCTTCACGGTGGACACAGACCTGAGACAGACATGGAGGACAGACATGAGACAGACATGAGACACGGAACACAGAGAATGCTGGGAAAAACAAGCACAGTTGTAGCCCCCCCCCCCATCCCCCCCCTCCCTTTCCACCACAAGGAAACTGGACAAGGAAATCAGGGTGGGAGTCTTATTGACAACACAATGAAATGCCAGCGTGTTTGTTTAGGATGAGAAAAGGAGGGACCGACCGGCGTTGTTTAAGATTAATTGTGCAAAAGGTTGAGTGTATAGCAGCCCTGTGCTTTTACGGTATGTTTCCAGGGCTGAAGCCTCATGCGTTTTACCACGAAAAGTATACGATGAGTAACGAAAAAAGGTGGAATCGTCGGACAAACTGAGGGATGTTTTCCCCCAGAGAGGAGACTTGAGACTTTTAAATGCTACCTAACGTACAGATGCCCGGTCATGTTTGACTTTGGTGTCACACACACACACGCACACGCACATACACACCACACACACGAATACTCCTCTACACACTCAAACAACATGCATACATTCATACGCTAAAATACCCACAATATCTTCGCGATGTTGATTATTACGAGAAGACAAACAAATGGGTGAATAATGACGAAAAGAACCATTGCAGTTATTGTTATGATGAAGGATGAAAAATGATTGATTGATGATGAATTTACAAAGAACATTCGGGGTCGTTATAAACTCTTCGGGGGATGCGGTGGTGGGGGAGGGGGGGTGCGGGGGGGGGGGGGGTTGGGGGACTTATTGCACGTGAATTATCTTACTCCATGTGATTTATACTGAGTCGAACAGAAAAACCCCTCCAAGAGGTTAACGCCACGACGTCGCACCAACGCCATCATAAACGTACCAACCTTGGCTTGAAGTTATTCCTGTATACGCACCTATATTGTTTTTTATAACCTGTGTGGGATTTCAAACGAAAAACGATATACTACTACTACTCTATGCCGATGACGCTCAACTTAATCCTCATCGACGACGAACAAAAAGCGCCGACACATCCTCTGAAGCGTGCTGCATGCCCCGAGTCTCTCTCTCTCTCTGAGCTGTCCTGTGGAGTGTGGGCGTGTCCCAGTGGAGTCCCAGGGAGGTGTTACAGGTTTGTTTGTGCGGGGCGGGGCAGGGGGGGGGGGGGGGGGGGGGGTGCAGCTTACAAGTGTAACCCCCGGGGGTGCAAATTCTGATGACCGGATGTGTGCCCTGTTTTCTAGCCTGATGTCCTATAGACCACCCCCACATCCCCCCCGCCCACCCCACCCCACTCCCACTCTCTATACCTGCTCTTAACCGACCATCCTTTTATAGCAACCCCCCCCCCTCCCCTCCACCTCCCCCCCTCCGAGTGAGGCGAAAGAAATCAAAAAACAAGAACAAAAGTAAATGTTATTAATCATGTGTTGCTATAGATAGATAGAGAAGAAAAAAAAATCAACGTGGATCCAGTTCATGAATGATGCCATTGGCTAATATGAGATTATTTGCGTTGCTTTAATTGGTTCCATTGGCCTATCCCCCTCATATCCCCGCCCTCTTTCTCTCACTCTCTCTTTTATCTTTCTTTACGCGTACTTTTTGTCTTCGTGCCATTGGTTTGATTGCCCTGTCTGTCTGTCTGTCTGTCTGTCTGTCTGTATGTATGTATACATACTCCAGACGTGACCCGTCACAGACAGACAGACAGAAGGTTGTTGTCTTTTTTTTTTTCCGGTCAGACCTCGTTGAGATTATGAACTATAATATACTGCAGTATCTGAGCCCCTTTGTTCTCTGCTATGACCAAGCCAGTCTAAAAGTGTTACATAAGGTGTCTGTGGACGTGTTTTCTCCAGGTTTCATCCAAGCAATATCACACCGACCGACCGACCGACCGACCAATCCTCCGCTGCGTTCTTGTTCAGGCTCATGCATGGCGGCAGACGACCTAGGCTAACCGCTAGGGGACACAACGCATCAGGGCAGCGGTTCTCAACCTGCGGGCCGGGGACCACTGGGTGGGGCCACGAGGTGGGTCATTTCAAGTCCCCCCTGAGATCAGATTCTAAAAATGTCTTCTACATCCTGACAGTTTTCTGAAAAAGCTATGTTTCCATGTCAGTCGTTCTTCGATTTTTCAAAAATAGCAGACCTACAAACTCGTAGCACGCCACTCGGTGGCGCGCTATGAGCTTGTAGGTCTGCTATTTTTCAATAGCTAAAGCATAACATGATGCCCAAAATGGGTTAAAATGCTCTGGAAATGTTATAGCGTGATATGTACGAAATGGTCTGACCGCTTATAACACTCCAGACTGTCAAGTGGGCCCGGATCCAAAAAAAAAAGTTGAGAACCGCTGATTCTGCGCACGGAATCTCAAAAGTTAGAAGGCTAGACTTTAAACTCGAGGTAAAACCCCAATGCTCCCTATATAAACCCCCCCCCTGTTCCCTCATGTCCTTTCTTTGGTTTTAAAGTTAGAGCCACGTGAAACCTAAGAGCGTCCCTGTATTCTGAAGGGGACGAAACATGAACATTCCGGGAAAATAGCTGCTCTACACTAAAGCTTGTCGACGGCTATTTTCTCAGGAAGATATATCTGATGTATAGAAAGAGAAAAAAAGACCCCTGGGGTACTCTGGTCAATGACGTATAACAGTGGTTATATTTTACAATATAAATTGGGGTCCCAGAGATATAGAAATGGGGGACTGTAGCCTATATAATTCAGCTCAAACCGGGAGCGTCCTTGAAATGAAAATGGTTGAAAACAATCACTGCTAGAATCGTGAACATCTTCTCTTATGGGGTTCCTTGGCATACATTTTCAAATGTGGGGTCCGCGGGCTAATGAGTGTCAATTTGGGGGTCCTTGACATGAAAAGGTTTGGTATATAATAAGGTTTAAAGTGGTTAAATCCCCCCTCCTACCCCTCTATTTGTTTTCTCTTGTCAACCCCCTCATAGTCCCCTTATATCTCTTTTCTCTGTTGCCATCTGACACGGAGGAGGCGTCTGAACCAATGGGATTCTACATCATAGGTGTTCATTAAACCATGTTTATTTTCTATATGTACAATTTTTCTACAGTATTTACTTTTATTTTTATTGTTACAGTTCTTTGATGAACATAAAAAGTGGAAAATTTATTATGAAAAATAGTTTTGAAGATCTAAAAAAAAATGAGTAAATAAAATATTACCCAAGTGAAATGAAACACGTTTCCCCCCCACCACCCCACCCGAATGTGTGTGTGACTGTGTGTGTGTGTGTGTGTGTGTGTGTGTGTGTGTGTGCGCGGGCGGCATGCTTGTGTGGCACGCTTGTTTCTGCTCCCACCCGGTGGCACAATGACAGTACTGCGTCTTGCCCTGGCTGGCATAATGTAGGTGCATCCATTGTAATTGACAGGATGCACCGGCAAGCCCGGCTGCTCCCCGTCGATAAGTGAAGCTAAGGCGTCTATACTGCTTGCGGGAGAAAGACGCACAGCCAGGCGGTACTCAAATCTCTGCAGTCTTCTCATCTCTTGCCCTGTAGCATCACTTAATGCGAGCGGAGGAGTCTTGACTGGAGAGAGCCTGCCTTCATTTCCCCCGAGTTCTTCTCGCCTCCAAGTGGGACACGGGGACACTTAGGCATATACAGTACGCTCTTGTTGTCTGTACCACACGCGCACACACACACACAGGCTTTTATGTACGGCTCAGTGCGGTGGCAGAGTCCCTGCAGAGTGTTGTTTTGCCGGATAGGATGAAAAAGCCCTCAGTTGAGCACAGCTGGCCTCCTCCACGCAGGTGAGGAGTTGCAAGGAGCTGCTGTTTGATCAACATCCCCTTCTATCGCTATCTCTCTCTTTCTCTCTCTGTCTCCCTTTGCCCCTTTATTCTCACATCCTCCCGCCCTATAATCCCACCTCTCTCGCTCTCTCTCCCCCTCTCTCCCCCTCTCTCTCTCTCTCGTTTTGCTTGCTGTACGTCTTCCCCTCGCTGAAGTTGTGCTTCTTGTGGATATCTGCTCTGTGCTCAACAGAAGGCTTCTGTTAGACGACCATCTGCCTGCTAACCATCTGCCTCCGCTGTGTCCTTGACCACACGGAGAGCGATAAGAAGAGATGCCGACTATATTTAGAGAAGAGCCGATATATAAACAAGTCAAGGATAAACGGGATGGGAATCCAACACGCATTATGAATAATTCAACAAGCCAGGCCAATTTGACTCTAAAATGTATATTAGAAATTATTAGACGATATGGAAATCTATCTTATGTAGCCTGTATACATTCAGCCTTTAAGCCTAGACGACGTTAGCCTGTGCCAAAAGTAGGCCACCCAAAGGCCTAGTATTCATACTCCATTTTAGGTGATAATGTGACCACCAAAAACTACAACATGACGTCACGCAGTCAAAAACACATCTCTCTGTTTTTACTAACTTACCACGGTGGTCACCTTATCACCTAAAACTGGAATAACCTAAAGGCCTATTCATAGTCTGGATTTTCGGTGGTGAGGTGACCACCGCTCCGGTGGTGAGCTGACCACCGGAGCTGAAATAACGTTGAGCGGTGTTGAGTAAAAACAGAGAGAAGGAACAGCGGTGGCGGTGGTTTGCTCTTCACCGCGGCTCGTGACGTCATGTTGTAGTTCGGTGGTCACCTCAGTGACGTCATGTTGTAGTTCGGTGGTCACCTCAGTGACGTCATGTTGTAGTTCTGTGGTCACCTCACCACAGAAAAAAAATGATTTTTTTAGCAAATTCAACATAAACAAGGCAGAAAGAGCCGGCTGGTTATTCAGTCAGGGACCAATCACAAGGCTGACAAATTGTAAGGCGGTGTGTCATTGTGACGTGTTGCGTGATATCGCGGCGTGTTGTGATCTTGTAGAGCCGCTATATTTCCGGCATGGGACTCCACTGTACATTCAGGTTTCTCTGAACGACGTCCAGAGAAACCTGAATGTTTGTAAACAAATGAGTAGGGCTGTATCTCCAGGCATGCATGATATAGTGTCTATACATTAACTATACGTCTAGTTTGGTCCGCCTGCAGGCGATATTTTCAACAGAATAATATATTTATAATACTCAATAACAATATCATAAGTCCAGAAAGCATATTGTACTGCCCCTATGGTCCCATTTTATCAGTACTAGGCTGTCTAGCTGTGCTTGCCGGCATTATCCTTCCAGCAAATTCAGTACATGTTTGGCAGATATGTTGACGTCAGCAGCTCCATAAATGATGCATAGAGAAATGTGTCTGTGTGAATGTGAATGGAATGGGACAGTGAGCCAGTGACGTCACTCGGGCTGCGGTCCGTCCACGGACAGCTCTGCTCAACAGTGTCAACACGCAGTACAAGAACATGCAGGTATCTTCATTCAGTGTAAAAGATGACTTCTGCTTTGTGTGTACCTGTGCTGCTCACCTGTTATTTGTACTATTTGCTCTCGTTTGTGTTTTGACTCGCCATTTTCTCCTGTCTTTCTCTCATTTGCAGTACTTGCATCACTCAGTCGCATCGCCTCGCCACCACCATCCCCCGTCTCTGCGCTGCGTGTGTGTGTGTGCGTGTGTGCGTACGTGCATGCGTGCAAACTGCTTTATGAGCTCAAGGCTACAGATACTTCCTGCAGAGGAATAAATCACAAAGACTTCAAGTCCTTCACATGAAGACAAGTTCCCACAGTAACACACGCACACACACAGTGACACACACACACACAGACACACGCGCACACGCGCACACACACACAGACAGACAGACAGACACACACAGACACACACAGACAGACAGACAGACACACACACAGACAGAAAGACACAGACAGACAGACGCACACACACGCCCTACATTTTGATCATAGTTGTGCACTAACAGTGGACAATGAGTTAATGAGAGATCAAAATAAGGCTGTGTGTGTGTGTGTGTGTGTGTGTGTGTGTGTGTGTGTGTGTGTGTGTGTGTGTGCTTGCGTGCTTGCGTGCGTGCGTGCGTCCGTGCGTGCAAGAAGCTGTGTACGTGGCATGCTGTCAGTAGAAAGGATGATAGTTCCTCGTCTCAACATTCAACACAGAATTACACTGCATGCCATCAGTTCAGCAGAGATCATGAAGCTTTGAGGCAGCTCCTCTTTTATAATACCTCCAACCCCCAGAGGTGTGTGCTGGCTGCTGCTTCTGGATCAGCCCTGCAAGCAGCAGCTCAAACATTTACATCCTTTGATTTTGGGTGTATATAAATGTAATCCCTATATCCACCTGGATATAGGGATTACATTTATATATACCCAAAATCAAAGTGTTGAACTCTCGGGTATAATGGCAATTATCAGAGCTAACAATGGTTGAAATTGGGGTGAACTGCGTGGATTATAGGAGGACCACCGCTCAGGCCATGTCCCCAAATATCTTTAAACTAAATATAGCAAAAAATAGTAGAAGCTCACATATCATTGCACGATAGACAGTATAAAATACAGCTTTAATTCTGTCAGTGGATAAAAAACTGTATGTTGACGAATGGTTTAAATGTACAGTACATTGACACGGGACAAAAAATTGTTTTCTTTTCTCTCTAGCTGCCAGAGTAAAAACAAAAAGCACATCAGCCGCATATACAGAGCGTGATAAACCCCTTCATTTAGCATAATACGTATGCGCATATGCATGTGGCCTTCGGTGCAATGCACAAGCCGTGTACAGTATGGTGCAATTAATCCATGTTTTGAGACAGATATGCATAATGCATGTCTCCCAACACTATGCTGTAACACGCTGTCTTCAGCTACTCTCCCGACGGTGCACGCAGCGTTGCACACTCTCTGCACCATAATGTGCTGGAAGAACTACTCGCATGTTTTACTTGCAGTAAAAGTATCAATATTTGCAATGTAGAAATGTGCTCGAGTAAAAGTAGGCCTACAAAAGTATTGGTGTTGAGATCAGATTCTAAATTGAGATCAAATTGAGATCAGATTCTAAAAATGTCTTCTACATCCTGACAGTTTTCTGAAAACGCTATGTTTCTGTCAGTGGTTCTTTGATTTTTCTAAAATAGCAGACCTACAAGCTCGTAGCGCGCCACTCGGTGGCGCGCTATGAGCTTGTAGATCTGCTATTTTTCAATAGCTAAAGCATAACATAATGCTAACACCAAAAGGGGTTCCTGCCCAAAATGGGTTAAACTTCGTTAAAGTATAGAAAGTATACTCATTATGCAGAATGTAATATTTCAAAGTTTTCAAATGTATAACAACCTTTTGAAAATAGCCGGTCTATACAAGCTCGCCAAAAGGCCAATATGTATATAGGCTGAAGTGGTTTTGTAATAATCATCAAAATCTACAAAGTAACTAAAGTTTTCAAATAAATGTAGTAGAGTAAAAGTACAACATTAGAAGTATATAGGCCTACTGGAAATTGGAAATACTCAAGGAAAGTACAAATACCTCAACATTGTACTGACATGCAGTACTTGAGTAAATGTTGCCTTATTCTTCCGTCACTGCATAATTCATGTTCTCATTCCCCCCCTTTTCTCCCAGTGAGAGGAGCAGCACATCTGGGCCACACAGACCCCAACGTGGGGTCCGGGGACCCCCTAGGGGTCCTTGAAGGCAGTTCCAGGGGGTCCCTGGAGTTAAATTAACATTGATTTTAAAATATAAATTGGGGGTCTCAGAGATAGAAATGCCATTAAATGGGGTATAGACTAATAATGCATGTCAAACTCAGGGCCCTTGAAATTAAAATGGTTGAGAAGCACTGCTAGAGCCGTAAAAAATGTTCTCTTATGGGGGTCCCTGGCATATCTTTTCAAGCCCACGGGGCTTGAAAAGATACAGGGCCTTGACACTGCATTATACAGGACAGGTCTATTCCCTCCCTCCCTCCCTCCCTCCCTGCAGCCTCGTCTATACATATATACCTTCTTGGAAATCTCCTCTCCTGTCAACAAGGAGAAGTGATTCAGACCTTATTGGGATATTTAAAGCAACCATGTGTAGGATCCTACATAGCAGATCTACAAGCTCGTAGCGCGGCACTTTGTGCCGTGTTACTAGACTTTACTAGGTACAATCAGTAGAAGTAATGATAGTAATAGTAACCGCCACCAGCAATCATAATCCCGGGAAGGAGGTATATTCCAGCCACATCGACCACAGTCCCCACTAGGGTGTTAGAACATGGGGTCTAGTTACCGGTGCCCTCAAGTTTTCAGCATATGAAATAAACGTAGACCAGGTTCTGTCAAACTTCTCTCGTGAGCCATGGACATTATACCTAATTCTCTCCAGCTTTAGCATAGACAGGACTTCTTGGATCCATTGGGCCGCAGAGGGAGGTTTATCTGCCTTCCAGTTCTTTAATATGAGCCTTCGGGCCAGCAGTGAGGCGAAAGCAATCGCCCGAAAAGCTCAACTCTCGTGGGACCACCCCCATGGATGGCAGTATAGGGATTGGGACTTAGTGTCAAATCCCCCATTGATGAGAAACATTGAAAGACTCCGGACCAGAGGTCTATATCAGTAATGGACAAGTACATTTTGATGCCATTACTTTTGTACTTTTACTCAAGTATATCTTTTAAATTCTGGACTTTTATACTTGTAACGGAGTATTTCTATATTGCAGTATTGATACTTCTATACGTTAAGTAATACATGATACTTTTTCCACCACTGGTTATTATGAGAGAGAGAGAGAGAGAGAGAGAGAGAACTGTGCTTTGTGATGATGTGATCAATAGGTCGTGACCTCCAGAAGCCTCCCTCCACGGCTCACTGCTCTGTGTACGGATGGAAGAGGTCGTGACCTCCAGAAGCCTCCCTCCACGGCTCACTTCTCTGTGTAAGGATGGAAGAGGTCGTGACCTCCAGAAGCCTCCCTCCACGGCTCACTTCTCTGTGTAAGGATGGAAGAGGTGGTGACCTCCAGAAGCCTCCCTCCACGGCTCACTGCTCTGTATAGTGTATACGGATGGAAGAGGTCGTGACCTCCAGAAGCCTCCCTCCACGGCTCACTGCTCTGTATACGGATGGAAGAGGTCGTGACCTCCAGAAGCCTCCCTCCACGGCTCACTGCTCTGTGTAAGGATGGAAGAGCCTTGAGGTTTAGCACCTGAACCCGGCGAGGCTGACGATCAGCTGCCCGTCAACGAGAGTGGCAGACGTACGTCGGCCGCTATAGAAGGTACTGTATATATAGGTGTCTATATAATTATAGTGGACTGAAGAAGGATCGATATCTTTATGGTTAGAATCCATCCATCATAATACGTGATCTGTGCGTGTGTGTGTATGTGTGTGCGTGTGCACGCCTGCGTGTGTGTGTGTGTGTGTGCGTGCTTAATGCTATCTGCTCGTCATAGCAATGTGTTTCTGTGTGCTTTGTTACCAACAGTATTGTATACCGTAGTATGGATTTGTCCAGTATGTGGAGTACAGTATTTCCACATTTCAATACTACTCCACTATACATCTCTGAGGGAAATATCTTTTGAGAATATAGCCAATCTACGAGCTCACAATGCGTCGATCGTCTATTTTCAAATGGTTTTTATACATTTTGGTTGGTGTTGGTGTTGGTGTTGGCTAGACCTCACTCTCGCAGTAATTAGTTAACTAACTAACTACATTTACTAACTACAACTACAACTACATTTTGAACTTGTGAAATGGCACATTTTGCATAATGATACTTTTATTGGGAGGAGACCCCAGGGCAGACCAAGGAGGAGACCATGGAGGAAACACATCGACTCACTAGCCTTGGAACGTGTGATAATGCTGGCCGTTGGCCGGAGGTTCCAGGGAGTAGACAGGTCCACAAGTATAAAAGGAGTCTACCAACGCGCCTCAAGCCTAAAACGGCTGATCCGGTGCTTCACAGGTGCAGGGACATCAAAGTTGCAAAAGGAGAGGAGACTGGAGCAACACGGACATTTAAAGCCTTTTATTAAGGTGCTGAGTATACAAAACGACTAACGTTTCGACCTTGCGGTCTTCATCAGAGTCATGTCCACAAGTATGTTTCAGGCATTTTATTTACCTCCAAAGTGCAGTGACAATACAAAAAGCAATAAATACTGGCCAAAATAACATTCCAAAAATAGACAAACAGACCAATGCAACTTCAGTGTCAATAAATACAAATAAACATTTTAAACCCTTTCAACCATTGTGTCTATAGGGGGCTGGCCTGGCCCGTGACAGAACGTCTCGGGATCCCCCAGGAGGAAGTCACTAATGTTGCTCTGGAGAGGGAAGTCTGGAGCACTCTGGTGGAGCTGTTGCCCCCGCGACCAGACTACAGATAAGCGGTTGAAGATGGATACTTTTACTTAAGTAAAACATGTGAGTACTTCTTCCAGCACTGCCCTTAGGTCCGTGAACAGACTGTTCTCTGTGCATAACAAACTGCCATTATCTCCTCCGTGATTTTCCATTGTTGATAAAATAGCATGCTGGTGTTAGGTTTCTTTTTTATAGCAAGAAAGGCCTGTTTGCTTGACAGGAAACGTCTCCGCCAGTACTCGGAAGACTTTAATTAGACTTTAATTATGCCAGCATTTATTTATTTTCTTTTGCCTCATTTGCATTCACGAGAGCAAAGGAGCAGCATTTACGTTTATTTTAACCCATTCTGACCGGGCACCCATTTTGGTGTTGGCATCATGTTGTGCTTTAGCTATTGAAAAATAGCAGATCTACAAGCTCATATCGCGCCACCGAGTGGCGCGCTACGAGCTTGTAGGTCTGATATTTTTGAAAAATTTGAAGAACGACTGACATTTTTAGAATCTGATCTCAGGTCAGAATGGGTTAATCAGACCAGTGTGTGTCCAGTGGAAACCTCGTATGAATCTGATCTCAGGTCAGAATGGGTTAACAATTCAAGCCTGATTTATAGTTCAGGCTATTGAAGCTCGCCACAGGCTGGCTGTGAGCTATAGTAGATTGTCTATTTTTCTAAAACAGTTTTGCAAAAATGACATGCCCAGAATGGTGGAAGTAGTTAAGCTGGTGTTGGTTAGGCAAAGGCTATTGGGAGACGTCCATGAGCCGGCTATAGGCCTACACTCACACAGAAATGTGTAAAATGTACGCAGGTTATTTTTATTAGAAAATGCAAAAAGTAAACATTATAAAACACACTAAGTTTGTTTGTTTGTTCACAATATCCTCTTTTCTTTTGCCAAATCATCCAAAGCAACGCTTTCTTTCGTAGATAAACTATGCTCAATATAGTTATTCTGGACGGGAATTACCCCTTTTAGTGTTTTAAGCATTGTTATATGCTTTATAGGTATTGAAAAATAGCAGATTTACAAGCTCATAGCGCGGCACCAAGTGCAGCACTACCAGCTGGTATACATCTGCTATTTTTTGAAAAATCGTGAAAATATGCTGCAAATCTTTTGTATATTATTCTTTCGCAGCGCAACATTTTTAACTCAAATCTTTGCTTGTGGAGGGATCCCCATGGAACAACATATTTACAGATGGGGGTCGGACGGCAGCCAAGTACATTGTGGGGTCCTTGACAGGAAATAGTTTGTAAACCACTGACATTAGAAACATAATATGTTTATCAGAAAGTTTTATTGGATTTAGAAGACTTATTTATTTGGTATTGTTTTGTATGTCTATATGTCATGGTCAGTGTTTGCTTCAGAACGTCACCAGAGCTGTCTTGTTTTGGGATGTCAGTATGATTTAGGGTGGAACATGTGTTCCTGTACCCAAGCCAAGGTGAAATGACCCACACTGGGTGAGGAGGAGTGCGTCTTTTGACTCCTGTCGACGTGCCCGCATGCAGGCAGACAGTGGTGGAAAAAGTATGCAAATGTTTTAAATGGTGAATTTATATAGCGCCTTTATCCAAGGCACTTTACATAGATTGTGCATCAATTCACCCATTCATTCACACACACATTCATACACCGATGGCGGCGGAAACCATGCGAGGCACCAACCAGGCACATCGGGAGCTATTTGGGGTTCAGTGTCTTTGCTCAAGGACACTTCGACACTAACTCTGGGGGAGCCTGCGGGTTCGAACAGGCAACCTTGCGGTTACCATCCAGATTTATATAGATCTTTAACTCTTGAGAGCGTATAAGATTTTACGCTCTCAAGATTTCTATTTTTGTTAAACATCTGCATTAGTTAATTTTTGATCAACACTTGTCTGTTGTCTCTCCTAATTATACCACATAAATTCACACAATTTTATTCAACAGCAACAACTAAATCTTCTTTATAGTTTTGGGTCTGAGAGGCTTACATCTCATCAAATGGTGGTCCGTGGCTCAAATGTCAAATAAATAATGGGTTTAAAATCACTGATGTAGAGATACTCTGTTGCAATTAAAAGTCCGTAATTCAAAATGTACTTTAGTAAAAAGTAAAAGTCTTGGTATCAAAATGTGCTTATACCAACAGTATAAAAGAATGTCCCATTTCACAAGTTTGCAAATAAATTGTACAAAAATCTTTTGAAAACAGCAGATCTCACAATCTAATGTGTCATATCATGGCATATCATTTTGAAATAGTAGATTGGCTATTCATTTTCAATAATAATAATTAATTGTAACTCATATAGATAATGTTTTCAATTAATTGTAGTGGAGTAAAAGTGCAATATTTTTCCTCTGAGATGTAGTGGAGAAGTAAAAGTACTGAAAACTGGAAATATATTATTTAAAATCTTAATATTATTTAAAAAAAACTCTAAATTGTAGTACACTACTTGAGTAAATGTTACTTTACACCACTGTCCCCAGGTCTGGCTCAAGGACACTCCGACACAAAGCCAGCCAGGAGGAGCCGTGCGGGGATCTAACCGAGGACCTTTACAGTCCCCTGTGGGCCGCTCAGACCCCCTGAGCCACTGCCGCTATAGCTGCTGCCAGCTTTATCCTTCTGAGGTATGACGTGAACACAAACAATTGACCGAGGCACTTCCTCCGACCTTGCGCTTGCACAGTTGCACACCTGTTTGTGTAAATTGGAAGATTAGATCAAGGTCTGTGAAAAAAACTTTAATTTGTGCTTCCAGAAAAAGAAAAGGTAAATAAGTTGAAGGTGGGGGCACGGTGGCACAGTCGGTATAGTGCTGTGGACACTAAAACTGCCTCCCGCTGGCCTGGCCAGCCGGGGCGCCTGTTGGAGGGGAAAGGAACTGGTCGGCGTAACGTTTTCCTTCCACGCGCTACGTTGTCCAGCCCGGGGAAACTTCTCACCCTATCTCTAAGGGAGATGCCAGCCACCCGTCGAAGAAAACTCATTTCGGCCGCTTGTATTCGCGACCTTATTCTTTCGTTCATGACCCAAATATATTGTTTTGTTATGTAAATACAGGGACAAATGACATACTGTGCCTTTAAAGTTTTGTCTGCTTGGCTTTTTGGGTCAGAGTTAAAAAAAGTCCCATCTCCTCTCTCTCTGTAGCCTATATTGATACTAATTATACAGTATAAACACACACAGTGTTGTGTGTGTGTATTTATTTAATAGCTAATTCAGGTGCTTGGCCTTGACGGTGAAGAGCTTAAAAGTTGAAAGCTGCTCTCTGTTGGTTAAATTAATAAAACCTGATATGAGTCGCGTTGGCTTTTGACCACTTCATCCATTATTTAAAACTTTATGACCTCACTGAGACAGCGAGGTCATGAAAAGGTTTTCAAATGAATGTCAAATTGGAGCAAAATTTGGAGTGGATAAATTGTATCTAAAATATATTTGTGAAAATCCGTATCCAAGGTCAGATTTG
The DNA here is from genome assembly GCF_963924005.1 of Protomyctophum bolini. Lineage (NCBI taxonomy): Eukaryota > Metazoa > Chordata > Actinopteri > Myctophiformes > Myctophidae > Protomyctophum > Protomyctophum bolini. Next base: position 7,229,494 of record NC_137879.1, on the reverse strand, counting down.
CAGCTCGAGTTTGTGTCAGTTTTATTCGAGTTTTCTTCCTTTTTTACGCGCTGTAGTGTATACCAGTGTTTCTCAAACATTTTTGGCCCTTTTTATAATGTTTTCATCCACGGTGGCCCAACACCTTATATTTATGTCATATTACAGTACGTATGCAAATACCTGAGAGAATATCTTGTTTCCATTATGACAGATTGAAAATAACGTAATACTTTTTTTACATTAAACCACTTGAACCCCAGTGTCCCGAAGTCTGGGGGAACATTCGCCAATTTTTGGCCAAGAGGTTTGGTAAAAGAACGCACCAAATACAGTGCATAGTTACCATAGTATGAATATAGAGGGTAAGCTTTGAAGTGATATTGATGAATACCAAATATTATCCTGGACTTGCATTACGGCACTCACTGTATACCACTGTTTCCTAAATTTTATTTTTAAATTATTATTTCAAAACATAAAAAAACAAACATTCCCAGAAAAAGCTAACATTTTCATGAATTAAGCCAAAATTCAATGATTTATTTTTCAGTAACTTCATGTAGAAATAAAAGAAAAATCTAAGAAATTCCATAAATTTGAAGAAAAGAAGTAGTGAAAATCGCCGAAGCGACGCGTTGTGAGCTTGTATATCTGCTATTTTCACTAAGTTTGGGTCCCGGGAGAATGTCTGATTTCTGTTGTGGGTCACAGGCTAAAATGTTTGGGAACCACTGGTGTATAACTGTACACACATCAGCTTCTTTCTGCGCAGCTGTATGGTATGAATGTGTCCATCAATATTAATATAATATCAATATTTAATTATGGTAATAATACTATCCGTTTAAAGTCATGCTGTAAACTCAGTTCTGGCATTTGTAGAATCCAAAGATCCATGCATGACATGATAACAGTTCTTACAGGTAAGAACTGTTATTTCCGTAGGTCTAGGAAAATTAATTTAAAGTCATCTATAGTACTATCAGCCGATGCCATAAAACCTGAACTTAGGAGAATATACACTGACACACACCCGCACACCCGCACACACAATGCACAATCACATTATATTATAGGCACGCATGCTCATGTGCACATGCACGTACGGTACGTGTACGTACATGCGCACACGCACACACAACAAACACACATGCACAGTGCACACTGTCTGACATGCACAGATGGACTGCTCAAAGAGAGACCTCCTATCTCGACTCGCACTCCCACAAAGCTTCACACACGCCCCCACATTCAGTCTCATTACACCGCGTGGAGAGATACAACAACTTTCATTCCTAGAGAGAGAGAGAGAGAGAGAGAGAGAGAGAGAGAGAGAGCGAGAGAGAGAGAGACAAACAAGTGTAGAAGACGTGACTAAGTGAGGGCTCTTGTGGAAGGCCTTTGCACTTGTAACCCCGCGGCCTATACGGAGATAGAGGAAGTCAACGAGAAATAAGCGCTGGAGAATATAGTTGCGAGAGCAGAAAAAAAAAAAGCAGACGCTCGTCGGAGGTAAATAAACATCCAAGCGCAGGAAGAGGAACGCAGATGGAAGTGATGCTGATGATGATGATGATGATGATGGCGGTGGTGGTGAACTTGCCTGGTGGTGGTGGTGAACCCGCAGGTTGCCAGCTAGACGCCAAGAATAAGGTCTACTACTCCTGTAGTAGTAGTAATAATGTCTTCTCCTGCGAGGGCAGTGAGGTCAAAAATATTACCCGGGCCAACATTCCCGCTAACACTGAGAAACTGTGAGTATACATGGCACGCGCACGCACGCACACACACACACACACACACACACACACACACACACACACACACACACACACACACACACCAAATGAGCATGCAATGTCTGAGCTTGTGATGCTTACTCCATCTGTGCGTTCATTGTGAATATCATATCTGATTGTCTATAATGGTCTTATTGTTTTATCTGCTGCTGATAACTGTTAGTCTGCTGTTTTGTAAGATGATGTTTTATTTAGATATAGGAGATATAGGAGAGTGTAAGGCAAGTTTTGTTTATATATGGCACATTTCCACAAAGCAGTTCAAAGTGCTTTACATTAAACATTGAGCATTAAGTATTAAGTGCAGTGCAATAAAAACAAACCGATACACGTACAATAAACAATACATATAAGAATGCAATTGCAGTGCAGACTAAATTATTCCTGGGAGTTAAATTGTTCCAGACACACGTGGTGCATATATAAAAACGGAAACGTTTAGAAAGCAGAGCTGCCCCCAGGCCACCTGAGGTCTGGATGTTATCATGATGTAGCACCATTAACACAATGAATTAAGACCGGGCCACCCGAATAGAGCGGTCCAGACTCCAGGCACCTTGGCTGGTAATCCAGTCTGGCAGTGTGCCGCGGGTTCGACTCCCGGTCCCGACGGGCGACGGCCCATATACTGCATGTCTCCCCCCCCCCCCCCCCCCCCCCATCTCTCTCCCCATTTCCTGTCAGCCTACTGTCTGTCCCTCCATAAAATATATATAAAATAAAGGCGAAAGCCACAAAAAAACATTACAAAAAAAAAGAAATTTATTCGGGACCTAAACCATTCAATGCTTTATAAGTAGCATTTTGCAATCAATTCTTTGCCAGACGGGGAACCAACCTACAGGGCAGAGACATGACGGGAGACACATTTGACTCTGCGGGGTCGACAAGGAGCTATATAATAATAATAATAATAATAATAGCTCAGATTTATATAGCGCTTTTCTAAATACCCAAAGCGCTTTACAAGGGGACACTAGGAACAGACTCTATTAAGAGAAAAAAACAAAGTAAAACATAACAGATACAGGGTTAAAAAGATAAAAGGATAAACGAGACCTCAGCTGGGGAAAGCTGGGGAAAGCTGGTATATGGTCGACAAGGACCTCTATGGTCGGCGCACTAACTATCTGAGACATCATGCACCCCTTTACGCCGGGGCTCCACCGGTGTCGGCGTCGCGTCACCGTCAGGGAAGGTTCCCTTTTTAATCAGTGAAGGGTGGCTCCACTGCCCGCGTCGCGTTGCGTGGCTGCATTGTATTGACACTCTGCATGTAGCAGAGTGTCTCAGAGCCTCGGCCTGATGGCCTCAAAAGTATCTAATATCTCCTCCAGACCCTTTGGTCTAGTGGTTAAAGATGTTGGACTTTCATGTTGGGAGAACTGAGTTTGAATCCTGGGCGTTACGTTGGTGCCGTGACCCGGATGGGGTTTCCCCCGTGGGAGGAGGAGGTCAAAAGGGGGGTGAGTGAGTGTAGCAGAGTGGCTCAGAGCCTCGATCAGCCTGATGGCCTGAAAAGTCTAATATCTCTCTCCTCCATGCAGTCCATAGGGATATCCCTTTGGTCTAGTGGTTAAGATGTTGGAGACCCGAGTTAAAATCCTGGGCGTTACACACACGCACACGCACACGCACACACACACACACACACACACACACACACACACACACACACACACACACACACACACACACACACACACACACACTGGGCTACTACAAGCATCTGCAAGTGTTGTGCTTCATGCCACAGTGTCATTTCACTTTGCACCGCATGTGAGAGGAATTATTATTTGAAACATTATGCAGTGTTATGTATGTGGAACAGATGCAAGATGAAGGGGCATTTCATGTAAAGAGATCAGGAAATGACTAATAATAACTGCAACAGGGGGGAAACCTTGACTGTATAATATTGCTTGTTGTTGTGTGTTTTGCTGTTTTATTAATATCCAAACATGCCAGAATGTATTTTTACAACACATGCATGCTCTATGTCGCCAACCTCCCTTGCTTTTTAGGCTTTTCACACACTTTATCAATTCATTATACATAAAGTGACACGTGGGAATAGTTCTGTACAACTACAGTTTTGTTACCATCTCAAGGACACTTTAATGGTATTCGTAGCGATAGTCTGAGTGTTGCTTGTAGATCTCCCCGTGCCCTGACTTCAACCCGGTTCCAGTGATGCAAAGTGCCCAATGTTGCCATCATTCACCAGCCCTCATCTCAAGCTTTCTCAGTCAGGGGGGGGGGAGGGTGATAGTCCCTCGCGGTAAACACTGACCTGGAATCTCAAGGCTAGGACCACAGATAGGCAGAAGGGGAAGAGAGGTGCGTGCGTGCGTGCGTGCGTGCGTGCGTGTGTGCGTGTCACTGTGTGCATGCTTGTATGTGTGGATTCAGACCAATACCTCTCAGAGAAAGGCTTAAAGGAGAATTCCATACTAGAAGGCTTTCTTACCTTTATTCGTAGTTGTTACGTCCCCACCAAAGAGGTCCAGGTGTTATTTTGTACAAAAGTGCATTATTGGCTATTTCCCCTAATATAAGCCCTCAATGGGTGTTGGATCTGTGTGCTAATTCGCTTATTTCCATTGAAATAAGTAGTAAAGTGTGCCGCTTGGGATACTATTTACATTATGAAGAGAGGATATATGCCAAAACAAATTGAGCGATGGAAATAAGCGAATTAGCACAACATCCCATAGCCCCATTCAATTTGATGCAATTCAATTCAATTCAATTCAATTAATTGAAGGCTTATGGTAGGGGAAATAGCCAATGATGCGCTTTTGCTCACATGACATCCTCCTCAGACATGGTGTGGTATACTGTCCCACATACGGCAGAATGTATCGTGCACAGAATCAATACTGTACACCGCATGCATGATGTACTGTACTTGTACTGTACACCTCTGTGAATGAAGGACTGAAGTACAGAGCTAAGAATTCAGAGGCAGCAATGTGTGTGTTCTGCTCCACGACCCGAGGCCAAGGCTCAGGGATTCACTGCATGGGTGTTTACGAGAATGAAAGGAGCAGCCCTTTTTTAACACACACACACACACACACACGCGCACACACACACACACACACACACACACACACACACACACACACACACACACACACACACACACAGGACCCCCAGCATTATCTGTATTTGGCCGCCGACCCCCATCTGAATATATGTTGTTCCAGGGACCCCCCAGAAGCAAAGATTTGAGTGAAAGACTCAAATGTTAAATGTTCAAAGATTTGTGCCACATTTTCATAATTTAAAAAAAAAAAGCAGATCTACAAGCTCATATGGCGCGGTGCCTCGCTACGAGCTTGTAGATTTGCTATTTTTCAATAGTTAAAGTATAACATAAAGCTTATAACACCAAAAGGGTTTCCCGTCCTGAATGGGTTAACTATATACTTCTCAATAGCGGATACTGTACAACCCATAGTTAGATATATACAACTGGTCTGGCTATACTGTGAGAATATAGGATGTTGATACTACTGAGAAGTTACATTTAGTATAAATGGCCATCCAACACCTCAAAATACAAAGTAATGTCTTTTATAGTAACCTTAATACCTAACCAATAACCATCACTGTTACTAATCATCCGTGCATTCCATTGCATTGATTGGTCATCGGCTGTTTTCTGTGTCGACAGGGTGCTGAAACAGACCGGGCTCACTGAGGTTCCAGAGAGCGCCTTCGCCAACCTGCCAGAGCTGAAGAAAATGTAAGTGTGGTTGTATATGTAAGTGCGTACATGTCTTCAGAGTGCGTGCGTGCGTGCGTGCGTGTGTGCGTGCGTGCACCGAGGAGTGTTGTGCTTGTTTTGTCTTCTGTGTGAAACTAGACGAGCGTATAGGGGCTCGTAGATGATAGGAGTTCCAGTGAGCTTGGGTTCTGTGGTCGGGTAAGAGAACAAAATAAGCATGAGTCTCACTGATGGAGTTTTTGTCCACAAAGGACATGCACCAACCCTCGAGTTACATTGCTATGTAACTGTTTTGTATGCAAATGTGTTTAGTCTTAATTCGACATGGGACAACGTGAAACCAACACCAAGGCTATGCTTCACCCAAACAGAATTTCACAGAAGGAATGCGAGTTCTCATTTCTCAGTAAAACAAACACACACAGATCGCTGCATGTTTAGTTGTTTGAGAGTCACTATAGACTAGAGCACCTTTTGTATGTATAAAATAAATGATAATACTAAAACTATGCCGTGTGTGTATATACGCAATATTAATATATTTGTATGCATTGTTATCTCACACACCTATAGTGTCATAGAGGAGAATGGAGAGTTGAAGAGTATTGCTGCCTTTGCCTTCGCCAATCTCACAAAGCTCACTGAGATGTAAGTATAAATACGATTGTGCCACATATGGACTACCTGTAGTCTACAGCAGACTGATCCCAAACTGGATCAATGTGTTTAATTGCCCCCCTCCTCCCAATTAAACAAGTGTTTGGTCAAACCACGTGACTTCCATAGGATAAGCATTGGGGCGGCCATGAAACACAGGCAGAGCACAGAACATTTGTTCTTTGTGTGTATGAAGCCTGAGAGTGTGCAAATGGGTCCATTTGGTTACAGAGTTACAGACCCATAAGGGTCCATTTGGTTCCTAACTATCATTTAGCTGGGGACCCCCTGGAACTCCCTCAAGGACCCCTGGGGGTCCCCGGACCCCACTTTGGGAACCACTGGTCTACAGGACAGACACAAAATGTAAACCTAAAGATGAAAACAGTCCTTTTTAGGTACCCTTCAGTGATAATAGATCCCGCTTGGAATAATGACATTACGATCAAATGAAGCTGAATTAAATCTGTTCCACCCGGTATGTTAGCATATGTGATATTCCAAGAAATGCCTCACATTACCTCGTGTCTACTACTCTGCAGGCATGCATTCATCTGGCTGTTTCTGTTTTCTTGCAGATCCATAAAAAGCTGTAGAAACCTGAAGTTCATCCACGAATATGCATTCATAGGTCTTGTGAACCTGCGGATCATGTGAGTGAGTGAGTGGTCTGACACCGGACAGTTTGCAACAGTTTGGGGAAACTCACAGAGGTTATGAATATATATCTCTGCTGTCCGGAGGATACCCAGCTCATAACTCCAAAATGTTCATTTTTCAGGAAATAAAAAATATACGTTTTTAAAATAAATTAATGAAACCTATTTTAGTAAACTATGCAATATGTTGCCTCATCAAAGTTGGTGTTGTGACTTTAGATATTGTCAATTACTTGCATGAGAAGGAGAGCGGTGGTGGAGTTAGCTGTTTTAGCAGACAGTTTGAGGGTCCAATGGAGTTAAGAGGTTTTGTCCAATGCGTTTTTTACTACTTTCCATTGGTTCAATATTTTCGAAACAATAACACACAGACGTAAGTGTTCAATAGCACTGATTCATGGAATACAATCAAAAACTTGTGCCAAAACTGGGTCATAAACCCGCTGCCAGGTACTGTTGAAATGTCTCAGGGTGAGATAGAAAAACATTACAAGCACCTCCCAGGCTGAGGAAAGTTGCTAAACAAACACAATGACTGATAGACTGCCACATTATAGCTTGGTGTTTGGCTTCAAATCTTGATTCAAAGCTGCACTTTACAAGATTGTAACGTAAGCACAGATGCAAGTGTTTTATCAATCTAAATCCTGTAAAGGATTGAGAACATAAGATCAGCCCACTGAATGCTGTACATTCACCGCAATGAGCTTCAGTGATCTGGTAAGTGGCACTATAGTATCAGGCCCGTATACTTACTGCCACTGGGGGGCATACACAACGTATGGAAGCTCCAGTGCATCTTTCTCTGTACCGTTCTTCACTTTGATTCCATTTTATATACTTTACACACAGCAATATATTGTTCAATATATGTCAGAATGTAAAATAAATTGGACAAAGTAAATGTATCACAAATAATTACAAAACATATTTTGGACATTGTAAATACATGGTAAATACAATTATATATCCAGATAAAAATATCAACGTCCTCTCCTATATTTTGGGCCTTCATGGTCTTGACTGAAATACCACCCTGTTCTGACTGATTTACCGTTCCACTGTCTAAATGTGTGTATTGTGTGTATGTATTGTTCCACTGTCTAAATGTGTGTATTGTTGTGTGTATCCCAGGAAATTCATCGACACTGGACTGACGGCCTTCCCAAACTTCGCTAAGATCAATTCGAGACAACACCGGTTTAAGTTACTGTAAGTCAACCTGCTTCTTAATTATATTAGGCCCACTAGTGGCTCTATATAAAGTGGTCAGTTCTGGGGTTATCGGACAACAGTGGGGTCCCCGCCCGTCCCATGCTTGGGGCTGGGAGTGGTCTGATAGTGTAGGTGTGTGCAAATCCTTTGGCTGGAGAGTTGATCCTTGCAATCAGACACAGACCTGCAGGTTCAGGCCAATCAGCGTACATTATAATCGTGAGTAAAGTAGAAGTTGAGGACGCTGGCGTCGACTGTCCGCCGCTTCACCTCCCAATGTATGACTGAATTAACCATTATGTAAAGCGCTTTGAGCACTTGGAAAAGCGCTATTAAAGAAAATGCAATTCATTACATATAGGGAAACACATGGCCTATATATGAAAGAAAAGGATGCCCAACGATGTGGTACGTTTCTTTATTAATACATTCACTGTTTTGTTCAAGGTTCAAGGTTGTACTTTATTGTTACATCTTGTGTACAGGTACATAAGAGTAAAACTTATTTTAGTTTGGCTTCCTTACAGACAATGCAGTAGCAGCATATAGATGGCATATAACATTCAAAACAACAAAACCACAGCAAGCACAGCAAACAAAGGGATAGAATAAAGAGTGCAAGAAAGAGAAAACACTGAGTTAAAAGGAGCATAACATATTATGTACATGTGCGTGTTTTCCCTGCAGTGAGCAAAGTTAGTGTTCGTTAGTGTTTATTGTAAAGTATACTCTATTCAGGGAAATGTGGGTTACCTTAACCCATTCTGACCTGAGATCAGATTCATACGAGGTTTCCACTGGACACACACTGGTCTGATGAACCCATTCTGACCTGAGATCAGATTCTAAAAATGTCAGTCGCTCTTCGATTTTTGAAAAAAATAGCAGACCTACAAGCTCGTAGCGCGCCACTCGGTGGCGCGCTATGAGCTTGTAGATCTGCTATTTTTCAATAGCTAAAGCATAACATGATGCTAACACCAAAATGGGTGCCCGGTCAGAATGGGTTAAACCTCAGCTTGCCTCTCACTGAGGCCATGGGCTGGATGCTAATTATCCTCATGCATGCCTGTGCAGAATGCTAATTCATGCAAATGAGGAGCTAATCCGCACAATTCAGCACAATTCAGGAACTTTTTGGAAACTGCCGACGACTATAAGTGTAATGAATTCAGAGGCAATGTCGGCCAATTTGTCCCATGGTCAAGCCAATGGACAATACCGTATATACATTTGTTTCTATGACCACTAGAAGTATGATAAGCTCTTGTATTGGTCAGATCAAACCACTTTGGTCGAGCTGGGTCAGGGTGTAAGGAGCAGAATTTCCTCTAGGGGCTGCTGGAGGGGCTTTTATAGAGTTGGCAAACACTTGCTCATATACACAGAAATAACACACACACAGACACACACACACACACACACACACACACACACACACACACACACACACACACGCACGGCACGCACAGTCGCACACACACACGCAAGCATTCATCTATGTGTTATGTGTGCTGGTTAGTGAATTTCAGGATAACCTTCACATACACAGAGTGCCAGCCAATGCCTTCAGAGGCCTCTGCAGTCAACCCATCCATCAAATGTGAGTTGTCCGTTCATTTTTTACATGCACCTGCACCTGCCACATGCACCTACACCTGCCACATGCACATGCACAATCATGCACATGCACACAGTCGCGCACACACACATGCACACACATACTAGTGTACACACACTTGAAAACTAAGTGAGTAGTAAATTCGGCACTAATAATTCAAACGCTCCCTTGTTTCCTGCCCTTGTCTGCGCTCTCTCTATCTCTACAACCCTCCGTCTGCTCAACTACAACCCTCCGTCTGCTCAACTACAACCCTCCGTCTGCTCAACTACAACCCTCCGTCTGCTCAACTACAACTCTCCGTCTGCATGCATGAAGTGAATTTTACGTTATTCAACCCATTTTGGGCGGGAACCCCTTTTGGTGTTAGCATTATGTTATGCTTTAGCTATTGAAAAATAGCAGATCTACAAGCTCCCTCGGCTTGTAGGTCTGCTATTTTTGAAGAATCGTGAAAAGTGACATGAACGTGTTTGAGAACGACTGACATAGAAAAACAGCTTTTTCAAGAAAACAGTCAGGATTTAGAAGACATTTGCATGACATGACATTCAATTTTCATTTATTTTTTCTTTTAGGTTTAATGACCTCAATTACATCCAAAAGAAAACCTGAACTTTGAACATTCAGTGGATTTTCTGTGGTCTGGAGCTTTCTCTGGGGTTTGGAAGTCTTTCTGTGAGCTGCAATGAAAACAGGCGAAACAGTGAAAACAGTGACATTTGCTGGCAAATCCTATTGACATTGGATTTTCCGTCTCTTACATCACAAACAGCAGGAAACTCAGAGCACCTGTTTGAGCCAGAAAACCCCACACCACAGAAAGTCTACTGAATGTTTTTTTGGGGTGCAATTGAGCTCAGAAAACCTAAAACAAATTAAGAAAAATGTAAAATAAAAAATAAAATAAAAGGTTTACGTCACAATCCCTTTAACGTCGCTTAATGCAGTCAGAAGGGGCTTTTCTGTTTGGATGTATATGGGCTGTCAAGGCCAGAAAGGGTTTTTTTTTTTCCTACTCAGTAGGCGTTCCCACATAACTTCCGGGAATGATGACGATGTCACGCGCATACAGTATACATCTATCTACTGTATACCAACATTCGTACGTGACTTCACTGTTAGATTTATTCAGTTACAGTTATGATGACTACCTTGGGCTATTTTCTCACTGACAGACGGCTGAACTTTAATGACATCCGAGAGATCGCCAGCGCTGCCTTTAATGGCACCACAGTGTACATATTGTGAGTCATTCTGTAAACACAGATTTACAGCACACATTTACACATTTACAAAAAAAACAGTTTGTCTTGATCTTTCTTTCTTTCTTTCTCTCATTCAGGAATTTGTCTTGGAACCAGAAGCTCAGTGTGATGGACCCCGAGGCCTTCCTGGGTTCCAGGGGGCTGGTCAACCTGTGAGCAACCATGACTAATAAATAATGCAGGGGACAGTGTTGTTTTTGGCAGCACATTTTGATTTTAGTCATAGTCTCTTCAATAGTTTTCATTTAGTTTCAGTCACATTTTATCTGTCATCTGGAATGTTTTAGTGTAAAACTAATGATCTAAATCTAAACACTGCAAGAAGTACCTGAAGAAACTTCATATAAGCTGCATCACAGCTTTTATTGCATAGGCCCTAAAATGATGATGCCCTTGATCGCTGGGAATTATTTTGGGTAACTCTGGTTCCGGTTTGGGGGTTCCGGCCTGATGACGTACTGCCCAAACCAGACTAGTACAACATGACGTAAAGATATGATCCGCTCCTGACAGGATCGTAAACGTGAAATGGCATGCCTCCTGCAGGCTATTAATCTATATGAGGGGATTTTCATCTTGTCTCTCTGCTCGCCTCTTTGTCGTCCTTTCCTTTATGCAGGGATATCTCTCACACAAAGCTGAGCTCCATTCCCGAGTCAATCCTCGAGAAACTAGATACGCTGATAGCGAAGTCTGCTTACCATTTCAAAAAGCTGCCACCTCCGGATCTGTTCAAGAAGCTAATCACGGCTAACCTCACCTACCCCTCACACTGCTGTGCCTTCGACAAGAAGTTTAGGAACAGGTAGCACACACATTTATTTTTTTCCCCCGTTTGTTTGTGGCTTTCGCCTTTATTTTATAGAGGGACAGACAGTAGGCTGACAGGAAATGGGGAGAGAGATGGGGGGGGTGACATGCAGTAAAGTCCGTCGGGATTGGGAGTCGAACCCGCGGCACACTGCCAGACTGAACTACCAGCCAGGGTGCCTGGGCCGCTGTCTGGACTACTGGACTACAACTCCCAGGGACACGTGCATGTCTTCCTTATGCTGATCACTCTGACTCAGGCCTCATTCACACGTACCAAACACCAATCAAGCAAATGTTTGGTCGTTTTTTGGGGCCACCACAATGCTTTTCCAATGGGAGTCACATGGTTTGATCAAACATTTGTGTTTGATGAGGGGGGGAGGGGCAGAACACCACCAGCAATCAGCAATTAAACACAAATGTTTGATCAAACCATGTGACTCCCATTGGAAAAGCATTGTGGTGGCCTAAAAAAAACAAAACAAACGACCAAACATTTTCTTGATTGGTGTTTGGTACGTGTGAATGAGGCCTCACACGCATTTCTTACACCCATATGGCACTGAGTGACATGCCTGTTGTACCTTGAAAGCACATGGCATGATTTTGTAAAAATGTAACTCTAATGCCCCTATAATGTTTGTGTCCTTGTACAGTATGCTTCTCCTTTTGTGTGGACAGAAGTAAATGGTAAATAATGTGTGTGTTTGCGTGCCTGCGTGCGTGTGCACTGTGCGTGCGTGGTTATAGGACGTTTCAGAGAATATGCTCAAACCCCAACACATCCCCAGACAGCACTGTGTACAAGAAATACTGTTCCAACTCCACCCACTGCACCCCCACCTCCGACGCCTTCAACCCCTGCGAGGACATCATGCAGCGGACCTACCTGAGGGTCCTCGTCTGGGTCATCTCCATCCTGGCGCTGCTGGGGAACACGGCCGTTCTGCTCATCCTGATAGGTGGGTGTGTTCTGCTCATCCTGATAGGTGAGTGTGTTCTGATCATCCTGATAGGTGGGTGTGTTCTGATCATCCTGATAGGTGGGTGTGTTCTGATCATCCTGATAGGTGGGTGGGTGTGTTCTGCTCATCCTGATAGGTGGGTGTCTGCGCTTCATGGACAAATAGTCAAATAGTACTTGACTGTCCAATATGTTGCTCTTGACTGTCAAATTTGTACTTGAGTTAGGTGTACTCTAGTTGGGGCCGGGGCATGGTGGCACAGGCTGTAGTGCTGTCGCCTCACAGCTAGAAGGTCCTGGGTTCGATTTCCGCTGGGGACGCTGGCGGCGTGTTTCCTCCTCCGCGTCATCAGTGCCCATACCCGAAGGCGGGGTTGGCGAAAGGGCCTTTCTGTGTGGAGTTTGCATGTTCTCCCCGTGTCCCCTAGGGTAGGTACCCTCACAAAAAACATGCAGTAATCCTGGTCCCTAAACTGCCTCCCCCTGGCCAGCCGGGGCGCCTGATGGAGGGGAAAGGAACTGGTTGGAATAACGTGTTCCTTCCACGCGCTACGTCCAACCAGGGAAACTCCCCCCCTGTCAGGTGTAAAGGAGCAACTTGGACACTCAGGCATGAAGGAAGCATGAGTTCAAGTCCGTTGCTCTCCCCTTGTCCCCCATATATGGGGACTAGGTTGGTGGAGGGTGTGTAGAGCCCAGGATCACATTAGATGATTGACACAGGGGTGAAAAATGGGTTACAAAATCGTGGGATAAAAAATATATATAAAAAAAAAAGGTATACTCTAGTTAAGTACAGTGGTTCCCAAACTTTTTCATGTCAAGCATTCCCAAATTGTCACTTATTATTAACCCGCGGACCCCCATTTGAAAAGATATATTTTACGGCTCTAGCAGTGATTCTCAACCCAGTTTGACATGCATTAGTCTACGGATTTATATTGTAAAATCAACTCTTTGAGTTACAGATCCATAAGGACCCATTTGGTTACAAACTATCATTTAGCTGGGGACCCCCAGAGAGAGAGAGAGAGAGAGAATAGCGAATAGCAGTTATCTTTGAATGGGATGATTAACTAATTTATTTGTTTATTTGTTTGTGTGTGTGCGTGTGTGTGTGTGCGTGCGTGCGTGCGTGCGTGCGTGCATGCGTGTGTGCGTGCGTGCGTGCGTGCGTGCGTCATTGTGTCGTTAGGCACCAAGGCCAAGCTGACCGTCCCTCGCTTCCTGATGTGCCACCTGGCGTTCGCTGACCTGTGCATGGGCGTCTACCTGGTCGTCATAGCGACCGTGGACATCGCCACGCGCGGCAACTACTACAACGATGCCATCGACTGGCAGACGGGCCCGGGCTGCAACGCCGCTGGCTTCTTCACGGTGTGTGTGTGTGTGTGTGTGTGTGTGTGTGTGCATGCGCGTTCATGTGTGGTGTGCACGTGCATGCATGCGTGTAAATGTTTGCTGTAATGTATGTAGGTGCATGTCAATATTTGTATGTATATATGGTATAGGTAGAGGTTCATTGTGTGCCTGTGCAGGTATATACTCTGCTATATGAGTTACAAATGTGTGTGTGTGTGTGTGTGTGTGTGTGTGTGTGTGTGTGTGTGTGTGTGTGTGTGTGTGTGTGTGTGTGTGTGTGTGTGACTATGTATGTGTATGTATGTGTGACTGTGTGTGTATGTGTATGTATGTGTGTGTATGTGTATGTATGTGTGTGTGTGTGTGTGTGCGTGCGTGCAGATGTTTGCCAGCGAGCTCTCCGTGTTCACGCTGACGGCCATCACGGTGGAGCGCTGGCACACCATCACGCACGCCCTGCGCCTGGACCGGAAGATGCGGCTGCGCCACGCCTGCGTGGTGATGGCGGTGGGCTGGCTGTTCTCCGCCCTGGTCGCCGTGCTGCCCACCGTGGAGGGGCTGGGGGTCAGCAGCTACACCAAGGTACACTACACAGTACACTACACACACACACACACACACACACACACACACACACACACACCTCACTGCCCACCGTAGAGGGGCTGGGGGTCAGCAGCTACACCAAGGTACACTACACAGTACACTACACAGTACACACACACACACACACACACACACACCTCACTGCCCACCGTGGAGGGGCTGAGGGTCAGCAGCTACACCAAGGTACACTATCAGACCCCCATTTGAAAAGATATGCCCCCCATGAGAGAAGATAAGGACCCCCATGAGAGAAGATAAGGACCCCCATGAGAGAAGATAAGGACCCCCATGAGAGAAAGGCTCTCGCAGTGATTCTCAACAACGTTTAATTTCAAGGACCCCCAGTTTGACATGCATTAGTCTAGTACGGACCCCCATTTAATGGCATTTCTATCTCTGGGACCCCCAATTTATATTGTAAAATATAAATAACAAAACAAAACTGCAAACATATTGGCGTCAAAATGCACTTAGAGTAATTTTGGTATGACCGGACCGGAGCTCCGAACCCAGACCTCCCGATCTCATTGGTGAACACTAGTGAACACATGCATGCATACTGTATACATGCAGTATGTTGCGTTATATTCGGATGCAGTACTTAGTTTAGACGGTTTTTGGTTTAGACTATAGTCTTTGGTTAGACCAGTCATTAGTCCTATACAACTACAACCTATCTCAAACCCTCACCCTAAACCTAACCTCCCACGGGGCAGCACACCTAAACCTAAACCTTAACCCATGTCTAACCAATGACTAGTCTAAACTAAGGCTTCATCCACACCTACATAAACGTAGCGTTTTCGTTTTCGTTTTTTTAAATCTCTCTGTCCATATGACCAATGGCAAGACCCATGCAAAACTCCGTTTACATTGTCCACACGGGAACACACAGGCGGAGTTTAAAAAAAAATACACTGTGGCAGGAGTTTTCCAAAAGATGCGTTTATATGGACCAAAAAACGCGTTTGCGTGTGGGCGACCCCCCCCAAAACGCATATAAAAACCTACGTTTATCCGTTTACCCGGATACGTGTGGACAATTAAGGCCTAAGTATGCACCCCGTTATGTTCACGTGCGTCCATTCTTCCCCCCAGACGAGCATCTGCCTGCCCATGGACGTGGACTCGGCCCTGTCCCAGGCCTACGTGGTGTCTCTGCTGGTGCTCAACATGCTGGCGTTCTCCGTCGTGTGCGGCTGCTACCTCAGCATCTACCTCAGCGTGCGCAACCGCGGGTCGTCCTCTGCGCCGCCGCGCGCCGACACGCACGTGGCCAAGCGCATGGCCGTGCTCATCTTCACCGACTTCCTCTGCATGGCGCCCATCTCCTTCTTCGCCGTCTCCGCGGCGCTCAAGCGCCCGCTCATCACCGTGTCGGACTCCAAGCTGCTGCTGGTGCTCTTCTACCCGCTCAACTCGTGCGCCAACCCCTTCCTCTACGCCTTCTTCACGCGCACCTTCCGCCACGACTTCGTCAGCATGCTGGCGGCGCGCTTCGGCGTGTGCAAGGCGCGCGCGCAGGTCTACCGCACGGAGAGCTCCTCCTGCCAGCAGGTGGCGGCGTGGACCTTTCCCAAGACGACGCTGTATTCCCTGGCCAACTCCCATCTCTGAGCCGGGTCCAGCGTCCAGCGTCCGAGGTTTGAAAAAAAAGAAAAAGAAAAGAAAAAGAGAAAAACATGTCCTCAACCAGCGAGACAAATTAATCACCTCTATGGGCCTCAGCTGGGGGGGGGATGTCAACAGCCTGTAGGGTTCGTATCTTAACGTTCCGATTCCTTGACGGTTCCCTTTATCCAATCCTACAGGAGGTTCTACTGTACATTTGTACACTCTCAAATTCTCAATCTTATGGTTGTCGTTACCATACTAGCGTTATACCATACTACTATTTGTATACTGAATTTGGTGGTGTATTTTACATGGAAAATGTGAGCACATCTAAAATCATGATCCCTGAATTTGACAGCTTAAGAGAAGATTAAAATGGACACGCACGCACTCACGCACGCACGCTACGCACGCACGCGCACACACACACACACACACACACACACACACACACACACACACACACACACACACACACACACACACACACACACACACACACACACACACACACACGCAGTCTCAAGTTCCCTTTTATCTGGCAGCTCTGTCCTTCATTGCATCCAGTGCGTTCAAGGACGGGGTGACCCCACCCACCTCTACACCCTCCCCCCCCCCCCCCCCCCCCCCCGCCCACCCACACACACCCCCCCTCCTGTGTCAGGGCGTGGGAGGGCAATGCCACACAGCTGCTCTCACCACTCATAACAGGAGAATGGATATGGCTGCTTGATAAGTCTCTTTTTCACACACACACACACACACACACACACACGCACGCACACACACACACACACACACACACGAACACACACCACAAGCCAAGATTTCAAGGCTGCAGGTGCAGGACAGGGTCTGAGTGCATCTCATTGATATGGATGGGTATGCGCCTCCCACATGCAATGCAACAACAGCAGCACACGGGTGCCGTTCACTTCTGATCTTTTGCCACCAGAGGGCGCTGCTGCTGCAGCATAGACTGCCATGGCTGATCAATCAGTGTCAGCTTACAAAATGTTTTTATGTAATCGGTTTAAAGAACTTAAACCACTTAAGTCCTCTCTATACTTAGTCAACTTGACTGGGGTCGACTCTGTAGACTACTTGGTCCCCCTCTACAGTGTCTAGTCTACACTAAATCTCTTCACTGAAAATAGCCAATCTGCAAGCTCACAACGAAATGACCCCACACCCCCATGCAACTGTTTACTGTGTATATATATATTTTTTTAGCTAGTGTTTTTTTTGCTTCTGTGTTGATGATGTTTAGAATATAGTATTATAGAGTCTTTAAATGTCTCCATGAATTGAATACACCGGACCACAATGGATATATAAGCCCTCAGGGCTTTTTGTGTTATCCTTTTATCAGTAGCACCAAATAATCGTACAACTCACTATTAATACTATTTGCAAATATTGATAGTATTCTATCAATCGATCGCAATGACACATTGTGAGCTTGTAGATCTTATATCCCCCCCCCCAAGGGAAGCCAGGGTTCAAGTGGTTAAATGCATACCTGCCAATTAACCCTCAGGTCGGGATCCCACAAATTAATCATATTTGAAATGGGGACCCCCACGACAACTAAGCACTTAGTTTTAATATATGAGTTGAGGCATTACATTTAGTTTGACCGATCTATACACTTGAATTGAATTAAGGTGACTTGATTGATTGACATAAAAAAATACCCATTAAAGCCACAATGGAATATTTTTTTTCAAGAGTGTTGAGCACAAATATCAGTATAGCATTACAAAGTTAGACATACAAAAACTATTTCCATTTCACTATTTTCCATGTTTTTACTATTTTCAGCAATGAGATCATACTTCTTTGTGAGTAGATCTGGTCATTTTTAAAGTAGCTCTTAAGTAAAAAGTCTGGGCATGCCCTGATGTAGAGTGTATCTATTTAGTGGCAGCCATCAACTTGGGGTGATAAGGCTGCCTCTAAAGCCCACTCTACACCAGTGATTCGCCACCGCAACTCCTTGCGACATGCAACTACTTGCAACCATTAACCCCAATGGCAGTTGCAAGGAGTTGGTTGCATGCGGTTAACCTTAAAACTGTTTTGTTGTGACTTGGCCTTAGAGCCTGCAGTGGTCACTCTAAAATGCCTGTGGTCTCCAAGGCTATCAATGGTCCAACTCTATAGACTCTGTTCTGTAGACCAGTGGTTCTATAGACTCTGTTCTGTAGACCAGTGGTTCTATAGACTCTGTATGTAGACCAGTGGTTCCCAAACATTCTCATGTCAAGGACCCCCACATTGACACTAATTATCCCGCGGAC
The DNA here is from genome assembly GCF_963924005.1 of Protomyctophum bolini. NCBI lineage: Eukaryota > Metazoa > Chordata > Actinopteri > Myctophiformes > Myctophidae > Protomyctophum > Protomyctophum bolini. Next base: position 7,210,895 of record NC_137879.1, on the reverse strand, counting down.
CCCCCATTTGAAAAGACATGCCAGGGACCCCCATAAGAGAGGATTTTTACAGCTCTTGCAGTGATTCTAAACCAGTTTAATTTCTAGGACCCCCAGTTTTACATGCATTATAGGCTACGGACCCCCCATTTAATGGCATTTCCATCTCTGGGACCCCAATTTATATTGTAAAATCAATGTTAATTTAACTCTGAGAGTGTACAAATGGAACCAAATGGACCCATTATCGGGTCCATTTGGTTCCATTTGTATACACTCTCAGAGTTAAATTTGGTACCAAACTAGAGTGTACAAATGGTTCCAAACTAGAGTGTACCCCCTGGGACTCCCTCAAGGACCCCTGGGGGTCCCCGGACCCCACTTTGGGAACCTCTGCTGTAGACAGAGAACTGGGGGAACTGGGGCTCCAGTTTCAAAATAGAATCATGTGCTATGATTAATGTACATACTTTGAATCATGTGCTATGATTAATGTACATACTTTGCTATGTTTCACTACGTTGTTATTCTCAATTGTTTCTTTTGTTAGCGTTATTTCTGCTACAGTGTTGAAACCAAACTAAAGCATTTTACTCTGACTCGTACTGTATATGAGATGTAATTAAAATAATAAATCTTGAATCTTTTAATTTTGATTTATTTAATTGCATGCAACCAACATAGATTAAGATGCATGCATGGTTAAAAAGATCAAGGATAAAGAAAACTCACCCCTCACACGTGTGAAAGAGAGGGGTGCCTCACAAGCATCATATACGCTGTTTGTTTAAAGTGTTCTAAACAAACATTAAGGGCCCTATTTTCAGCTGTGCCTAACTAACCCCTTATCCCTAAACTTCTTTGCCTTTTTTTTTTTACTTTTTACTATTTTTAAAAACCTTTTTGAATAGTTCAAATGGCCGATCTACAATTAAGCTCAAAATGTGTCGCATTGAGGAAAAGACAGGAAGCAGAGCTGGGGGGGTAGCAGAGATAAGACTAATAAAAGGTGTTGAGGTTCTCTCTGGGAGTAACAATTAAGAAAGGATATAGGATCAGGAGCGATTGCGTCAGAGGCACAGCGTATGTCAGATGTTTTGGAGATAAAGCCAAACAGGCCAGACTGGGATGGTTTGGACACGTACAGAGGAGGGATAGTGAGTATTATCAGTTAGAAGGATGTTGTTGGGGTGGAACTGCCATGCAGCCAGGCAGGAGGCCTAGATAGTAGAGGAAGACCAAAGAGAAGATTTATGGATGTAGTGAAAGAAGTATGTGTATACAGTTAGTTGGTGTGAGAGAAGGAGAGGAAGACCCGGTGAGATGGAGGCAGATGATTCGCTGTGGCCGCTGAAGGGAAAAGCCCAATATAGGAAAAGAAGAGAAGAATCCAAATCTACAAAGAAACTATAGTAACTACGTTTTTCAAGTAATTGTAGTGGAGTAAAAGTATAATATTTGCCTCCGAGATGTAGTGGAGAAGTAGTAAAACTACTGAAAATTGGAAATACTCAGGTAAGTAAAACAAAATACCTTGAAAGTACAGTACTTAAGTAAATATAGTTAACTTAATTAGGCCTCACTCACACCTTTACAACAGACTGATGTATGCTTGTTGTATACAAAGGGTGTGATATCTTGCCCCAATGCATTTCCAATAGGAGTTGTATGAGGGGGAGGGGGGCAGTCGAAACACAGCCGAAAGCCATACAACAGCTTGTAGTCCCAAATGTTGTATCATGTGACTTCCATTGGAAATGCATTGGGGCGGCCATGACACTTACATCTTGCTTACATCTAAGCATGCATCAATGTTGTATGCTAGATCGAAAGGTGTGAGTGAGGCCTTACACAGCACTGTAGTACAGGCACAAGCACAACAATGTGGAACAATTGATGTAGGCCACAGAACCACTCGGGATTCCTTAGCACAACATCAGGGCCTACATTGGCCCTGTGTGATAGGCTGGGTTCCAGTCTGAATCTCTGCATTCCGTGCATACTCGAGATCTTGTATTGACGTTGTATTGCCTATGAACATGAATTAGTTTTTCCGTCATTAATCTCAACCTTTTTGACCATGATATGACTGACTATGACAGACATCAGTCATCATCATGTCATGATGTATCATGATTCATGTCAGTATCATGGTCAGCACCATGGGCTGTATCATGTCATGGTCACTATCGTGGGCTGTATCATATACCAGTAGTCTTGTAATGTCAGTATCGTGGTCAGTTTACGGCCTTTGTAACTGGTGTTAACTGCCTTTCTCAGGGAAGTACATTTTAACCTGGCAGTTAACTGCCTTCTTCAGTTAACTTCCAAAAACATTGGTTTCTGTACTCTGCGTCCTATAAATAAAGTAGTAGCACTCTGGCTACCATGTGTGTGCGGACACCTTCTTGTCCCTTGAAGACTCATGCTATTCTGTTCATTCTCCCGTGGACCCTGCACCACTACAAGGACTCTGGTGAGTATCATGGTCAGTATCGTCAGTGTCAGAATCATGATCAGTGTCGTGCCAATAATATAATATAGTAAGTTTAGTAGTAAGTTAATAATAATAATAATAATCATCATCATGTTTTAAACCAGGATGTCAGAAGGGATTCAGATGGCCCAGATAAAATGATGGCATAAACTTTTTGCTGTAAGATAATGCCATCTGGTGGTTCACATCTGCAATAAGATATCTGAACACAAAAATTGCTGTCTCTCTCCCTCTCTCTCTGTGTGTGTGTGTGTGTGTGTGTGTGTGTGTGTGTGTGTGTGTGTGTGTGTGATCCTTTAAATAGCAAAACCCTCCTTGCTAATTGCCCTGTGGCAGCCAACATTTATTTTGTTTAATACAATTGTATATGCTTTGCCAAAGGTGGGCAACCATCTTTGACCAGTATATCAGCGGCCTGTAGATAATTGGGGTCAATTTGAAATCCTAGTTGAAGACATCCAAACACTTATAGTCATGCAGGCTTGATTAATAATATATATGAAATGACAGACTTATTCTGTGCATTCTGATTAGCAGCCTATAATAAGACTTTTAACAAATATATATTTTCTCTGTCCATTTGACTGGTGGTGAGGTGATAGTATAATGATATCTCCCTCCAGCCTTGGAAAATTCAAAGTAGTAAGCTTGATTGCAGGCCCGAAGAGATTGCTCTACCATAATTTATGCCATATGACTCATGAGTATTTTAATTATGCAGGTTTTCACATTGGGCCTAAAAACCTAAAACATTTAGGCCCTATCATCTTTAATCACAGTGGAGTTTGATTGATTGATTGATTGAAGTATTTATTAACAGATTGGAGAATTACAGTACATTTCAAGCACAACTCAATACAAAACTGTTAACTGTGGACAGTGGACGACACCATAAAGCATTACACTTGTTTTACAATAGGGTCCACCATGTTCAATTCATCATAACATTTAGAGACGTACACATATACACTTCTATATAGCCAGAAACAGGAAATCATCATAGAGGAGGTAAAAAGGGGAATAAAACATATAGTGAGCGGAAAAGGGGGTTCAGATTTTACGGGGGCCAGTTTCGAATTGCAGCCGTCCGTAGGTTTATTTATTTATTTTTGATGTCTTAATGACCGTTGGTAGGGCGTTCCACATTTTGGTGGCATAGGAGTGAAAATAATTTAGTCCCTTGTTTGTGCCAAATCTGGATTGCACATGGTTTGTTGAACTCCCTCTGGTGTTGTGGGTGTGGACTTCGTTGACATCAAGGAAGTATTATTAGACAGGTATATCAGTATCTTGGTGGTGTATCAAATCTTGTGGACCAGACCCATTGCAAGATGCTGTACTAGTGTACTCTGTCGTCAACCCTAAGCCATTCCAGCCTGTCAAAGCGGGCAGGGGTGAGGTGGGTTCGGGGAGTGAGGCCAAGTAGTGACCAGTTTGTTTTGGGAAGTTTGGAACCTTGTTTTGTGGGCCTGTTTTGAGGTGCTGTGGTACCAAGAGGTGCATGCATAGTCGAAGAAATGTTGTACGAGGGCTCCTGTTAGGGTCTTCAAGGTGTTTTTGTCAACTAGTGAGGAGATCCTGTATATCCTGACTTTTTTGATTAGCCTACTTTACTTTGTTGGCCATTTTATCACCGGAAAGATTTGCCTCCAGGATGGAACCTAGGTAGGTAATTTGGGGTAGGGTGAGTGGGGTGATGATGGGGTCATTGTCATAAATTGAGACAGTGACACTCGTTTAAAAATACACACAATCCGCCTTAGCAGTTGGTGTTTGTGGGACTGAAATTGAATGTATGTCTTTATCAATTTGGTGACCAGCTGTTGTCTGGTATTTGTGCTACAGGAATAAACAAATGGTATTTATTATTATCCAAAAAACCCAGATCAGAACTACACATGATTTATAAAATGTTCCGTCCGTACGACGGTGTCGCGCATGTAGCCGAAAATAGCCGATCTACAAGCTCAATAAACGTCGCGGACTTGACGCATCGTGAGCTTGTAGATCGGCTACTTTCGGAAACATGAAATAGACTAGAGCAAGCAGCAGACTCCCTGGTCGCTAGCCAGTATGCAACGGGGCCGCTGATTGGTCGGCGAGCGAAGAGGTCATAAGCCGCCGGCCGTGATTGGAGGAAAGGGGACATTGGTGTTTTTTTTTTCTTCCTCTCTCGCTTGTTTCCCCGTGTGGGTTAATGGCTCCTCCTGCTACAGACCGAGACGGAGCTGGAAGCCAGTAGCGACACAACACCTCGTAACAACAACCCGAATATCAGCGGCTTTCCGTCCGCAGTTTGCTCGTCGGGGTCGCGTTAGGAAAAGAGAGAGAGAGGCGGCGAGGAGGTTGCAGTTTGGGTCGAGAAGGAAGGAGGGTGGTTAAAATTAGAACGAAGCAAGCGGGGCCGGTCGAGGGGAAAAAAAGAATCGGCTCTATTTTTTTTCCCAGCCACCACAAACCAACTCCCCAAATGAACTCCGTCAGAGCCACCAACAGAAGACCCAGGCGAGTGTCGAGGCCGCGCCCGGTGCAGCCCGAACGGAACAACGGGGAGCGGGGTAAGTCTTGTCTCGGTGGGCCGCGGCCCCCCACTTCAACAACCAACACAACCGGGTCTTGAAACAAACATGGTAGGGGGGGAAACAAGCGAGTCCTTTTTTAGCGGACGCTCTCGTTTGCCTCCAAGGGGGACGGGGAGGCTTCCTCTGACGCGGTGAGCCTGCGCAGGAAACGCCGAGGCTTCTGGCTCTGTGGCTTAGGCCAGGCCGCGCTTTGTTTGGCTTGAGTAATGTGAAGCTAACGCCGCTAGCAACCGAAGCAGCTAGCTTAGCTATAGCTTGGAGGTTGGGGAGGGGAGTTGGATTCTCTCGTTACTGCGCACCGAGCCGGACGGACGGACATTATTCAGGACGGGTGTTCGGGGCAGCTGACATTAGCCAGAGGGTGGGGGGCCCCCAAAAACCAAACGACGACTCGCCTTCGGGGTGCCGTTTGAAGCGGACCTCTCGGCCGTGGCATTCTCAGCTGTCACTCTGACGGTACCGAGGGTGTAAATCTGCGGCGTCTTTGAACTGCCATGTTTGGGGTGTAACGTTTACAAAAACATTAAGCTAGCTTGCGACGTGTGGGTTTAGTGTTTGTGTCCATTTTGTATGTGTTAATAGTGGGGGACCCGGACCCCCTCCTCTTTCCAGGCAACGGAGCCAGCCAGCGGGTATGAACCCAGAAGCCCCCTTCCCTTCCTTCCTTGTTCACGGTGTTTGCTAGCTCCGGCTCCATTTGTTTACACCGCGGATTTAGCGAGCTACGCAGTTTGAGTTTTTTTAGCCATTAGCCAGATCGACCCCAGTCTGCGGCCCTGCCGTGGCTGCAGACCTCATTTTGACAATGGCACGAAACACAGGGGGTTCCTTATTTTAAGGGAGAAGAGCTCAAGGGCCCAATGACAATTTGGTCCAGTGCTCTCTACATGTTCAGGGAATAATTGGACCCACTGCGCTGGTAGTCCATCTGCCATTATCAATCACCAACCTTTGTCTGTCTTCAACAACTTAGACACACAGTGCCGGTCGGCCAGCCTCTCCATGTTGTACGAGATATTGTTTAAAAGGACTGTGACTGCAATGAGAATGTCAGCTACCCTGGGACCTTGGGTTAATTTGCATTTCCATAAAATCCAACAAAGAAAATGGTTTGCTGAGGATAAATTTAGGTTAGTCGTTGGTGGGCTAAAGATGTGGGCTGCTTTTAACAATAATTAGTGGGGGTTGCAAAGGCAGTATCTTGCATTGTCCCCCATGTCATCTGAGAGTAGATGCAGTAGATTCTGTCTGAACCTGAGAGGTGCAGCCTACATGGGATGTGTTGTGGATATGCATTTGTGTGTGTGTGAGACACACACACTGTGTGTGTTTGTGTGTGTGCACGAGCCATGTTTGGCCTTGCTGCAGTTCTGTGCTCTGAAATGTATGTATAGAATGGTGCATGCATGTATAGATAGAATGTGTTTTGCCTTCCCCTCCAGATGAGGAGGCTGCTCCTGCAGCAGCCGCAGCAGAGATGGCCGTGGAGGAGTCAGGTCCGGGAGCTCAGAACAGTCCGTACCAGCTCCGACGCAAATCCCTGGTGCCCAAGAGAACCGCTGCTGCCTCTGCCACTGCCTCTGCCTGCCCCAGCAAGGGCCCTATGGAGGTGAGCACTAGTTAAATGCAGCTGTGTGTTGTGTATCAGCGGGCACTACTGCAGTGTGAATTTATTTAGTTCCCTCTGTCTCTCACTCTGTGTGTTTGTCCCTTGTAATGTAATTTATGTTGTGTGCTGATTGATCTTGTCCTCAAATGGAGGAGCGATTTTGTGTCTGAACAGTAAATGCCTGAGCGTTCGATTTTGTGCTCAAGTGCTTGGCTTATGGATGTGTGTGTGTGTTTGTTGTCCCTCCGTTTTTTCTTTTGCAGGGAGCATCCACCTCATCCACAGAGGCCTTTGGGCATCGTGCCAAGCGGGCACGGGTGTCCGGAAAGAGTCATGACCTGCCAGGTGAGTGTTATCTGTCTGGAAAGAATTGCCTCATTTGTTTTGTTTTTTAATTGAGTTATTGATTTTGAATTACCGTGTGCACTGCTGGCCGCCAGGCTGCTGTTTGTACGTATATTACCTTGATTATTACTCTGTGTAATCATAGCCTGAACTTGTTTTACAGTATGTGTTTTACAGTATGTGCAGTGCTATAGGCCCTAGGCGGGTAATGTTGAAGTCGTGTCATTTGCATTAAAGCTAGTAGTCCTGTTACACTCTGTGTTACTTAAAGGCTCTTTAATCGTAGCCTGATCTGGCACAGAAGGCTAAACTGTCTCGTGCGTCTTTGCCGTAGCAGCCCCAGCAGAGCAGTACCTACAGCAGAAACTCCCAGATGAGGTGGTGTTGAAGATCTTCTCCTACCTGCTGGAGCAGGACCTCTGCCAGGCGGCCTGTGTGTGCAAGAGATTCAGCCAGCTAGCTAATGACCCCATCCTATGGTCAGTATCCGACAAGACACTTACCCTACCCCCTTAGATAGCACTTCTGTAGACTTGGATAGCATTTGATACAGACTTATAGCATGTTATGTAGACGGCACTATAATTGCATTGTTTGTAGTCATAGCACATCATAGTACATATGTATAGCATAGTATAGTTTATATGTATAGTTTCATTATATATAATATATTCCACTGTTACGTTCTTAGCTTACGCATGTTTCATGAAAAATGCTTTTTATGTGATGTATTCCCATGCTTTTCGTTCTTGCTTAATGTAAATCGCTCTGGATTAACCCATTCTGTACCTTTTGGTGTTCACTATTGAAAAATAGCAGATCTGCTACGAGCTTGTAGGTCTGCTATTTTTGAAAAATCGTAAAAATGCGGCACACATCTTTGAATATATATATTCTTTCAGGAGACTTTTTTATTTTATTTCGACGTAAATGGGTTAAGAGCGTCTGCTAAAGGCCTAAATTGTAAAGCCTCCGGCCTATTGCTTTTCAGCCATGAAACAAAAAAGTGCATCATGTAATGCTTTATGTTTTTTCTAACAATAGGAAACGTCTATACATGGAGGTGTTTGAGTACACGCGCCCCATGATGCACCCCGAGCCGGGTAGGTTCTATCAGGTCAGCCCTGAGGAGCACGAACACCCAAACCCTTGGAAGGAGAGCTTCCAGCAGCTGGTCAGTGGCCCCCTCATATTGTTTTCATGATTATTGACTGTGGTTACATTGTTTGTATTGCACTTATATAGTGTGTTCAAGAGTTTGTGTAATTTGCATGGTGGCTTCAAACGGAGCTTGAAGTTGAAACTAAAGCCCAGGCAGATCAATTTGAATACTGCTCATCAAGTGTGGTTGTAATGGTTAATGCACTTTATCTACATATGTTGGCAGCTGTATCCAATATGGTCACTGTTTTGTATGTTAATTTTACTTGTACATTGTGTGTTGTAGTACAAAGGTGCCCATGTGAAACCAGGCTTCGCAGAGCATTTCTACAGTAACCCTGGCAGGTACAAAGGCAGAGACAATATGCTGGTAAGTCAAATGACGTCATACTAGGCAATACCGGCTCAGACTTTATCTCGGCATTAAAATGCACAGCCAACAAACATCTGATAGCGTCTTCCAACTGTATTTCTATTGGGGCTACACAAGATGTTGGTAAAGTATTGCCAGAGCTTCTCCTATATAGCAGGGGCAACCTTTATGACATGAAGTGCCGTTTTTCTATGCTCTTGATGGTCAGTGTACCAACATTGCCGCTATGTTGAATTATGACACCACATAAAAATCCAACAGATGTTTTGTCCATAAATATAACATTTATTTCTTCTTCTGGACCATTTTCTTTAACATCAGGACATTGTAATGATCATTAGAAGTAATGCACCCATCTCCCTGACTCCCTCTCCCAGTCACAGTTTCCGTTTGAATGAATGTAGAATTGTGTGCAGGATTTGCATGTATTTGAGAGAGCTTAATTTATGTTATTTTAAATGGAAAAATCCTCTCACACTTATACCAGTGTGACAGCACTTGTGTCTACGGTTGTCTGCCCCTGCTATATAGGATAACATTGGCGAAGGCATTGACTGTGAAAGACATATTGTACAAATCACTCATAGATTGAGTTGAGGTTCCTTGTGATGGTGCTGTGTGACATATATGCATGTATAATTAATTCCAATTTGCTTTTAACACAAAGCACAATCATTCTTTCTTTCTGTTCACTACCTACGTTTCTATATTCTCTAATCTAATGATTGTATTCTGATTGGTAAATGACTACAAAAGACCCAATTATACCTGCTGCGAGGGCATTCGTTGCCATGCATCCCAGATTTTGTGGCCGCACATATGGTGCTTTATGCACGGTTGAGTACACCGACTGCACATGATGTGTTAGAAGAAATGACTAATGCTCTGTTTGAGAGGAGAGCGGGCTGCGGTCACCAATATTATGTGACCATAAAGGAACTTGGAAGTGATGTTCATTGGCAGGTTTGTTAAACGATGAGATGAAAGACTCTCCAAGGTTTTAAAGGAATTTATTAGAATCTGAGGACTTCAGAGAAGGACATTCCTGCACAGAAATAATTGACACGAAGTGCTGGTTAACTAGGACATTAGACTTATTCTCACAATGGCCTTCAGTTGTCTGGAATAAAGTCATTAGATTATGCCCTATATTGAGTGCAGCCCAGCGCTGCTGTTGCTTTTGAACACATCTGGCAGCCACTATATTGTATCATGAACAGAACTGCGTTACACATCAGACGTCCCAACGCCGCATGCATACGTATAGACGAGGTGTGATATTCCAGCGCTGATGCATGCATGCATACGTACCTCATTTCCCAGTCTAATGCACTACAAGGATATAAAAGACAATATTACAAGTTTACAACCACGTGTGACTCACCAATTTGCACATTTACAATTGCATTTGTATTTTATTTTAGCGCTGCAGCCTGCTGACATTTCCATAAATGAGATGCGTGTTTGTTTATCCATGCCCTGACATTGAGCGTGTCATTTTGTCTTGCAGTACTATGACACCATCGAGGACGCTCTGGGTGGGGTGCAAGAGGCCCACTTTGATGGCCTGATCTTTGTCCACTCTGGCATTTACACAGACGAGTGGATTTACATAGAATCCCCCATCACCATGATTGGAGCAGGTAAGCACATCTACTTAGTGAGTGTGTTCATGTATTTTTTGCTGTCTGTGATAACCGTGTTTGTCCAAAATCATTACTTTTCAGGGAATTGGGAGGTGTGGGGGGGGGGGGGGGGGGGGGGGAAGAACCTGTGTTCCAATGAATTCAATGTAGTTATTGTGTAGTAACAAGCACTTAAATACTTATATTATTTGGTTTATTTATAAAACCCATAGAATGACTTAGGTATAGGGCAACAGGCCACATTTTTAAACAATATATATATATATATATATAAGTTATTAGGTAGGTCATTAATTTATGAACAAATGAAATATGGAGATACAAGGTTTCTCCCTGACAGTAATGATATGCGACCACTGTCTCTAGAAGAGGATAGACAAACAGCCTGTGTTTGGTATTGATGATGTCCCTGTCCCCCCCCCCCCCCCCTACACACACACACCCCCCGTAGCACCCGGTAAGGTCGCTGACAAGGTGGTGATCGAGAACACCAGAGACTCTACGTTTGTCTTCATGGAAGGCTCGGAGGATGCCTACGTGGGTTACATGACCATCCGGGTAAGCACACAAACCACACTGTTTTCGCCATCTTTTAATTATTCCTGCTTTTTCTAAACGGCCTGTTAGAAATTGCTGCATACTCAAAAGGTCTTTTCCTTTTCGTCCCGTTTCAGCTATCCAGTGTGCACGCATTTGGTCACACAGTGAAACCGATGTGTCATTTATTTTCTTCCTGTGTCTGGCTCGATTGCTCTGTTTACTGTTTTACCTGACTGTTTCAAAAATAAAGATAATCTAATCAAATCAAAGTTTATTTTATATTGTACAATGGAAGATCTCTGCGACTGTACTGTAGTCCTTTGTGGATGCGCTACAGCTACATGAACACTGACTAACATATCTAGACAACCTGGTGGTCCATTAGTGATGCACTGTCTAATGAATGCAAATGAAACCAGCCAGGTTGCATACATAATATATTTTGTACGAGTATTTGGTCAACTAGAGGCAGGGTGCGCAGACTTCTTATCACTGCCAACGGTGCTCACCCCCCACCAATCACCCCCGAGTCGGGTGCTTGACCCCCCCCCCCCCGCCCCGCACGCCACCAATCACCCCCGAGTTGGGTGCTCGACTGCCCCGCCCCTCCCCTCCCCGCCACCAATCGCTCCCGAGTGAATGGATGGACGTGACGTCATGGGTGCTTTGAAATGACCAAGGGTGTCTGAGCACCCTACAACACCCTCTAAGTCAGCGCCCCTGACTAGAGGTACAATCGCAGTAGTTCTTGACACTAGCTCCATGTAGTCTAAAATGACTGAATTTTGCACGGTTTGATTTGCATGGTCGGTGCTGTGCTTGGCTGCCAATAATACGTTAATTGAATAATATGTTAGTTAATTTAATAATATATGTTAGTTAATATATTAGTTATATAGCTTTAACAAACTTGTCTGTGCAATGATTTGGATTTGGTGCAATCATGGTATTGGTTTTAGAAGTGTCTCAGTTTCAGCCCATTTTGTGTTGACAACTTTTATTGACTCTCTTGCGAGGTAAAAGCTTTATAATGGGCAGTAATATAAGCTTATGAGCCCCACTTCAAACTCCAGTGTTGGCAGGTTGGCTACAATGAGCTGGTTTGATATGGACCTGAATACATTTACAACCATAATATCATCTGGGACACAGACATTTCTACATTTACAGTTGGCCCGGGGCCCGGCGGTTTTCCTTACTGTAGAAGTTCAGGTGATGTGTCATTTCTGAATTTTGATTCTGATATTTGGGCTCGTCTGGTAGTAGTAGGGCAGCACATTATGGTCGTATTATAGTTTCATGTGTTTTCTAGCGACCTGGTTGTGGAATGAGATCAGTCTGTTTGTGGTTATTGAGATTGAACGCTGGCAGAGCAGCAAAATCATGTTTTCCCTCATGTGGATGCTTAACCCATTTTGACCTGAGATCAGATTCTAAAAATGTCTTGACTACATCCTGACAGTTTTCTGAAAAGGCTATGTTTCTATGTCAGTCGTTCTTATGTCAGTCGATACCAGTGTGTAATTTAAACGGCTCTCAATATGGGGTCCAGGGACCATCTGGGTTCCTTGTGGCTGGACTGGACCGTTACAGGTCTGTAACTTACGAGTCCATTTGCTTTCATTCATACACCGATTGAGTGGTTCCCAACCACTGCTACTAGTACCACTAGTGGTACTTGAGCCCGCCCTCCCTCTGGTGGTACTCAGAGGAGTCGCCCCAAAGTGGAATGAAATATTTATTACAGGTACCGGTAGTTCGTCTGACCAAGCAATTGGTTGAAATAGTCTCTCCAGGCGTGCTGACTGTGCATGACAGCTCACCTAGGACGTTAATAGAAGGTTTTTGAGGACGGATTAACCCCCTTTCGAAATATTATCAGTTGTGCTGATGATTAGACAGAGTTTTGTCAGAGCAGCAGCAACATTGGCATAGGAATGGAACAAAAACAAAACGATAAATCATATATTTTTTTGGGCGGGAACCTCCTTTTGGTGTTTTAAGCATTGTTATACTTCTAGCAGATCTACAAGCTCATAGCGCGGTAGGTCTGCTATTTTCGAAAAATCGTGAAAATGTGGCGCAAGATCTTTGAATATGAATGTCAGGATTTAGAAGACATTTGTAGAAACGTCCTCAGGTCTAAATGGGTTAATAGCTGAATAGGATGCGGCAGATCTATGCTCTGCTCTTGTATTTTAACATCAGTTATTATGGTGGTACTTGGTATAAAAAGGTTGAAAACCCCTGATTTAGCACACACTCTTAATCCAGAGCGATTTACAAGAACAACACATGGTAATGCATCAAATGAATAGGCGTCAAGGATCATAAGCAAGCTAAGAGCCTAACATCCGTCTAACAGTAGAATATCTGTACAATGTAACCGAGTATACACTAGAGTGCCATGTCTACATAACATGCTGTCTAAATTACATACGTTTAGCCTTTGCATACGCTTGTAAGGTCGTTGAGGCCTTTGCATACGCTTGTAAGGTCGTTGAGGCTAGTGCTATGTCAAGTGCTACCGTACGGGCTAAGATGTCTGAAGATTTGAGTTTTCAGGCTACGGCGGAAGTTTGGGAGTGAATCTGCAGTTCTGATTGCAATCGGAAGTTCATTCCATAGTTTTGGAGCCAAAACGGAGTTATGGGCGGTATTAAACGTACAAATTCCATTAATAATTGTTAATTTGCAGGCTTGCACCTAGAAGTACAATGAAAAAAAGAATACAGGAAGAGTGTAAAACAGTTGTGCAATGTCAACTGAAACAATCAAACTGTCTGTAAATGAGATTATCATCATGTGATAAATTGCGTGGTACTGAAATGGCATAGACTGGCATACTCGCCGAGCAGCATTTCAGGCAGTATCGGCAGCTTTTCCACTACAGGTATTGGAAGCTTTTTCCGATACTGAAATACAACTCTGTTCTCTGTCTGATCCATGCATTGCTCCTCTCTTCCTGCAGTTCAATCCTGAAATACAACTCTGTGCTCTGTCTGATCCATGCATTGCTCCTCTGTTCTCTGTCTGATCCATGCATTGCTCCTCTGTTCTCTGTCTGATCCATGCATTGCTCCTCTGTTCTCTGTCTGATCCATGCATTGCTCCTCTGTTCTCTGTCTGATCCATGCATTGCTCCTCTGTTCTCTGTCTGATCCATGCGTTGCTCCTCACTGTTCTCTGTCTGATCCATGCATTGCTCCTCTCTCCCTGCAGTTCAATCCTGATGACAAGTCTGCTCAGCACCACAACGCCCACCACTGCCTGGAGATCACGGTTAACTGTAGCCCCAACATAGACCACTGTATCATCCGCTCCACATGTACAGGTAACACACACACTCTTTTTCTTAACTAAACTTGACTGAGGGACTGCCATTGGATTTCTTTAGAATTTTCGTTTTTTTTTTTCATGCCATATGACATATTTGTTGTCTTATTGGTTGTTCAGTTTGACCCACCAGTTTTGGAGATATGGCTTATAGAGTAATGTCTTGCAGAAAACAGCGAGTTGAGAAAACGGGCTTGAAAGGTTCACTTCTGTGGTCTCTAACATTACACCTAGCTACATGTTTGGACACTTATTTCAGACATGCTCTAGTATGTGTCTAAGAGTCTGCCTGTGCTATTAACTCATTTTGAAAGGGGGGAAAAAGGTTTTCCTGCTCTGGTGAAAAGCTGTAATTTGCGCAATGGCAGGCTCTCAGTCAAATCTGGTCACATTTCATTTACATTATAGCATAATAGGCAGCAAGGCTCTTCTGTGAGGAAATGGGACAAGAAATGACGAGGCATTTTTCAGCCAAAGGACTGCTTGGCAGAGAGAAATGAAGCAGGTAGCCCGCACTACGTGAAATTATGTTGCATATATTTAAGTTCTTCTCAGAACTCTTCATATACTTGTATGTTGAGATTCATGTGTGTTTATTTCTGTTCCCTCTACACCAAAACCATTTGGCAAGAATAGCTGACGAGGCGTTCTGGTGTTGTGAGCTTGTAGATCTGCTATTTTGGGCTAAAATTCTCCTCGGAATATAATAGTGACGCTAGGGTTCAAGTGGTTAATGCAAAGAATCACACAAATATTTGGAGACCCTCCTGTAGTAACTGAGGACTCCTGAAATAGGGCATTCATTTATGAAAAAAACATACATTGCAAGGTTGTTGCACATTATCAACAATATGCTTATTGTTGAGCAATATGCGTTACTGGGGCTGGGTTGCACCAGCTGAACATAACTAGAGTCTCTAGTTGGGGTGTACAATCTCTAATTAGAGCTTTAGTGGCTAGCTACTGGTTAGTATGGAACTAGTTTGGAAGTAGTATGGAACTATTGAACTGCAACTATTTATGGCATAACGTGGATAGCAGTGTGTGTGTGTGTGTGTGTGTGTGGACTGTTTTGTAAAGTAATGTATCATAGAATCCAAGTTCATCCGGTCTAGTGAACATGGGAGTAGTTGGGTACTGAAACTCGTGTCTGTAGGTACTATACATGGCACACCAAATCACAATGCAGATTTCTTGACACATTTGTGACACTTGACTCTGGCCTGCAGCATGTAGTCTAACTATTAGCTTAAACAAATGGCCTAAAGCTCAATGATCTAAACTGTGTGGCTGCGTTTTAATGGATACTAACCATGACGTGTCGTGCAATGTCTGTAAATGGGGCAGCATGTCAAATGTTCTTGTGACGCTGGGATTGTACTTCAAAGCAGAGGGGCATGCTCCGTGTCCATGGATGCCGTCAAGCGGTTTCAGGAATGGACCTTAGTGCTGGGCTTGCGGAAATATTTAGTTGTTACACTAACTATTTTGTGTACCCATGTCTAGTCTTGGAGGCCACTATGTTTGAACCAGAGTCATCTAGTAAGAGAGTAATGACACAAAAGGTTGACTCGCATTGTAACAATGGAATGCGGAAGTGCTCATTCTATCTCAATGGGATAGTTCCAGCTATAGGAGCAATGTTTGGAACTATCGCCCAACGCCCATAGGCACCCACTTTGCGGCGAGATCAAAGCGTGTCACCACTCTCTTACTAGATTACTCTGGTTTGAACTTAGTGTGAGGTGTTGCAACCGGCCTCTGTTACCCCCGGGGAGAGCCAACAATGTCAAATTTGTATCTTTAGAGAAAGTTAAAATAATCTCAATTTAAAATAAGACTATTAATCCTCCGCCCAGCATACCTACGAGCCGTTTCCTCTGGTGAATATATTTTTAAATTTTCTTTCCTGTCTCTCTTTAGTGGGGTCAGCAGTGTGTGTGAGTGGTCAAGGGGCGTGTCCAACCATCAAACATTGCAACATCAGCGACTGTGAGAACGTTGGCCTGTACATCACAGACCATGCACAGGTAAGCACAATCACACCGTTTTCCACATGCATGCACACAAACAGAAGACATACCTATGGAGTCCTACCCCATAGGTATGTGACATGGTCACAGGCTGGCCAGTAGACACGTGATCTCAGAGATCCACATGGGAGCCACACTGCATGTTTCCATGTGGACTCGGGTCCAGAGATCCACATGATTCAGATTTCTTTTTTTTGGGGGGGGTTGATCAAGAGCACCAGCCAACAGGCCCAATGTGTATTAGAGACGTCTGCAAGGCATGCTTACAAAGGAACAGGTAAAACTGGTTCTGGGGGCGGGAACCACATGCTCGATCGTTAACCACAAACACTTTACATACACTACTTTAGTTAGTAACCACACCGACACGTGCTCTTATGCAACATGTAAACCCTGTCTCTCAATCTGCTGCAGGGTATATACGAGGACAATGAGATCAGTAACAATGCGCTGGCGGGCATCTGGGTGAAGAACCATGGGAACCCCATCATCAGACGTAACCACATCCACCACGGCCGAGACGTGGGCGTGTTCACTTTTGACCACGGCATGGTAACTACAACCACTTCCTACGTTGTTATTCCTTTGCTCGTCATCTCAAATCAGTGTTAAACCCCCGAGTTCTACTGGTGGTTGTCGTGCACCAGCAATGGCTGCTCTGCTCTTTGTGCGCAACACCGGCGCGTAACCGAGTATAAATCGGGTTATATTATAATCCCTCTTCTCTCCTTGTCAACTCCTCTCTCGTGTTTTCAGGGTTATTTTGAAAGCTGTAACATCCATAGGAACCGCATAGCAGGCTTCGAGGTGAAGGCCTACGCCAACCCCACAGTGGTACGCTGCGAGATCCACCACGGCCAGACGGGAGGCATCTACGTGCACGAGAAGGGACGGGGACAGTTCATCGAGAACAAGATCTATGCCAACAACTTTGCCGGAGTGTGGATCACCTCCAACAGTGATCCAACGATACGGTGAGCACACTGGAGAACACAACACTCCTGTTACACGTACTCGCTGTGCAGATACGCCAACGGCACTTGGCTCTGGTTATGGAAAACTGGGAACGCGGCATGGAATGACTAAATGGCATGAACCCAATTGACACAATTGAGTGCAAAGACAAGAATGTGTTTAGAATGTGTATTGTGTATCACAAGATTACAGAGGTAGAAGAGTGGGTGAAATTATTTTTTGTATAAGCTCCCAACATTTTGTTATTGAAGGGTAAAGACTATAGTGAAGGAAACGGACTGATGACTACAATCATTTTCAAGTATACATGAGGTGCAGGGTCAAAATGAAAGTAAAATGAGGCTCACATGCTTCCTGTGCAAGTAGGGCACATTTGCCACTGAAAGAGTCGGCCTCTTGGGCAGGCGAGAGGAGTAGAACAGTTGCAGCCGATATCAAACGTAATCTGTGATGGTGCCAGTGAAGCAGCAGTAGAGTGTAATCATAGTCGTATATACCTCATGTGATAAGGCCTGTGTCGTCAAGACTGACACGAGGACAGGGCTCTGCGCTCGTTGGAACAGCGCGATGGTTGGCATGTGGAAGCTGCTTCGTAGTCTGTAATGACTTCTGATGATACATGGGTATTATTAATGCTTGCCTGGCTATGGCAGCAGCATGAAGAGACTCATTGTGTACTTAACCCATTCTGAACGGGAACCCGTTTTGGTGTTAGCATCATGTTATGCTTTAGCTATTGAAAAATAGCAGATCTACAAGCTCATAGCGCGCCACCGAGTGGCGCGCTACGAGCTTGTAGGTCTGCTATTTTTGAAAAATCGACTGACATTTTTTAGAATCTGATCTCGGGTCAGAATGGGTTCATCAGACCAGTGTGTGTCCGGTGGAAACCTCGTGTGAATCTGATCTCGGGTCAGAATGGGTTAACAGTGAATGGAAGATTTATGTATAACGTGAGTTGAGTTGTTGTTGTTGTCGCTAGCCCAAAGCAATGCCTACACATGGAGCAACAATGAGCACCGTGCAGGTTTCATAGAGGGGTGTTGGTTACTTGTAAATCCATGGACATAATGGGACATTAACCCATTCTGACCTGAGATCAGATTCATACGAGGTTTCCACTGGACACACACTGGTTCTGATGAACCCATTCTGACCTGAGATCAGATTCTAAAAATGTCAGTCGTTCTTCGATTTTTCAAAAATAGCAGACCTACAAGCTCGTAGCGCGCCACTCGGTGGCGCGCTATGAGCTTGTATATCTGCTATTTTTCAATAGCTAAAGCATAACATGATGCTAACACCAAAACGGGTTCCCGGTCAGAATGGGTTAAGTCACCGACGGGCTACAGCCAGCTCTAATGGCAATGATGCCTGATGAATGAAGCCAGTATAAAATACTGGGTCTCTTTACGATATTGATTGCTGGCATTTAACCCGATATTGCTGGCATTTAACCTGATATTAGACCGGTATGTGTGAGACAAATTACAACGAACGTTATGATTGCATCAAGAAAATGTAACTACTTAAGCCTACTTAACTACTACGCTGTGGGCGTAGATTTGTCAGTCCATTCTTGCTGCTGTTCTAGCTCAATTTAGATTTACCCAGACAGATTTACATCAGTCGGCCGGAGATCTCTGAGCATCTGGCTACGTGAGACTATAGGCCTCTAATGAAAAAAGGCCCAAAATACTGACGCCAACTTGAAAGTGGCCAAAATAGATCACGTTTGTGGTATAATTTGTGGTGTTCTGTACCAGAAGTAGACTGCAGAAGACTTATTTATTTTCTCTCCCTTTCAACCCAAACTGTGCATCTGTTCCATGGCATTCGGTTGTTGTTGCTACTGTGTGTAATGACCTCTGTTCGTTTGTTTGGTCTATCCAGGGGTAACGCCATCTTCAATGGCAACCAAGGAGGCGTGTACATATTTGGAGACGGGCGGGGCTTGATAGAGGGTAACGATATCTATGGCAACGCCCTAGCGGGAATCCAGATCCGAACCAACAGCTGCCCCATCGTACGGCACAACAAAATCCACGATGGACAACACGGCGGGATCTACGTGGTAAGTGACCGCCTCTACATACGGACGGAGAACCCAATAGTGGCTTCAAATCCACCTCTGAACCTATAACAAAACTTTATTTGTATAGCACCTTTCATGACATGAAATGCAGCTTAAAGTGCTTTACAGTGCAAGAAAAGCAAGGCATAAACATTAAAAAACAAGAGCAGTAATGCAATACAGTGAGGACATGAATAACACAAAATTTAAAGATCAATTCAAAGCAAGAGTGTAGAAGTGGGTCTTGAGCTGTGCTTTAAAAATGTCTACAGAGGCTGCCTGACGAAGGTACAGTGGGAGCTTGTTCCACGCTGTCGGCCCGTAGAAGCAAAAAGCTGCTTCCCCGTATTTTTTTTGTTGCCTTTTTTTTAGGCAAAGCAGTGGAAGACCTTAGGGGGCGGTTTGGGACATATTTAGGCAGGCAGTCATGTAGGTAGGAAGGTGCAAGACCATCGAGAGCTTTATAAACGAGTAAAATAATTTAAAAATCAATCCTAAAAACAACCGGAAGCCAGTGCAGTGAAGCCAAAACTGGATTAATATGTTCTCTCATCTTAGTTCTAGTTAAAGCTCTGGCTGCTGCATTTTGGACAAGTTGTAATCTGTCAGTTGTTTTCTTAGGCAGTCCAGAAAAAAGTTGCAGTAATCCAGCCGAGAAAAAACAAAGGCGTGGATTAGCGTTTTTGCATCGTCCACTATTTGCTGTGCGTCCTCTTTTTCCTTTCTCTGTCCAGTGTGCCATGTAATCCAACATCACATTGGGACAGTGATTAACGATTGGTTTTCAACGCAGTGGGCGTAGGTTTGTCAGTGGAGGTTTTCTCTGCTGTTCTAGCCCCTACATTACATTTAGATGTCATGAGAGGTATTGGTTAGGTGGAGATCTAAAATTGTCTGGCTATGCGAGACTAATAATAACGGCATAATCTTGGACTTCATGTGGCCTGTCTATGATGTCAGTCATCTATGGCTTATACTGGCACATTTAGGGAAGGCCTCAGCCGGAACCCACTGCTGGCATTGACTTTCATTAGAAGAAATTAAATATTAAAAAATATTACCTACAGACTTATCGATACTAGCCGCCTAGAAAGCTACATTGTCCTGAATATTTTCAGTTTTAACTAATATTGGGCTAGATTTTTATTAAAATGTGGTCAGTACGTCAGTGCAGTCGTCACGGTTTAATTTTAAGCCATTTAAAACCAGGAAAACGTCTGCCATTCTAGACTTTAACCATGTTTAAGTATTATGTTATACTTACTATAGAGCTTGAAGATCAGCTATCTTAGAAACATCGCATAAATTAGATTTTGAGATGGGTGGGTCGGCTGTCAAATACATTATTTTGGGGCTTGGCATGAAAAGGTTTGAAAGCCACCCACTGATATACAACATATGTTTTTCAGAGAACTGTAGACTTAGAAGACAATAAGACATGTTTAGGTCTCGGGTCTTAATAGCTGTTAATCTGTTATGGTTTGTGTTTTCAGCATGAGAAGGGCCAGGGGGTGATTGAGGAGAACGAGGTGTACAGTAACACGTTGGCTGGGGTCTGGGTGACCACCGGCAGTACCCCTGTCCTCCGTAGGAACCGCATCCACAGTGGCAAGCAGGTAAAAACACACATCCTCTTTTTCTGGCTGTACACTGAACATTTGACCACATGAGGGTGAGACGTAAACTAGATCGACTACATGATGGATCCATGTAAACAATGTTATTGGAGGAAATGTTTCGCCATATCCTTTTGAACCCTTATATCAAGCTACCACACTGATATTTATTAACGTCTGTTGTGGGCATAGTTTTATTTTTTCTGGTTGAGTCGAGTTCCTTACAAGAGTCACACTTTATTGTCACATCACATTACAAGTAACATGGGTAAAATTCTTGTTTGTGCAGGCTCATCATTGCAGTTAAAAAGTGCATAGTACATGACTAAACTACATGGTACAATATGTATGCATATAAAAAAATAATTAAATAAAGTGGTGTAGCCTATATGTATATATAAAGTAGTCTCTACTAAAGGAGACCAATTCAGTTCAGTCACCAGTCCACCAGTTCTTGTTCAGCAGTCTAATTGTTGACAAGTAGAAACTGTTCAAGAGTCTGGAGGTGATGCTCTTGATGCTTGTGTAGCGTTTGCCAGGCCGTGGACGCGGAAGTGGTTTGAACAGGCTATGGCTGATGGGTGATGGATGTCCCGATAATGTTTTCAGCCTTAGCCACACAACGTCTCTCGTGTATGGCATTGGAACTATTACAAGTTCCGTATAACTGTATAGTCTAACTTTGTGGTGTTCCCATTGCCCCCCTCCCACACACCCACACAAACAACGCCAAGTCTTGTCACAACTTTCAGCCCTACCTATATTAGTCTGCATGTCTGACTGCCTGTCCTTCCATCCAATGGTCTGACTGCCCTTTGTCTCTCTTAGGTCGGTGTGTACTTCTACGATAACGGCCACGGAGTGCTGGAGGACAACGACATCTACAATCACATGTATTCTGGTGTACAGATACGGTAAGAGCGGATTTAATGCTCTTCCCGGTAAATCTATTTAGCAGGATGTTCACCTTGCATTACATTTTTAGTTGTGGTGAAAATGCATAGCTGTCTTAACCCATTTTGACCTGGGATCAGATTAACCCATTTAGGCCTAAGGCCGATTCTAAAAACGCCTCTAAATCCTGACCTAAGGTTTCTGAAAAACTTCAAATATTTATATAGCAGCATCAAAAAATTTTTTTGAATACTGTACATACTGTACAGAACCCAAATATGGGTGCCCGGCCTGAGGGGGTAAGATACCAATAGGGGTTCCCGCCCAGAATGGGTTAAAAAAATGTCTTCTACATCTTGACAGTTTTCTGAAAAGGCTATGTTTCTATGTCAGTGGTTCTTCGATTAAAAAAGAATAGCAGACCTACAAGCTCATAGCACGCCACTCGGTGGCGTGCTATGAGCTTGTAGATCTGCTATTTTTCAATAGCTAAAGCATGACATGCTAACACCAAAAGGGGTTCCCGCACAAAATGGGTTAAAACACAGTCTGGAACGTAATGAAGAAAAGAGAACTAATACAGAAGGCGTGCTTACCTTTTTGCAGGACGGGAAGCAACCCAAAGATCAGGCGCAACAAGATATGGGGCGGACAGAACGGAGGCATCTTGGTCTACAACTCAGGTGTGTTAGCGTGTGTACATGCATGTGTGCATTCCTTATGACACACTCAAGATTTGGATGTACGTATGTGTATACACACACACACACACACACACACACAATTTATGTAGGTGCGTCATTGGCATAATGTAACCTTGCATCATGTCTGTCTGAATGGCGGCAGGTCTGGGCTTCATCGAGGACAACGAGATCTTTGACAACGCCATGGCCGGGGTTTGGATCAAGACGGACAGCAACCCCACGCTGAGACGCAACAAGATCCACGACGGGAGAGACGGAGGCATCTGCATCTTCAACGGTGGCCGAGGTAAAGGCATCTCCGCTATCATATCGTACGGCATACTATGGCACGCCGTTTTTCATCATTTTTGAGGATTTGAAAAAAACGAAAAAAAAACGATGGGTTATAGCCCATGTTTTTTGAAATTTTGAAAAAAAAATTAGCCTCGTTTCTCATCATTTTGGACCGTGGGCTATAGCCCATATCGTACGGCATACTATGGCACGCCGTTTTTCATCATTTTTGAGGATTTGAAAAAATGGAAAAAAAACGATGGGTTATAGCCCATGTTTTTTGAAATTTTGAAAAAAAAAGTTAGCCTCGTTTCTCATCATTTTGGACCGTGGGCTATGGCCCATATCGTACGGCATACTATGGCACGCCGTTTTTCATCATTTTTGAGGATTTGAAAAAATGAAAAAAAAACGATGGGTTATAGCCCATGTTTTTTGAAATTTTGAAAAAAAAGTTAGCCTCGTTTCTCATCATTTTGGACCGTGGGCTATAGCCCATATCGTACGGCATACTATGGCACGCCGTTTTTCATCATTTTTGAGGATTTGAAAAAATGGAAAAAAAACGATGGGTTATAGCCCATGTTTTTTGAAATTTTGAAAAAAAAAGTTAGCCTCGTTTCTCATCATTTTGGACCGTGGGCTATAGCCCATATCGTACGGCATACTATGGCACGCCGTTTTTCATCATTTTTGAGGATTTGAAAAAAATGAAAAAATGAAAAAAAACGATGGGTTATAGCCCATGTTTTTTGAAATTTTGAAAAAAAAGTTAGCCTCGTTTCTCATCATTTTGGACCGTGGGCTATAGCCCATATCGTACGGCATACTATGGCACGCCGTTTTTCATCATTTTTCATCATTAATGTAGACGTCTAAATGTGTACGTCTAAATGTAGACGTCTAAATGTAGACGTCTAAATGTGTACGTCTTCTCTTATGGGGGTCCCTGGCATATCTTTTCAAATGGGGGTCCACGGGCTAAGTAGTGTCAATTTGGGGGTCCTTGACATGAAAAAGTTTGGGAACCACTGCTTTAAACACTTTAGCACTTTATGAACATGAACAAAATAGATGGGTCCCCCCTGGAACTCCCTCAGTTACCCCTGGGGGTCCCCGGACCCCACTTTGGGAACCACTGATCTACAGTATGGGTGCCCACACGTTTTTGGACTTGAGAACTACTTTCAAAATGACAAGCTCAACTAGATCTACCCACCAAAAAAATATCGAATTGCTGAAAATAGTTAACCCATTTTGACCTGAGATCAGATTAAAAAAAATGTCCTGACAGTTTTCTGAAAAAGCTATGTTTCTATGTCAGTCGTCAGTCAAAAATAGCAGACATCTCATGATTTCTGGGTGTACTCTTCTTCGTCCTGGGATTATTCACAGGCTGCGGAAGAGCACCTTCTTTCGTAAACCACTGAAATGAAATGAGTGTTATGATTTTAGCAGTCAATGAGTTTAAAGTTTTTTTTTTTGTATTTTTGGAAGATTATTTTTCCAAAATATCTGTAATTCATCAGAAAAATGTTAGATATTTTTTTAACCTTCTTAAAAGGTATACACATTTACTCGCGGCCCATAAAAAATTGTCCGGGACTGTGTTTTGGAAGCAGTGATTCAGGCCAGAACAAAGTCTAGTCCAAAAAAATAATGTTTTACTTAGACTACCTACCTGCCAACTATTGTGTAATGTAAAATATCTGTCCTCATGTGCATAGGTCTGCTGGAGGAGAATGACATCTTCAGAAATGCCCAGGCTGGTGTACTGATCAGCACAAACAGCCACCCCATCCTCCGCAAGAACCGCATCTTTGATGGCTTTGCAGCAGGTTAGTTGACCCATCTGTGCCAACCATGGTGACTATAGGTGGGCCCGAGTACCACACATCTGAGGTGGCTAAATGCATGCTCCAAATTGCAGTGATGCATCTGCATGAGCATTCTTTATGTAGAAAGCATTTAAAGGTGAGCAGTGTTTCTCCTAGCCTGAAGCTGATGCTTTAACGCATGCTTACTGTGTTTTTTTGTGCTCTCTTTTGTGGCTCTTTGCCTTTTTTGGTCTATTCGCGGCCACCTACTGTACTAACAATCATATTGTGGTGGCCCGCTACACAATAATGCATATAGGGAAACACTGGTGACAGACCATACCATGCATCTGGCAATACATGTCACAGTTTTGACCATATATTATTGCATGTAAAAAGACTGCCAATTGATTTGTTTTTGTCTGGTATTCTTTTCACTTTGTGAGTGTCTCTCTCTCATCGTGGCAAATTATAGTCCTGGAGATGAGATGCCTATTCTAGCATAAACTGCCACAGAAGTGGTTTTCAGTACTTGCCACTTGTTTTTTTTCTGTGATTTGCCACAACTGTGAAACACCCAGTCACTCACGGAAAAAAAAGAGTGAGCCAAGTACACTTGACCAGACACTGGTCAATAAAGTGTATGGTTTGAGTGGTTAAACGCTGAGCATGTGAGGATAGTTGGGCATACTTAAGAATAAATAACTTGCTTAATCACTTGAAATTTAGCATTCCTAATCTGAGGGGAGCATTCGGCGAAAATAGCAGATCTACAAGCTCCTCACAACACATTGCATTGTGAGCTTTGGTGAAGAGATTTGGTATAGAGGGGACAAAAGAACAAAGTACAGAGCCAATTCGGTACTTTGGTGTGTACACTACACACTCTGGCATCGCGTCTGGTGTGTTTATTTCATTAAATCAATATGTATAATTTTGTGGACGATATACAATATCAATAGGCATCATTTTTGGAGATCACTAGTTTCGCGGGGATCCCGAAATCCACATGCTTAGAATTTATTTTACGCAAGTGACTCATTTCAGCCCGGCCTGCTGTGCTTGACCCTCTCGTCTCATCCTTTCCCAGGCATTGAGATCACCAACCATGCGACCGCCACTCTGGAGGGCAACCAAATCTTCAACAACCGTTTCGGTGGCCTGTTTCTGGCCTCCGGCGTCAACGTTACCATGAAAGGTAAGGACTGGGCTTCTAATTTGCATGAATTGGCACCCTCAGGCCCGGTCATATCTACATGCTAACATAAATGCTCATGCTTGGCCTGTGCATTTTGTATATTACACTCTTTCACCGTTCCTTTCACTCATTCTTTCCCCCCCCTGCTGTCTTCATCGTTCCTGTCAGATAATAAGATTATGAACAACCAGGATGCCATAGAGAAGGCTGTGAGCAGAGGGCAGTGTCTCTACAAGATCTCCAGCTACACCAGTTACCCCATGCACGACTTCTACAGGTACGCAAGCCTGAATGGTATAGCTCAGATTTATAAAGTGGGACAATTATAAATCACTTGTAATGGATCTTGGGATCCACATAAAGTGGGGGTACTTCTGTGAAAGAGAACCCGACTGAAAGAGTGATGTGATATACTTCTCCAGTACCGCGGTGCAGAACCGAGAGTGCTATACTGCAGTACAGCGGTGCAGAACCGTTTTTTTTTTTTTTCATTTTTGTCAAATCATCAAAAATGATGAAAAACGGCGCGCTATAGTATGCCGTACGATATGGGCTATAGCCCATGGTCCAAAATGATGAGAAACGAGGATAACTTTTTTTTTCAAAATTTCAAAAAACATGGGCTATAACCCATCGTTTTTTTCATTTTTGTCAAATCATCAAAAATGATGAAAAACGGCGCGCTATAGTATGCCGTACGATATGGGCTATAGCCCATGGTCCAAAATGATGAGAAACGAGGATAACTTTTTTTTCCAAAATTTCAAAAAACATGGGCTATAACCCATCGTTTTTTTTCATTTTTTCATTTTTGTCAAATCATCAAAAATGATGAAAAACGGCGCGCTATAGTATGCCGTACGATATAGGCTATAGCCCATGGTCCAAAATGATGAGAAACGAGGCTAACTTTTTTTTTCAAAATTTCAAAAAACATGGGCTATAACCCATCGTTTTTTTCATTTTTGTCAAATCATCAAAAATGATGAAAAACGGCGCGCTATAGTATGCCGTACGATATAGGCTATAGCCCATGGTCCAAAATGATGAGAAACGAGGCTAACTTTTTTTTTCAAAATTTCAAAAAACATGGGCTATAACCCATCGTTTTTTTCATTTTTGTCAAATCATCAAAAATGATGAAAAACGGCGCGCTACAGTATGCCGTACGATATAGGCTATAGCCCACGGTCCAAAATGATGAGAAACGAGGCTAACTCTTTTTTTCAAAATTTCAAAAAACATGGGCTATAACCCATCGTTTTTTTTCATTTTTTCATTTTTGTCAAATCATCAAAAATGATGAAAAACGGCGCGCTATAGTATGCCGTACGATATAAGCTATAGCCCATGGTCCAAAATGATGAGAAACGAGGATAACTTTTTTTTCCAAAATTTCAAAAAACATGGGCTATAACCCATCGTTTTTTTCATTTTTGTCAAATCATCAAAAATGATGAAAAACGGCGCGCTATAGTATGCCGTACGATATGGGCTATAGCCCATGGTCCAAAATGATGAGAAACGAGGCTAACTTTTTTTTTCAAAATTTCAAAAAACATGGGCTATAACCCATCGTTTTTTTCATTTTTGTCAAATCATCAAAAATGATGAAAAACGGCGCGCTACAGTATGCCGTACGATATAGGCTATAGCCCACGGTCCAAAATGATGAGAAACGAGGCTAACTCTTTTTTTCAAAATTTCAAAAAACATGGGCTATAACCCATCGTTTTTTTTCATTTTTTCATTTTTGTCAAATCATCAAAAATGATGAAAAACGGCGCGCTATAGTATGCCGTACGATATAAGCTATAGCCCATGGTCCAAAATGATGAGAAACGAGGATAACTTTTTTTTCCAAAATTTCAAAAAACATGGGCTATAACCCATCGTTTTTTTCATTTTTGTCAAATCATCAAAAATGATGAAAAACGGCGCGCTATAGTATGCCGTACGATATGGGCTATAGCCCATGGTCCAAAATGATGAGAAACGAGGATAACTTTTTTTTCCAAAATTTAAAAAAACATGGGCTATAACCCATCGTTTTTTTCATTTTTGTCAAATCATCAAAAATGATGAAAAACGGTGCGCTATAGTATGCCGTACGATATAGGCTATAGCCCATGGTCCAAAATGATGAGAAACGAGGATAACTTTTTTTTTCAAAATTTCAAAAAACATGGGCTATATTATAACCCATCGTATTTTTCATTTTTGTCAAATCATCAAAAATGATGAAAAACGGCGCGCTATAGTATGCCGTACGATATAGGCTATAGCCCACGGTCCAAAATGATGAGAAACGAGGATAACTTTTTTTTTCAAAATTTCAAAAAACATGGGCTATAACCCATCGTTTATTTCATTTTTGTCAAATCATCAAAAATGATGAAAAACGGCGCGCTATAGTATGCCGTACGATATAGGCTATAGCCCATGGTCCAAAATGATGAGAAACGAGGATAACTTTTTTTTTCAAAATTTCAAAAAACATGGGCTATAACCCATCGTTTTTTTAATTTTTGTCAAATCATCAAAAATGATGAAAAACGGCGCGCTATAGTATGCCGTACGATATGGGCTATAGCCCATGGTCCAAAATGATGAGAAAAGAGGATAACTTTTTTTTTTTAAATTTCAAAAAACATGGGCTATAACCCATCGTTTTTTTCATTTTTTCATTTTTGTCAAATCATCAAAAATGATGAAAAACGGCGCGCTATAGTATGCCGTACGATATAGGCTATAGCCCATGGTCCAAAATGATGAGAAACGAGGCTAACTTTTTTTTCCAAAATTTAAAAAAACATGGGCTATAACCCATCGTTTTTTTCATTTTTGTCAAATCATCAAAAATGATGAAAAACGGCGCGCTATAGTATGCCGTACGATATAGGCTATAGCCCATGGTCCAAAATGATGAGAAACGAGGATAACTTTTTTTTTCAAAATTTCAAAAAACATGGGCTATAACCCATCGTTTTTTTCATTTTTGTCAAATCATCAAAAATGATGAAAAACGGCGCGCTATAGTATGCCGTAC
Source organism: Protomyctophum bolini (assembly GCF_963924005.1). Classification (NCBI taxonomy): domain Eukaryota; kingdom Metazoa; phylum Chordata; class Actinopteri; order Myctophiformes; family Myctophidae; genus Protomyctophum; species Protomyctophum bolini. The sequence continues at coordinate 7,182,194 of NC_137879.1, read as the reverse complement.
GATATAGGCTATAGCCCATGGTCCAAAATGCTGAGAAACGAGGATAACTTTTTTTTTCAAAATTTCAAAAAACATGGGCTATAACCCATCGTTTTTTTAATTTTTGTCAAATCATCAAAAATGATGAAAAACGGCGCGCTATAGTATGCCGTACGATATGGGCTATAGCCCATGGTCCAAAATGATGAGAAAAGAGGATAACTTTTTTTTTCAAAATTTCAAAAAACATGGGCTATAACCCATCGTTTTTTTCATTTTTTCATTTTTGTCAAATCATCAAAAATGATGAAAAACGGCGCGCTATAGTATGCCGTACGATATAGGCTATAGCCCATGGTCCAAAATGATGAGAAACGAGGCTAACTTTTTTTTCCAAAATTTAAAAAAACATGGGCTATAACCCATCGTTTTTTTCATTTTTGTCAAATCATCAAAAATGATGAAAAACGGCGCGCTATAGTATGCCGTACGATATGGGCTATAGCCCATGGTCCAAAATGATGAGAAACGAGGATAACTTTTTTTTTCAAAATTTCTAAAAACATATATATCATATTGTGATCGGCCGATATCTATCGAAGCATCCTTAGACAAATGGCAGCCTTTTGTCTGAAGACTACCGGTATTTGAATAATAAAATAAAAAATAGCCTCGGATTTATGTGTGGTAGGTGGCAGCAGCAGCTCTGTTTACATGTGCAGTAGGTCTAGAGATCTACTTGGTACAGATAGTAGTCCTTAGGGTGGTTGTGTTCCATTGGCTAAGCTTTTATCACAGCAGTTCTTGCTGCTGTGTTTGCACATTGTTGTATTTCTCCCAATGGGTATGGGAGTTTTTTTTTCAGTCATAGTTTCAACCTAACTTTGGGTGTGTGTAATCTGGGAAGTGTGTCTGATGTCTTGGTATAGAGTGTCGCAGTCCCACCCCCTTTCAGAACGACGAGTGGCCCAGGAAATGCCCATAGGCTTTTCTTAAAGTATTTATTTAAATACTTATTGGGCCGTATTAAATATATTTTGGGCCGATCAAATCATTGGAAAGAAGAAAATAAAGGCAGGAGACGACACTATTTGTTTGGTTTTTCTTCTTATAAATTATTTGATCGGCCCAAAACATAGTGTTCATTGTCATGATTTGTCACGATCCGAGTTGGCTTTGTCCGCGGCGTAACCGTCTTTAAATAAATACTTAAGCCTATGGGCAAAATGCATTGGGATTCATTTCCTGGGCCACTCGTCGTTCTGAAAGGGGGTGGGACTGCGACGCTCTATAGTGGGCAGGTAGTTAGAAAGTGTAACCACATTGTGTGTGCAGTGGGAGTATAGTCTGTCTTCCCTTGGGAGCGGGGTCGGTCTGTGTCGGCCATTTTTTCAAGGCTGTGTTCACTGAGTTTGTACCTAATCAAGGCTTTCCAAAGTTGTTTACCCTGATCGGGTATTAAACCAATGTATATTCTCTTTTTTGTGATGGGTATCATTTCATTTTGCTTTGGTTTTGGGTTGTCTCGTTCCAGTATGTCAATAAGATTATAAGAAAAAGAAAGCTGCCTAAGTCCATGGGTTTTTCGTCTGGTAGTTGTGCTTGCGTTTGGGCACCGAGTCCCTGGACCAGCTGACTGAGGGGCCATCCTGTAGGTTTTCACTCGATGTCACTAATTGTAAAACTGTGTTTTGTGTTTTCTTTCTCTCCCCAGGTGTCACACTTGTAATACAACGGACAGGAATGCAATCTGTGTTAACTGCATCAAGAAATGCCACCAGGGCCACGATGTAGAATTTATACGGCACGATAGGTGAGTGCTGGCGTTTTCTCATTCTCAACAGGGCTGTCACAATTCTGGGAAGTCATTACAGTCTGATTTCACACTCCTTTACAGTTCCATAACCTCCGATCTTTTCTTCCTAGTTTTTCTCCCTCCCTCCCTCCTCCTTCTAGACAATCTTTTGATGGAAGAAACGACAGCGGGTGTCGAACATTGATTAAAAACATTGAACAGTGTCCTTCATGTAGTTGGCAAAATATGTGTGACCATATAACATACAGAATCGAGCAGCACAACTTGCGCTGAACTGTTCCTTCAGTGCATGTCTCAGGCTGGTATTGTTGAAGGTGGAGGAGAGCGTAGTGTTGGATTTAATTTCATGTATATTTTAAAAGCCAAAATCACAGTTTCCTCCTTTCGGGGATAATCACCATGACTTGACTGTGACCAGAGAGATGACGATGGCAAATGTAGCCATTTCACAGCATGCTGAGAAATGTCTTGGGCACACCAATGTGTCGGGCCATTATCCCATTATGCCTGTTTTTTAGTGGCGTAGTTGGTCGTAGCAGATCTACTACACACTAGGTGATGAGCAGAATGTCTCTTGGACCAGTAAAGGTCTATACTATAGCCATCCCTGTTGAATCAATTGCATTTATTTTAATATAACATTTTAATCCCTATATACTTGGTTGACTGGAGTCCCCAGGGGTCTTTAACAGGCTAAAAAGTTTAGGGGGGAAAAGGAGGGGACCTTTTCCCCCTAAACATACTTGAGACTCGCACATCACGTTGTGACTTGTTATCTGTTGTGACTGTGGCAGCAGTGGCTCAGGGGTAGAGTGACCGGATGGAAACCGAAAGGTTCCCAGTTCGATCCCGGGCTCCCCCAGAGTTAGTGTCGACGTGTCCTTGAGCAAGACACTGAACCCCTAATTGCTCCTGATGCGCAGGTTGGTGCCTTGCATGGTTCCCCCCCGGCATCGGTGTGTGAGTGAATGGGTGAATTTAATGCAATAATCTCTGTAAAGCACCTTGGATAAAGGCGCTATATAAATGCACCATTTACTGTGAGCTTACTGTGATGAAAGTAAAAAAGACAAGTCGAATTGTAGATTTTGAAGAATCGTGTCACTTCTCTCAAACTTCTCCCTGACCCCTCTGTGTGCTCCGTCACCAGGTTTTTCTGTGATTGCGGAGCGGGAACGTTGTCCAATCCCTGCACGCTGGCCGGAGAGCCCACGCACGACACAGACACGCTTTACGACTCGGCGCCGCCCATCGAGTCCAACACGCTGCAACATAACTGAATACATGCATCAGACGACAACCTTGCACGACATGACATTCACATACATTTGCAAAACATACACACTACACTCGCGCACACACACATTGACCGACACACATACTTGGTTACACACACACCCACACACACCCACTTGCAGCCATAATAGGACCCAGAGAGACTCTGTGTCTGCAGCGCTCTCTGGCCAGGCTAGAGGCTGAAGCGAGAGGCTGCAGAGGAGAAAGCAAAGCCCTCTGCCTGTACTGCAGAACACGGACAGATGCACTGCAGTGCCCAAAAGCCTCCACTGGAGGGCAGCGGTGGAGCGCCAACGAGAGGGACAGACTTTGACAGACTGACCCCCCGGTGCAGAATGGCCACATGAGATTCCTCACGCAAGCATTTCTTATCGCGCGGTCTGTCGACGACGACGAGAGCGGAAAACCGGGGCGAGTGTTGTTGGGGAGGGGGAGGGGGAGGGGGGTGGGGTGGGGTGGTTATGGTTAGGGTTAGAAAAAGAAAAGGAGGGGAAAAAAGCCCCTACATCTGGCAGTGTGTGAAGAATCCCCTGGGGGTTTTCTCCCTGGGTATGCATCTGGTCCAGAGGAATTGTCGTCAAAAAAAAAAAGAAGAAAAGAAAAAAAAAGAAGAAAATTGACTTCCTGCTTCCTCAAAGCTGCCGTCCCCATTGGCTGCCCTCTACGGTTGTAACTAGGTAACGGACGGGCTGATGTTAGCTCTCTTACGTGTGGATAAAGGAGCGAGATTTATCGTGTGATGGAGCACTTGGGCTTTTTTAAATATGTTATTCTGATCAATGGATTTGATTTTAATGCTTTCTCATGTAGTTTTGTATTTTCAAGCAAAAATCTGACTGTATTTGAATGTCTTTTATTTTATTATATATTATGATAATTATTGTTCTTTAATTTTACTTTTGGTTAGCGTCTACCCCCCCCCCCCCTCTCCTCCTCCCCTCCCCGCCCTGCCCCGCCCCTGAACCCTCCCCCGCCACCCGCCGGCTAGCTGCAGTGACTCGGGCGTCCCAGTGGTCAACTTCTTTCTGTGAAAGAGAATCTCGTTAAACACTAATTAAACCCTCTCTGGTGTATTAGCTTAAAATGGCAGGTGGAGAAACTCCACAGTTGTACAAAGGTGTGTGTGTGTGTGTGTGTGTGTGTGTGAGTGAGAGTGAGAGAGATCAGGGTGAGTCTTCAGTGTATAAAAATGTGTGGTAAAACTGTGTGAATGTATATGTTTATATAAGTTCATGCAGTCAGTGTTTTTTTCCTGGAGAGGGTTTCAATAGGAGGCGCCAGAGCTCCTCTCAACTGGAACCTACGAGTCTTGTCTGCAGTCCCCCCCCCACTTACCTGCCCTCTGCTCGCCCCGCCCGCCCCGCCCTGCCTCTCCCGTGTATCGTGGTGACTGTGGCTCCTCATGCGGCCTGAATCGTATGCATGTACCATAACATCTAGACTTAATATATTGTGAAGTATTCAATAACCATTATTGTAGATGCTAGTTGGAATTCAAAAAGGGGGTTTAATTTCCTAGAAAGGACAAAACGACAACAGGAAACTGGTCATTTCTAAGAAAATAAAACTTTATTAGATCAACGTGTGGTTGTTGTGAGTTTTACATCCCATGGGAGAGAACATTTGTGTGATTATACTGGTCAAGTACGCGTAGGTACTGTTGTTCACGCAGGACACAGTGGCCTATTATTTTATACTGATCTTTACCTCTGTGGAAAAAGGGTTCCTCCAATAAAAAGCTGGACTTGGTTGAAGTCGGTTGCACAGACCTTTTCAGTCTGTAACTTCACATTTCGAAAATGAACATAATCATGCATAATTTGAAAAACCTTTTTTCTGTGTTGTATGACTTTTTATTCTAAGACCACATTTTTGTTTTTCTTTGAATGTATGATGTTTGGTCTACATAAATGCCAACTAATTAAAGGAGGGGTAAGTGATTTTTCCTGTACAGATGAGCGTTGAATAGCTCCATCTATACTCCGATACTAATAATTGTTACTGTTCACTGTTCCCATTTTGGGCGGGAACCCATTTTGTTGTTAGCATTATGTTATGCTTTAGCTATTTAAAAATAGCAGATCTACAAGCTCATAGCGTGGCGCGCTACGAGCTTGTAGGTCTGCTATTTTTTTTTTAAACTGAAGAATCACTGACAAACGGCTTTTTCAGAAAACTGTCATTTTCAAAAAGACATTTTTAGAATCTGATCTCGGGGCAGAATGGGTTAATGAGTTTCTTCAGCTATTTAAGGGTGCTACTCCTATCTCCAACTCTTTAATGAACAGAAATTGCATTGTTAGATTGGGATACACATTTTATCCAATCTAGGAGAGCGAAGTCGCACAGGATAAACGAGTGAAATTGGAAATGATGACAAAAAAATAAGCAGACACAATTGGAACTGAAACACTCAAAATAGAATTCTGTCGGTAATCCATTATCTACATAATTGTCTCAAAGTGGTCCCCAGAAAAGTTGGTAAATATAGCATCAACTTTTTACAAGTGCGCAACACATTTAGATGAGTTGTGAGCTTGTTGATGATGCTATTTAAAAATTAAAAATGATCTTGGAAAATAAAGTGACAAATTTAATGGCCAAATACATTCATTTTGGGGTCCTTGTCATGCACTCTATCCTAAGTGATTTAGATTTTAGATCAATTTCGCAATTTCCATTTCCGAAATTTCCAATTCCGCAATTTCCATTTCTGCAATTTCTGCAATTTTCGCAATTTCCATTTCCGCAATTTCCGTAATTTCGATTTCCGCAATTTCCGCAATTACCATTTCCACAATTTCCGCAATTACCATTTCCGCAATTTCCGCAATTCCGCAATTTCCGTAATTTCCATTTTAGCAATTTCCTCAATTCCGCAATTTCCGCAATTTCCGCAATTACCATTTCCGCAATTTCCGTAATTCCGCAATTACCATTTCCGCAATTCCGCAATTTCCGCAATTCCCGTAATTTCCATTTTAGCAATTTCCGCAATTTCCGCAATTACCATTTCCACAATTTCCGCAATTTTCGCAATTTCCGCAATTACCATTTCCGCAATTTCCGCAATTCCGCAATTTCCGTAATTTCCATTTTAGCAATTTCCTCAATTCCGCAATTCCGCAATTTCCGCAATTTCCGCAATTACCATTTCCGCAATTTCCGCAATTAACATTTCCGGAATTTCAGCAATTCCGCAATTTCCGCAATTACCATTTCCGCAATTTCCGCAATTACCATTTCCGGAATTTCAGCAATTCCGCAATTTCCGCAATTTCTATTTCTGCAATTTCCGCAAGTTTCTCATCCTCCGCAACATTCCGCAATTTGCTAATTTTTCTCATCCTCCGCAACACTGAATTTTTCCGGTAAATACAACACATTGAGCAGGGCACTGCAGGGAGTTGAACCCCGTTCCGGTAAACCAGAAGTACCACACCAGTGCCTTAGTTTTTGTGTTGTTCATTTACAGGTCCAATTCATGGGCCTGGATTTTTTTTCCAAAATTTCAAAAAACATGGGCTATAACCCATCGTTTTTTTCATTTTTGTCAAATCATCAAAAATGGCGCGCTATAGTATGCCGTACGATATGGGCTATAGCCCACGGTCCAAAATGATGAGAAATGAGGATAATTTTTTTTTTTTTTTTTTTTTTAAACATGGGCTATAACCCATCGTTTTTTTCATTTTTTCATTTTTGTCAAATCATCAAAAATGACGAAAAACGGCGCGCTATAGTATGCCGTATGATATGGGCTATAGCCCACGGTCCAAAATGATGAGAAATGAGGATAACTTTTTTTTTTTTAATTAAAAAAAACATGGGCTATAACCCATCGTTTTTTTCATTTTTTCATTTTTGTCAAATCATCAAAAATGACGAAAAACGGCGCGCTATAGTATGCCGTACGATATGGGCTATAGCCCACGGTCCAAAATGATGAGAAATGAGGATAACTTTTTTTTTTTTTTTTTTTTTAACATGGGCTATAACCCATCGTTTTTTTCATTTTTGTCAAATCATCAAAAATGACGAAAAACGGCGCGCTATAGTATGCCGTACGATATGGGCTATAGCCCACGGTCCAAAATGATGAGAAATGAGGATAACTTTTTTTTTCTTTTATTTAAAAAAACATGGGCTATAACCCATCGTTTTTTTTCATTTTTTCATTTTTGTCAAATCATCAAAAATGACGAAAAATGGCGCGCTATAGTATGCCGTACGATATGGGCTATAGCCCACGGTCCAAAATGATGAGAAATGAGGATAACTTTTTTTTTTTTAATTTAAAAAAACATGGGCTATAACCCATCGTTTTTTTCATTTTTTCATTTTTGTCAAATCATCAAAAATGACGAAAAATGGCGCGCTATAGTATGCCGTACGATATGGGCTATAGCCCACGGTCCAAAATGATGAGAAATGAGGATAACTTTCTTTTTTTTTTAAACATGGGCTATAACTTATCGTTTTTTTCATTTTTTCATTTTTGTCAAATCATCAAAAATGACGAAAAACGGCGCGCTATAGTATGCCGTACGATATGGGCTATAGCCCACGGTCCAAAATTGATGAGAAATGAGGATAACTTTTTTTTTTTTTTTTTTTTAAACATGGGCTATAACCCATCGTTTTTTTCATTTTTTCATTTTTGTCAAATCATCAAAAATGACGAAAAACGGCGCGCTATAGTATGCCGTACGATATGGGCTATAGCCCACGGTCCAAAATGATGAGAAATGAGGATAACTTTTTTTTTCTTTTATTTAAAAAAACATGGGCTATATAACCCATCGTTTTTTTTCATTTTTTCATTTTTGTCAAATCATCAAAAATGACGAAAAACAGCGCGCTATAGTATGCCGTACGATATGGGCTATAGCCCACGGTCCAAAATGATGAGAAATGAGGATAACTTTTTTTTTTTTTATTAAAAAAAACATGGGCTATAACCCATCGTTTTTTTCATTTTTTCATTTTTGTCAAATCATCAAAAATGACGAAAAACGGCACGCTATAGTATGCCGTACGATATGGGCTATAGCCCACGGTCCAAAATGATGAGAAATGAGGATAACTTTTTTTTTTTAATTTAAAAAAACATGGGCTATAACCCATCGTTTTTTTCATTTTTTCATTTTTGTCAAATCATCAAAAATGACGAAAAACGGCGCGCTATAGTATGCCGTACGATATGGGCTATAGCCCACGGTCCAAAATGATGAGAAATGAGGATAATTTTTTTTTTTTTTTTTTTTAAACATGGGCTATAACCCATCGTTTTTTTTATTTTTTCATTTTTGTCAAATCATCAAAAATGACGAAAAACGGCGCGCTATAGTATGCCGTACGATATGGGCTATAGCCCACGGTCCAAAATGATGAGAAATGAGGATAACTTTTTTTTTTTTTTTTTTTTTAAACATGGGCTATAACCCATCGTTTTTTTCATTTTTTCATTTTTGTCAAATCATCAAAAATGACGAAAAACGGCACGCTATAGTATGCCGTACGATATGGGCTATAGCCCACGGTCCAAAATGATGAGAAATGAGGATAACTTTTTTTTTTTTTTTTTTTAAACATGGGCTATAACCCATCGTTTTTTTCATTTTTTCATTTTTGTCAAATCATCAAAAATGACGAAAAACGGCGCGCTATAGTATGCCGTACGATATGGGCTATAGCCCACGGTCCAAAATGATGAGAAATGAGGATAACTTTTTTTTTTTTTTTTTTTTTAAACATGGGCTATAACCCATCGTTTTTTTCATTTTTTCATTTTTGTCAAATCATCAAAAATGACGAAAAACGGCGCGCTATAGTATGCCGTACGATATGGGCTATAGCCCACGGTCCAAAATGATGAGAAATGAGGATAACTTTTTTTTTTTAATTTAAAAAAACATGGGCTATAACCCATCGTTTTTTTCATTTTTTCATTTTTGTCAAATCATCAAAAATGACGAAAAACGGCGCGCTATATAGTATGCCGTACGATATGGGCTATAGCCCACGGTCCAAAATGATGAGAAATGAGGATAACTTTTTTTTTTTTTTTTTTTTTAAACATGGGCTATAACCCATCGTTTTTTTCATTTTTTCATTTTTGTCAAATCATCAAAAATGACGAAAAACGGCGCGCTATAGTATGCCGTACGATATGGGCTATAGCCCACGGTCCAAAATGATGAGAAATGAGGATAACTTTTTTTTTTTTTTTTTTTTTAAACATGGGCTATAACCCATCGTTTTTTTCATTTTTTCATTTTTGTCAAATCATCAAAAATGACGAAAAACGGCACGCTATAGTATGCCGTACGATATGGGCTATAGCCCACGGTCCAAAATGATGAGAAATGAGGATAACTTTTTTTTTTTTTTTTTTTTAAACATGGGCTATAACCCATCGTTTTTTTCATTTTTTCATTTTTGTCAAATCATCAAAAATGACGAAAAACGGCGCGCTATAGTATGCCGTACGATATGGGCTATAGCCCACGGTCCAAAATGATGAGAAATGAGGATAACTTTTTTTTTTTTTTTTTTTTTAAACATGGGCTATAACCCATCGTTTTTTTCATTTTTTCATTTTTGTCAAATCATCAAAAATGACGAAAAACGGCGCGCTATAGTATGCCGTACGATATGGGCTATAGCCCACGGTCCAAAATGATGAGAAATGAGGATAACTTTTTTTTTTTAATTTAAAAAAACATGGGCTATAACCCATCGTTTTTTTCATTTTTTCATTTTTGTCAAATCATCAAAAATGACGAAAAACGGCGCGCTATATAGTATGCCGTACGATATGGGCTATAGCCCACGGTCCAAAATGATGAGAAATGAGGATAACTTTTTTTTTTTTTTTTTTTTTAAACATGGGCTATAACCCATCGTTTTTTTCATTTTTTCATTTTTGTCAAATCATCAAAAATGACGAAAAACGGCGCGCTATAGTATGCCGTACGATATGGGCTATAGCCCACGGTCCAAAATGATGAGAAATGAGGATAACTTTTTTTTTTTTTTTTTTTTTAAACATGGGCTATAACCCATCGTTTTTTTCATTTTTTCATTTTTGTCAAATCATCAAAAATGACGAAAAACGGCACGCTATAGTATGCCGTACGATATGGGCTATAGCCCACGGTCCAAAATGATGAGAAATGAGGATAACTTTTTTTTTTTTTTTTTTTTTAACATGGGCTATAACCCATCGTTTTTTTCATTTTTTTCATTTTTGTCAAATCATCAAAAATGACGAAAAACGGCGCACTATAGTATGCCGTACGATATGGGCTATAGCCCACGGTCCAAAATGATGAGAAATGAGGATAATTTTTTTTTTTTTTTTTTTTTAAACATGGGCTATAACCCATCGTTTTTTTCATTTTTTCATTTTTGTCAAATCATCAAAAATGACGAAAAACGGCGCGCTATAGTATGCCGTACGATATGGGCTATAGCCCACGGTCCAAAATGATGAGAAATGAGGATAACTTTTTTTTTTTTTATTAAAAAAAACATGGGCTATAACCCATCGTTTTTTTCATTTTTTCATTTTTGTCAAATCATCAAAAATGACGAAAAACGGCACGCTATAGTATGCCGTACGATATGGGCTATAGCCCACGGTCCAAAATGATGAGAAATGAGGATAACTTTTTTTTTTAATTTAAAAAAACATGGGCTATAACCCATCGTTTTTTTCATTTTTTCATTTTTGTCAAATCATCAAAAATGACGAAAAACGGCGCGCTATAGTATGCCGTACGATATGGGCTATAGCCCACGGTCCAAAATGATGAGAAATGAGGATAATTTTTTTTTTTTTTTTAAACATGGGCTATAACCCATCGTTTTTTTCATTTTTTCATTTTTGTCAAATCATCAAAAATGACGAAAAACGGCACGCTATAGTATGCCGTACGATATGGGCTATAGCCCACGGTCCAAAATGATGAGAAATGAGGATAACTTTTTTTTTTTTTTTTTTTTAAACATGGGCTATAACCCATCGTTTTTTTCATTTTTTCATTTTTGTCAAATCATGAAAAATGACGAAAAACGGCGCGCTATAGTATGCCGTACGATATGGGCTATAGCCCACGGTCCAAAATGATGAGAAATGAGGATAACTTTTTTTTTTTTACTTTAAAAAAACATGGGCTATAACCCATCGTTTTTTTAATTTTTTAATTTTTGTCAAATCATCAAAAATTACGAAAAACGGCGCGCTATAGTATGCCGTACGATATGGGCTATAGCCCATGGTCCAAAATGATGAGAAACGAGGCTAACTTTTTTTTTCAAAATTTCAAAAAACATGGGCTATAACCCATCGTTTTTGTAATTTCGTCATTTTTTTCAAATCCTCAAAAATGATGTAAAACGGCGCGCTATAGTATGCCGTACGATATGGGCTATAGCTCATGGTCCAAAATGATGAGAAACGAGGCTAACTTTTTTTTCCAAAATTTCAAAAAACATGGGCTATAACCCATCGTTTTTGTAATTTCGTCATTTTTTTCAAATCCTCAAAAATGATGAAAAACGGCGCGCTATAGTATGCCGTACGATATGGGCTATAGCCCACGGTCCAAAATGATGAGAAACGAGGCTAACTTTTTTTTTCAAAATTTCAAAAAACATGGGCTATAACCCATCGTTTTTGTCATTTCGTCATTTTTTTCAAATCCTCAAAAATGATGAAAAACGGCGCGCTATAGTATGCCGTACGATATGGGCTATAGCCCACGGTCCAAAATGATGAGAAATGAGGATAATTTTTTTTTTTTTTTTTTTTTTAAACATGGGCTATAACCCATCGTTTTTTTCATTTTTTCATTTTTGTCAAATCATCAAAAATGACGAAAAACGGCGCGCTATAGTATGCCGTATGATATGGGCTATAGCCCACGGTCCAAAATGATGAGAAATGAGGATAACTTTTTTTTTTTTAATTAAAAAAAACATGGGCTATAACCCATCGTTTTTTTCATTTTTTCATTTTTGTCAAATCATCAAAAATGACGAAAAACGGCGCGCTATAGTATGCCGTACGATATGGGCTATAGCCCACGGTCCAAAATGATGAGAAATGAGGATAACTTTTTTTTTTTTTTTTTTTTTAACATGGGCTATAACCCATCGTTTTTTTCATTTTTGTCAAATCATCAAAAATGACGAAAAACGGCGCGCTATAGTATGCCGTACGATATGGGCTATAGCCCACGGTCCAAAATGATGAGAAATGAGGATAACTTTTTTTTTCTTTTATTTAAAAAAACATGGGCTATAACCCATCGTTTTTTTTCATTTTTTCATTTTTGTCAAATCATCAAAAATGACGAAAAATGGCGCGCTATAGTATGCCGTACGATATGGGCTATAGCCCACGGTCCAAAATGATGAGAAATGAGGATAACTTTTTTTTTTTTAATTTAAAAAAACATGGGCTATAACCCATCGTTTTTTTCATTTTTTCATTTTTGTCAAATCATCAAAAATGACGAAAAATGGCGCGCTATAGTATGCCGTACGATATGGGCTATAGCCCACGGTCCAAAATGATGAGAAATGAGGATAACTTTCTTTTTTTTTTAAACATGGGCTATAACTTATCGTTTTTTTCATTTTTTCATTTTTGTCAAATCATCAAAAATGACGAAAAACGGCGCGCTATAGTATGCCGTACGATATGGGCTATAGCCCACGGTCCAAAATTGATGAGAAATGAGGATAACTTTTTTTTTTTTTTTTTTTTAAACATGGGCTATAACCCATCGTTTTTTTCATTTTTTCATTTTTGTCAAATCATCAAAAATGACGAAAAACGGCGCGCTATAGTATGCCGTACGATATGGGCTATAGCCCACGGTCCAAAATGATGAGAAATGAGGATAACTTTTTTTTTCTTTTATTTAAAAAAACATGGGCTATAACCCATCGTTTTTTTTCATTTTTTCATTTTTGTCAAATCATCAAAAATGACAAAAAATGGCGCGCTATAGTATGCCGTACGATATGGGCTATAGCCCACGGTCCAAAATGATGAGAAATGAGGATAACTTTTTTTTTTTTTAATTAAAAAAAACATGGGCTATAACCCATCGTTTTTTCATTTTTTCATTTTTGTCAAATCATCAAAAATGACGAAAAACAGCGCGCTATAGTATGCCGTACGATATGGGCTATAGCCCACGGTCCAAAATGATGAGAAATGAGGATAACTTTTTTTTTTTTACTTTAAAAAAACATGGGCTATAACCCATCGTTTTTTTAATTTTTTAATTTTTGTCAAATCATCAAAAATTACGAAAAACGGCGCGCTATAGTATGCCGTACGATATGGGCTATAGCCCATGGTCCAAAATGATGAGAAACGAGGCTAACTTTTTTTTTCAAAATTTCAAAAAACATGGGCTATAACCCATCGTTTTTGTAATTTCGTCATTTTTTTCAAATCCTCAAAAATGATGTAAAACGGCGCGCTATAGTATGCCGTACGATATGGGCTATAGCTCATGGTCCAAAATGATGAGAAACGAGGCTAACTTTTTTTTCCAAAATTTCAAAAAACATGGGCTATAACCCATCGTTTTTGTAATTTCGTCATTTTTTTCAAATCCTCAAAAATGATGAAAAACGGCGCGCTATAGTATGCCGTACGATATGGGCTATAGCCCACGGTCCAAAATGATGAGAAACGAGGCTAACTTTTTTTTTCAAAATTTCAAAAAACATGGGCTATAACCCATCGTTTTTGTCATTTCGTCATTTTTTTCAAATCCTCAAAAATGATGAAAAACGGCGCGCTATAGTATGCCGTACGATATGGGCTATAGCCCACGGTCCAAAATGATGAGAAATGAGGATAATTTTTTTTTTTTTTTTTTTTTTAAACATGGGCTATAACCCATCGTTTTTTTCATTTTTTCATTTTTGTCAAATCATCAAAAATGACGAAAAACGGCGCGCTATAGTATGCCGTATGATATGGGCTATAGCCCACGGTCCAAAATGATGAGAAATGAGGATAACTTTTTTTTTTTTAATTAAAAAAAACATGGGCTATAACCCATCGTTTTTTTCATTTTTTCATTTTTGTCAAATCATCAAAAATGACGAAAAACGGCGCGCTATAGTATGCCGTACGATATGGGCTATAGCCCACGGTCCAAAATGATGAGAAATGAGGATAACTTTTTTTTTTTTTTTTTTTTTAACATGGGCTATAACCCATCGTTTTTTTCATTTTTGTCAAATCATCAAAAATGACGAAAAACGGCGCGCTATAGTATGCCGTACGATATGGGCTATAGCCCACGGTCCAAAATGATGAGAAATGAGGATAACTTTTTTTTTCTTTTATTTAAAAAAACATGGGCTATAACCCATCGTTTTTTTTCATTTTTTCATTTTTGTCAAATCATCAAAAATGACGAAAAATGGCGCGCTATAGTATGCCGTACGATATGGGCTATAGCCCACGGTCCAAAATGATGAGAAATGAGGATAACTTTTTTTTTTTTAATTTAAAAAAACATGGGCTATAACCCATCGTTTTTTTCATTTTTTCATTTTTGTCAAATCATCAAAAATGACGAAAAATGGCGCGCTATAGTATGCCGTACGATATGGGCTATAGCCCACGGTCCAAAATGATGAGAAATGAGGATAACTTTCTTTTTTTTTTAAACATGGGCTATAACTTATCGTTTTTTTCATTTTTTCATTTTTGTCAAATCATCAAAAATGACGAAAAACGGCGCGCTATAGTATGCCGTACGATATGGGCTATAGCCCACGGTCCAAAATTGATGAGAAATGAGGATAACTTTTTTTTTTTTTTTTTTTTAAACATGGGCTATAACCCATCGTTTTTTTCATTTTTTCATTTTTGTCAAATCATCAAAAATGACGAAAAACGGCGCGCTATAGTATGCCGTACGATATGGGCTATAGCCCACGGTCCAAAATGATGAGAAATGAGGATAACTTTTTTTTTCTTTTATTTAAAAAAACATGGGCTATAACCCATCGTTTTTTTTCATTTTTTCATTTTTGTCAAATCATCAAAAATGACAAAAAATGGCGCGCTATAGTATGCCGTACGATATGGGCTATAGCCCACGGTCCAAAATGATGAGAAATGAGGATAACTTTTTTTTTTTTTAATTAAAAAAAACATGGGCTATAACCCATCGTTTTTTCATTTTTTCATTTTTGTCAAATCATCAAAAATGACGAAAAACAGCGCGCTATAGTATGCCGTACGATATGGGCTATAGCCCACGGTCCAAAATGATGAGAAATGAGGATAACTTTTTTTTTTTTTATTAAAAAAAACATGGGCTATAACCCATCGTTTTTTTCATTTTTTCATTTTTGTCAAATCATCAAAAATGACGAAAAACGGCACGCTATAGTATGCCGTACGATATGGGCTATAGCCCACGGTCCAAAATGATGAGAAATGAGGATAACTTTTTTTTTTTAATTTAAAAAAACATGGGCTATAACCCATCGTTTTTTTCATTTTTTCATTTTTGTCAAATCATCAAAAATGACGAAAAACGGCGCGCTATAGTATGCCGTACGATATGGGCTATAGCCCACGGTCCAAAATGATGAGAAATGAGGATAATTTTTTTTTTTTTTTTTTTTAAACATGGGCTATAACCCATCGTTTTTTTTATTTTTTCATTTTTGTCAAATCATCAAAAATGACGAAAAACGGCGCGCTATAGTATGCCGTACGATATGGGCTATAGCCCACGGTCCAAAATGATGAGAAATGAGGATAACTTTTTTTTTTTTTTTTTTTTTAAACATGGGCTATAACCCATCGTTTTTTTCATTTTTTCATTTTTGTCAAATCATCAAAAATGACGAAAAACGGCACGCTATAGTATGCCGTACGATATGGGCTATAGCCCACGGTCCAAAATGATGAGAAATGAGGATAACTTTTTTTTTTTTTTTTTTTTAAACATGGGCTATAACCCATCGTTTTTTTCATTTTTTCATTTTTGTCAAATCATCAAAAATGACGAAAAACGGCGCGCTATAGTATGCCGTACGATATGGGCTATAGCCCACGGTCCAAAATGATGAGAAATGAGGATAACTTTTTTTTTTTTTTTTTTTTTAAACATGGGCTATAACCCATCGTTTTTTTCATTTTTTCATTTTTGTCAAATCATCAAAAATGACGAAAAACGGCGCGCTATAGTATGCCGTACGATATGGGCTATAGCCCACGGTCCAAAATGATGAGAAATGAGGATAACTTTTTTTTTTTAATTTAAAAAAACATGGGCTATAACCCATCGTTTTTTTCATTTTTGTCAAATCATCAAAAATGACGAAAAACGGCGCGCTATAGTATGCCGTACGATATGGGCTATAGCCCACGGTCCAAAATGATGAGAAATGAGGATAATTTTTTTTTTTTTTTTTTTTAAACATGGGCTATAACCCATCGTTTTTTTTATTTTTTCATTTTTGTCAAATCATCAAAAATGACGAAAAACGGCGCGCTATAGTATGCCGTACGATATGGGCTATAGCCCACGGTCCAAAATGATGAGAAATGAGGATAACTTTTTTTTTTTTTTTTTTTTAAACATGGGCTATAACCCATCGTTTTTTTCATTTTTTCATTTTTGTCAAATCATCAAAAATGACGAAAAACGGCACGCTATAGTATGCCGTACGATATGGGCTATAGCCCACGGTCCAAAATGATGAGAAATGAGGATAACTTTTTTTTTTTTTTTTTTTTAAACATGGGCTATAACCCATCGTTTTTTTCATTTTTTCATTTTTGTCAAATCATCAAAAATGACGAAAAACGGCGCGCTATAGTATGCCGTACGATATGGGCTATAGCCCACGGTCCAAAATGATGAGAAATGAGGATAACTTTTTTTTTTTTTTTTTTTTTAAACATGGGCTATAACCCATCGTTTTTTTCATTTTTTCATTTTTGTCAAATCATCAAAAATGACGAAAAACGGCGCGCTATAGTATGCCGTACGATATGGGCTATAGCCCACGGTCCAAAATGATGAGAAATGAGGATAACTTTTTTTTTTTAATTTAAAAAAACATGGGCTATAACCCATCGTTTTTTTCATTTTTTCATTTTTGTCAAATCATCAAAAATGACGAAAAACGGCGCGCTATATAGTATGCCGTACGATATGGGCTATAGCCCACGGTCCAAAATGATGAGAAATGAGGATAACTTTTTTTTTTTTTTTTTTTTTAAACATGGGCTATAACCCATCGTTTTTTTCATTTTTTCATTTTTGTCAAATCATCAAAAATGACGAAAAACGGCGCGCTATAGTATGCCGTACGATATGGGCTATAGCCCACGGTCCAAAATGATGAGAAATGAGGATAACTTTTTTTTTTTTTTTTTTTTTAAACATGGGCTATAACCCATCGTTTTTTTCATTTTTTCATTTTTGTCAAATCATCAAAAATGACGAAAAACGGCACGCTATAGTATGCCGTACGATATGGGCTATAGCCCACGGTCCAAAATGATGAGAAATGAGGATAACTTTTTTTTTTTTTTTTTTTTAAACATGGGCTATAACCCATCGTTTTTTTCATTTTTTCATTTTTGTCAAATCATCAAAAATGACGAAAAACGGCGCGCTATAGTATGCCGTACGATATGGGCTATAGCCCACGGTCCAAAATGATGAGAAATGAGGATAACTTTTTTTTTTTTTTTTTTTTTTAACATGGGCTATAACCCATCGTTTTTTTCATTTTTTCATTTTTGTCAAATCATCAAAAATGACGAAAAACGGCGCGCTATAGTATGCCGTACGATATGGGCTATAGCCCACGGTCCAAAATGATGAGAAATGAGGATAACTTTTTTTTTTTAATTTAAAAAACATGGGCTATAACCCATCGTTTTTTTCATTTTTTCATTTTTGTCAAATCATCAAAAATGACGAAAAACGGCGCGCTATATAGTATGCCGTACGATATGGGCTATAGCCCACGGTCCAAAATGATGAGAAATGAGGATAACTTTTTTTTTTTTTTTTTTTTTAAACATGGGCTATAACCCATCGTTTTTTTCATTTTTTCATTTTTGTCAAATCATCAAAAATTACGAAAAACGGCGCGCTATAGTATGCCGTACGATATGGGCTATAGCCCACGGTCCAAAATGATGAGAAATGAGGATAACTTTTTTTTTTTTTTTTTTTTTAAACATGGGCTATAACCCATCGTTTTTTTCATTTTTTCATTTTTGTCAAATCATCAAAAATGACGAAAAACGGCACGCTATAGTATGCCGTACGATATGGGCTATAGCCCACGGTCCAAAATGATGAGAAATGAGGATAACTTTTTTTTTTTTTTTTTTTTAAACATGGGCTATAACCCATCGTTTTTTTCATTTTTTTCATTTTTGTCAAATCATCAAAAATGACGAAAAACGGCGCACTATAGTATGCCGTACGATATGGGCTATAGCCCACGGTCCAAAATGATGAGAAATGAGGATAATTTTTTTTTTTTTTTTTTTTTAAACATGGGCTATAACCCATCGTTTTTTTCATTTTTTCATTTTTGTCAAATCATCAAAAATGACGAAAAACGGCGCGCTATAGTATGCCGTACGATATGGGCTATAGCCCACGGTCCAAAATGATGAGAAATGAGGATAACTTTTTTTTTTTTTATTAAAAAAAACATGGGCTATAACCCATCGTTTTTTTCATTTTTTCATTTTTGTCAAATCATCAAAAATGACGAAAAACGGCACGCTATAGTATGCCGTACGATATGGGCTATAGCCCACGGTCCAAAATGATGAGAAATGAGGATAACTTTTTTTTTTAATTTAAAAAAACATGGGCTATAACCCATCGTTTTTTTCATTTTTTCATTTTTGTCAAATCATCAAAAATGACGAAAAACGGCGCGCTATAGTATGCCGTACGATATGGGCTATAGCCCACGGTCCAAAATGATGAGAAATGAGGATAATTTTTTTTTTTTTTTTAAACATGGGCTATAACCCATCGTTTTTTTCATTTTTTCATTTTTGTCAAATCATCAAAAATGACGAAAAACGGCACGCTATAGTATGCCGTACGATATGGGCTATAGCCCACGGTCCAAAATGATGAGAAATGAGGATAACTTTTTTTTTTTTTTTTTTTTAAACATGGGCTATAACCCATCGTTTTTTTCATTTTTTCATTTTTGTCAAATCATGAAAAATGACGAAAAACGGCGCGCTATAGTATGCCGTACGATATGGGCTATAGCCCACGGTCCAAAATGATGAGAAATGAGGATAACTTTTTTTTTTTTACTTTAAAAAAACATGGGCTATAACCCATCGTTTTTTTAATTTTTTAATTTTTGTCAAATCATCAAAAATTACGAAAAACGGCGCGCTATAGTATGCCGTACGATATGGGCTATAGCCCATGGTCCAAAATGATGAGAAACGAGGCTAACTTTTTTTTTCAAAATTTCAAAAAACATGGGCTATAACCCATCGTTTTTGTAATTTCGTCATTTTTTTCAAATCCTCAAAAATGATGTAAAACGGCGCGCTATAGTATGCCGTACGATATGGGCTATAGCTCATGGTCCAAAATGATGAGAAACGAGGCTAACTTTTTTTTCCAAAATTTCAAAAAACATGGGCTATAACCCATCGTTTTTGTAATTTCGTCATTTTTTTCAAATCCTCAAAAATGATGAAAAACGGCGCGCTATAGTATGCCGTACGATATGGGCTATAGCCCACGGTCCAAAATGATGAGAAACGAGGCTAACTTTTTTTTTCAAAATTTCAAAAAACATGGGCTATAACCCATCGTTTTTGTCATTTCGTCATTTTTTTCAAATCCTCAAAAATGATGAAAAACGGCGCGCTATAGTATGCCGTACGATATGGGCTATAGCCCACGGTCCAAAATGATAAGAAATGAGGATAATTTTTTTTTTTTTTTTTTTTTTAAACATGGGCTATAACCCATCGTTTTTTTCATTTTTTCATTTTTGTCAAATCATCATAAATGACGAAAAACGGCACGCTATAGTATGCCGTACGATATGGGCTATAGCCCACGGTCCAAAATGATGAGAAATGAGGATAACTTTTTTTTTCTTTTATTTAAAAAAACATGGGCTATAACCCATCGTTTTTTTTCATTTTTTCATTTTTGTCAAATCATCAAAAATGACGAAAAATGGCGCGCTATAGTATGCCGTACGATATGGGCTATAGCCCACGGTCCAAAATGATGAGAAATGAGGATAACTTTTTTTTTTTTAATTTAAAAAAACATGGGCTATAACCCATCGTTTTTTTCATTTTTTCATTTTTGTCAAATCATCAAAAATGACGAAAAATGGCGCGCTATAGTATGCCGTACGATATGGGCTATAGCCCACGGTCCAAAATGATGAGAAATGAGGATAACTTTTTTTTTTTTTTAAACATGGGCTATAACCCATCGTTTTTTTCATTTTTTCATTTTTGTCAAATCATCAAAAATGACGAAAAATGGCGCGCTATAGTATGCCGTACGATATGGGCTATAGCCCACGGTCCAAAATGATGAGAAATGAGGATAACTTTTTTTTTTTTTATTAAAAAAAACATGGGCTATAACCCATCGTTTTTTTCATTTTTTCATTTTTGTCAAATCATCAAAAATGACGAAAAACGGCACGCTATAGTATGCCGTACGATATGGGCTATAGCCCACGGTCCAAAATGATGAGAAATGAGGATAACTTTTTTTTTTTAATTTAAAAAAACATGGGCTATAACCCATCGTTTTTTTCATTTTTTCATTTTTGTCAAATCATCAAAAATGACGAAAAACGGCGCGCTATAGTATGCCGTACGATATGGGCTATAGCCCACGGTCCAAAATGATGAGAAATGAGGATAACTTTTTTTTTTTTTTTTTTTTTAAACATGGGCTATAACCCATCGTTTTTTTCATTTTTTCATTTTTGTCAAATCATCAAAAATGACGAAAAACGGCACGCTATAGTATGCCGTACGATATGGGCTATAGCCCACGGTCCAAAATGATGAGAAATGAGGATAACTTTTTTTTTTTTTTTTTTTTAAACATGGGCTATAACCCATCGTTTTTTTCATTTTTTTCATTTTTGTCAAATCATCAAAAATGACGAAAAACGGCGCACTATAGTATGCCGTACGATATGGGCTATAGCCCACGGTCCAAAATGATGAGAAATGAGGATAATTTTTTTTTTTTTTTTTTTTTAAACATGGGCTATAACCCATCGTTTTTTTCATTTTTTCATTTTTGTCAAATCATCAAAAATGACGAAAAACGGCGCGCTATAGTATGCCGTACGATATGGGCTATAGCCCACGGTCCAAAATGATGAGAAATGAGGATAACTTTTTTTTTTTTTATTAAAAAAAACATGGGCTATAACCCATCGTTTTTTTCATTTTTTCATTTTTGTCAAATCATCAAAAATGACGAAAAACGGCACGCTATAGTATGCCGTACGATATGGGCTATAGCCCACGGTCCAAAATGATGAGAAATGAGGATAACTTTTTTTTTAAATTTAAAAAAACATGGGCTATAACCCATCGTTTTTTTCATTTTTTCATTTTTGTCAAATCATCAAAAATGACGAAAAACGGCGCGCTATAGTATGCCGTACGATATGGGCTATAGCCCACGGTCCAAAATGATGAGAAATGAGGATAATTTTTTTTTTTTTTTTAAACATGGGCTATAACCCATCGTTTTTTTCATTTTTTCATTTTTGTCAAATCATCAAAAATGACGAAAAACGGCACGCTATAGTATGCCGTACGATATGGGCTATAGCCCACGGTCCAAAATGATGAGAAATGAGGATAACTTTTTTTTTTTTTTTTTTTTAAACATGGGCTATAACCCATCGTTTTTTTCATTTTTTCATTTTTGTCAAATCATGAAAAATGACGAAAAACGGCGCGCTATAGTATGCCGTACGATATGGGCTATAGCCCACGGTCCAAAATGATGAGAAATGAGGATAACTTTTTTTTTTTTACTTTAAAAAAACATGGGCTATAACCCATCGTTTTTTTAATTTTTTAATTTTTGTCAAATCATCAAAAATTACGAAAAACGGCGTGCTATAGTATGCCGTACGATATGGGCTATAGCCCATGGTCCAAAATGATGAGAAACGAGGCTAACTTTTTTTTTCAAAATTTCAAAAAACATGGGCTATAACCCATCGTTTTTGTAATTTCGTCATTTTTTTCAAATCCTCAAAAATGATGTAAAACGGCGCGCTATAGTATGCCGTACGATATGGGCTATAGCCCATGGTCCAAAATGATGAGAAACGAGGCTAACTTTTTTTTCCAAAATTTCAAAAAACATGGGCTATAACCCATCGTTTTTGTAATTTCGTCATTTTTTTCAAATCCTCAAAAATGATGAAAAACGGCGCGCTATAGTATGCCGTACGATATGGGCTATAGCCCACGGTCCAAAATGATGAGAAACGAGGCTAACTTTTTTTTTCAAAATTTCAAAAAACATGGGCTATAACCCATCGTTTTTGTCATTTCGTCATTTTTTTCAAATCCTCAAAAATGATGAAAAACGGCGCGCTATAGTATGCCGTACGATATGGGCTATAGCCCACGGTCCAAAATGATAAGAAATGAGGATAATTTTTTTTTTTTTTTTTTTTTTAAACATGGGCTATAACCCATCGTTTTTTTCATTTTTTCATTTTTGTCAAATCATCATAAATGACGAAAAACGGCACGCTATAGTATGCCGTACGATATGGGCTATAGCCCACGGTCCAAAATGATGAGAAATGAGGATAACTTTTTTTTTCTTTTATTTAAAAAAACATGGGCTATAACCCATCGTTTTTTTTCATTTTTTCATTTTTGTCAAATCATCAAAAATGACGAAAAATGGCGCGCTATAGTATGCCGTACGATATGGGCTATAGCCCACGGTCCAAAATGATGAGAAATGAGGATAACTTTTTTTTTTTTAATTTAAAAAAACATGGGCTATAACCCATCGTTTTTTTCATTTTTTCATTTTTGTCAAATCATCAAAAATGACGAAAAATGGCGCGCTATAGTATGCCGTACGATATGGGCTATAGCCCACGGTCCAAAATGATGAGAAATGAGGATAACTTTTTTTTTTTTTTAAACATGGGCTATAACCCATCGTTTTTTTCATTTTTTCATTTTTGTCAAATCATCAAAAATGACGAAAAACGGCGCGCTATAGTATGCCGTACGATATGGGCTATAGCCCACGGTCCAAAATGATGAGAAATGAGGATAACTTTATTTTTTATTTTTTTTTAAACATGGGCTATAACCCATCGTTTTTTTCATTTTTTCATTTTTGTCAAATCATCAAAAATGACGAAAAATGGCGCGCTATAGTATGCCGTACGATATGGGCTATAGCCCACGGTCCAAAATGATGAGAAATGAGGATAACTTTTTTTTTTTTAATTTAAAAAAACATGGGCTATAACCCATCGTTTTTTTCATTTTTTCATTTTTGTCAAATCATCAAAAATGACGAAAAATGGCGCGCTATAGTATGCCGTACGATATGGGCTATAGCCCACGGTCCAAAATGATGAGAAATGAGGATAACTTTTTTTTTTTTTTAAACATGGGCTATAACCCATCGTTTTTTTCATTTTTTCATTTTTGTCAAATCATCAAAAATGACGAAAAACGGCGCGCTATAGTATGCCGTACGATATGGGCTATAGCCCACGGTCCAAAATGATGAGAAATGAGGATAACTTTTTTTTTTTTTTTTTTTTAAACATGGGCTATAACCCATCGTTTTTTTCATTTTTTCATTTTTGTCAAATCATCAAAAATGACGAAAAACGGCGCGCTATAGTATGCCGTACGATATGGGCTATAGCCCACGGTCCAAAATGATGAGAAATGAGGATAACTTTTTTTTTCTTTTATTTAAAAAAACATGGGCTATAACCCATCGTTTTTTTTCATTTTTTCATTTTTGTCAAATCATCAAAAATGACGAAAAATGGCGCGCTATAGTATGCCGTACGATATGGGCTATAGCCCACGGTCCAAAATGATGAGAAATGAGGATAACTTTTTTTTTTTTTTCTTTTTTTAAACATGGGCTATAACCCATCGTTTTTTCATTTTTTCATTTTTGTCAAATCATCAAAAATGACGAAAAACGGCGCGCTATAGTATGCCGTACGATATGGGCTATAGCCCACGGTCCAAAATGATGAGAAATGAGGATAACTTTTTTTTTTTGTTTTTTTTTTTTAAACATGGGCTATAACCCATCGTTTTTTTCATTTTTTCATTTTTGTCAAATCATCAAAAATGACGAAAAACGGCGCGCTATAGTATGCCGTACGATATGGGCTATAGCCCACGGTCCAAAATGATGAGAAATGAGGATAACTTTTATTTTTTTTATTAAAAAAAACATGGGCTATAACCCATCGTTTTTTTCATTTTTTCATTTTTGTCAAATCATCAAAAATGACGAAAAACGGCACGCTATAGTATGCCGTACGATATGGGCTATAGCCCACGGTCCAAAATGATGAGAAATGAGGATAACTTTTTTTTTTTAATTTAAAAAAACATGGGCTATAACCCATCGTTTTTTTCATTTTTTCATTTTTGTCAAATCATCAAAAATGACGAAAAACGGCGCGCTATAGTATGCCGTACGATATGGGCTATAGCCCACGGTCCAAAATGATGAGAAATGAGGATAACTTTTTTTTTTTTTATTTAAAAAAACATGGGCTATAACCCATCGTTTTTTTAATTTTTTAATTTTTGTCAAATCATCAAAAATTACGAAAAACGGCGCGCTATAGTATGCCGTACGATATGGGCTATAGCCCATGGTCCAAAATGATGAGAAACGAGGCTAACTTTTTTTTCCAAAATTTCAAAAAACATGGGCTATAACCCATCGTTTTTGTAATTTCGTCATTTTTTTCAAATCCTCAAAAATGATGAAAAACGGCGCGCTATAGTATGCCGTACGATATGGGCTATAGCCCACGGTCCAAAATGATGAGAAACGAGGCTAACTTTTTTTTTCAAAATTTCAAAAAACATGGGCTATAACCCATCGTTTTTGTCATTTCGTCATTTTTTTCAAATCCTCAAAAATGATGAAAAACGGCGCGCTATAGTATGCCGTACGATATGGGCTATAGCCCACGGTCCAAAATGATAAGAAATGAGGATAATTTTTTTTTTTTTTTTTTTTTTTAACATGGGCTATAACCCATCGTTTTTTTCATTTTTTCATTTTTGTCAAATCATCATAAATGACGAAAAACGGCACGCTATAGTATGCCGTACGATATGGGCTATAGCCCACGGTCCAAAATGATGAGAAATGAGGATAACTTTTTTTTTCTTTTATTTAAAAAAACATGGGCTATAACCCATCGTTTTTTTTCATTTTTTCATTTTTGTCAAATCATCAAAAATGACGAAAAATGGCGCGCTATAGTATGCCGTACGATATGGGCTATAGCCCACGGTCCAAAATGATGAGAAATGAGGATAACTTTTTTTTTTTTAATTTAAAAAAACATGGGCTATAACCCATCGTTTTTTTCATTTTTTCATTTTTGTCAAATCATCAAAAATGACGAAAAATGGCGCGCTATAGTATGCCGTACGATATGGGCTATAGCCCACGGTCCAAAATGATGAGAAATGAGGATAACTTTTTTTTTTTTTTAAACATGGGCTATAACCCATCGTTTTTTTCATTTTTTCATTTTTGTCAAATCATCAAAAATGACGAAAAACGGCGCGCTATAGTATGCCGTACGATATGGGCTATAGCCCACGGTCCAAAATGATGAGAAATGAGGATAACTTTATTTTTTATTTTTTTTTAAACATGGGCTATAACCCATCGTTTTTTTCATTTTTTCATTTTTGTCAAATCATCAAAAATGACGAAAAATGGCGCGCTATAGTATGCCGTACGATATGGGCTATAGCCCACGGTCCAAAATGATGAGAAATGAGGATAACTTTTTTTTTTTTAATTTAAAAAAACATGGGCTATAACCCATCGTTTTTTTCATTTTTTCATTTTTGTCAAATCATCAAAAATGACGAAAAATGGCGCGCTATAGTATGCCGTACGATATGGGCTATAGCCCACGGTCCAAAATGATGAGAAATGAGGATAACTTTTTTTTTTTTTTAAACATGGGCTATAACCCATCGTTTTTTTCATTTTTTCATTTTTGTCAAATCATCAAAAATGACGAAAAACGGCGCGCTATAGTATGCCGTACGATATGGGCTATAGCCCACGGTCCAAAATGATGAGAAATGAGGATAACTTTTTTTTTTTTTTTTTTTTAAACATGGGCTATAACCCATCGTTTTTTTCATTTTTTCATTTTTGTCAAATCATCAAAAATGACGAAAAACGGCGCGCTATAGTATGCCGTACGATATGGGCTATAGCCCACGGTCCAAAATGATGAGAAATGAGGATAACTTTTTTTTTCTTTTATTTAAAAAAACATGGGCTATAACCCATCGTTTTTTTTCATTTTTTCATTTTTGTCAAATCATCAAAAATGACGAAAAATGGCGCGCTATAGTATGCCGTACGATATGGGCTATAGCCCACGGTCCAAAATGATGAGAAATGAGGATAACTTTTTTTTTTTTTTTTTTTTTAAACATGGGCTATAACCCATCGTTTTTTCATTTTTTCATTTTTGTCAAATCATCAAAAATGACGAAAAACGGCGCGCTATAGTATGCCGTACGATATGGGCTATAGCCCACGGTCCAAAATGATGAGAAATGAGGATAACTTTTTTTTTTTGTTTTTTTTTTTTAAACATGGGCTATAACCCATCGTTTTTTTCATTTTTTCATTTTTGTCAAATCATCAAAAATGACGAAAAACGGCGCGCTATAGTATGCCGTACGATATGGGCTATAGCCCACGGTCCAAAATGATGAGAAATGAGGATAACTTTTATTTTTTTTATTAAAAAAAACATGGGCTATAACCCATCGTTTTTTTCATTTTTTCATTTTTGTCAAATCATCAAAAATGACGAAAAACGGCACGCTATAGTATGCCGTACGATATGGGCTATAGCCCACGGTCCAAAATGATGAGAAATGAGGATAACTTTTTTTTTTTAATTTAAAAAAACATGGGCTATAACCCATCGTTTTTTTAATTTTTTAATTTTTGTCAAATCATCAAAAATTACGAAAAACGGCGCGCTATAGTATGCCGTACGATATGGGCTATAGCCCATGGTCCAAAATGATGAGAAACGAGGCTAACTTTTTTTTTCAAAATTTCAAAAAACATGGGCTATAACCCATCGTTTTTGTAATTTCGTCATTTTTTTCAAATCCTCAAAAATGTAGTAAAACGGCGCGCTATAGTATGCCGTACGATATGGGCTATAGCCCATGGTCCAAAATGATGAGAAACGAGGCTAACTGTTTTTTTCCAAAATTTCAAAAAACATGGGCTATAACCCATCGTTTTTGTAATTTCGTCATTTTTTTCAAATCCTCAAAAATGATGAAAAACGGCGCGCTATAGTATGCCGTACGATATGGGCTATAGCCCACGGTCCAAAATGATGAGAAACGAGGCTAACTTTTTTTTTCAAAATTTCAAAAAACATGGGCTATAACCCATCGTTTTTGTCATTTCGTCATTTTTTTCAAATCCTCAAAAATGATGAAAAACGGCGCGCTATAGTATGCCGTACGATATGGGCTATAGCCCATGGTCCAAAATGATGAGAAACGAGGCTAACTTTTTTTTTCAAAATTTCAAAAAACATGGGCTATAACCCATCGTTTTTGTAATTTCGTCATTTTTTTCAAATCCTCAAAAATAATGAAAAACGGCGCGCTATAGTATGCCGTACGATATGGGCTATAGGCCACGGTCCAAAATGATGAGAAACGAGGCTAACTTTTTTTTTCAAAATTTCAAAAAACATGGGCTATAACCCATCGTTTTTGTCATTTCGTCATTTTTTTCAAATCCTCAAAAATGATGAAAAACGGCGCGCTATAGTATGCCGTACGATATGGGCTATAGCCCATGGTCCAAAATGATGAGAAACGAGGCTAACTTTTTTTTCCAAAATTTCAAAAAACATGGGCTATAACCCATCGTTTTTGTAATTTCGTCATTTTTTTCAAATCCTCAAAAATGATGAAAAACGGCGCGCTATAGTATGCCGTACGATATGGGCTATAGCCCACGGTCCAAAATGATGAGAAACGAGGCTAACTTTTTTTTCCAAAATTTCAAAAAACATGGGCTATAACCCATCGTTTTGGTAATTTCGTCATTTTTTTCAAATCCTCAAAAATGATGAAAAACGGCGCGCTATAGTATGCCGTACGATATGGGCTATAGCCCACGGTCCAAAATGATGAGAAACGAGGCTAACTTTTTTTTTCAAAATTTCAAAAAACATGGGCTATAACCCATCGTTTTTGTAATTTCGTCATTTTTTTCAAATCTTCAAAAATGATGAAAAACGGCGCGCTATAGTATGCCGTACGATATGGGCTATAGCCCACGGTCCAAAATTATGAGAAACGAGGCTAACTTTTTTTTTTTTAATTTAAAAAAACATGGGCTATAACCCATCGTTTTTGTCATTTCGTCATTTTTTTCAAATCCTCAAAAATGATGAAAAACGGCGCGCTATAGTATGCCGTACGATATGGGCTATATCCCACGGTCCAAAATGATGAGAAACGAGGCTAACTTTTTTTTTCAAAATTTCAAAAAACATGGGCTATAACCCATCGTTTTTGTCATTTCGTCATTTTTTTCAAATCCTCAAAAATGATGAAAAACGGCGCGCTATAGTATGCCGTACGATATGGGCTATAGCCCATGGTCCAAAATGATGAGAAACGAGGCTAACTTTTTTTTCCAAAATTTCCAAAAACATGGGCTATAACCCATCGTTTTTGTAATTTCGTAATTTTTTTAAAATCCTCAAAAATAATGAAAAACGGCGCGCTATAGTATGCCGTACGATATGGGCTATAGGCCACGGTCCAAAATGATGAGAAACGAGGCTAACTTTTTTTTTCAAAATTTCAAAAAACATGGGCTATTACCCATCGTTTTTGTCATTTCGTCATTTTTTTCAAATCCTCAAAAATGATGAAAAACGGCGCGCTATAGTATGCCGTACGATATGGGCTATAGCCCATGGTCCAAAATGATGAGAAACGAGGCTAACTTTTTTTTCCAAAATTTCAAAAAACATGGGCTATAACCCATCGTTTTTGTAATTTCGTCATTTTTTTCAAATCCTCAAAAATGATGAAAAACAGCGTGCTATAGTATGCCGTACGATATGGGCTATAGCCCATGGTCCAAAATGATGAGAAACGAGGCTAACTTTTTTTTCCAAAATTTAAAAAAACATGGGCTATAACCCATCGTTTTGGTAATTTCGTCATTTTTTTCAAATCCTCAAAAATGATGAAAAACGGCGCGCTATAGTATGCCGTACGATATGGGCTATAGCCCACGGTCCAAAATGATGAGAAACGAGGCTAACTTTGTTTTTCAAAATTTCAAAAAACATGGGCTATAACCCATCGTTTTTGTCATTTTGTCATTTTTTTCAAATCCTCAAAAATGATGAAAAACGGCGCGCTATAGTATGCCGTACGATATGGGCTATAGCCCATGGTCCAAAATGATGAGAAACGAGGCTAACTTTTTTTTTCAAAATTTCAAAAAACATGGGCTATAACCCATCGTTTTTGTAATTTCGTCATTTTTTTCAAATCCTCAAAAATGATGAAAAACGGCGCGCTATAGTATGCCGTACGATATGGGCTATAGCCCATGGTCCAAAATGATGAGAAACGAGGCTAACTTTTTTTTTCAAAATTAAAAAAAACATGGGCTATAACCCATCGTTTTTGTCATTTCGTAATTTTTTTCAAATCCTCAAAAATGATGAAAAACGGCGCGCTATAGTATGCCGTACGATATGGGCTATAGCCCATGGTCCAAAATGATGAGAAACGAGGCTAACTTTTTTTTCCAAAATTTCCAAAAACATGGGCTATAACCCATCGTTTTTGTAATTTCGTAATTTTTTTCAAATCCTCAAAAATAATGAAAAACGGCGCGCTATAGTATGCCGTACGATATGGGCTATAGGCCACGGTCCAAAATGATGAGAAACGAGGCTAACTTTTTTTTTCAAAATTTCAAAAAACATGGGCTATTACCCATCGTTTTTGTCATTTCGTCATTTTTTTCAAATCCTCAAAAATGATGAAAAACGGCGCGCTATAGTATGCCGTACGATATGGGCTATAGCCCATGGTCCAAAATGATGAGAAACGAGGCTAACTTTTTTTTCCAAAATTTCAAAAAACATGGGCTATAACCCATCGTTTTTGTAATTTCGTCATTTTTTTCAAATCCTCAAAAATGATGAAAAACGGCGCGCTATAGTATGCCGTACGATATGGGCTATAGCCCATGGTCCAAAATGAGAAACGAGGCTAACTTTTTTTTCAAAAATTTCAAAAAACATGGGCTATAACCCATTGTTTTGGTAATTTCGTCATTTTTTTCAAATCCTCAAAAATGATGAAAAACGGCGCGCTATAGTATGCCGTACGATATGGGCTATAGCCCACGGTCCAAAATGATGAGAAACGAGGCTAACTTTTTTTTTCAAAATTTCAAAAAACATGGGCTATAACCCATCGTTTTTGTCATTTCGTCATTTTTTTCAAATCCTCAAAAATGATGAAAAACGGCGCGCTATAGTATGCCGTACGATATGGGCTATAGCCCATGGTCCAAAATGATGAGAAACGAGGCTAACTTTTTTTTTCAAAATTTCAAAAAACATGGGCTATAACCCATTGTTTTTGTAATTTCGTCATTTTTTTCAAATCCTCAAAAATGATGAAAAACGGCGCGCTATAGTATGCCGTACGATATGGGCTATAGCCCATGGTCCAAAATGATGAGAAACGAGGCTAACTTTTTTTTTCAAAATTTCAAAAAACATGGGCTATAACCCATCGTTTTTGTCATTTCGTCATTTTTTTCAAATCCTCAAAAATGATGAAAAACGGCGCGCTATAGTATGCCGTACGATATGGGCTATAGCCCACGGTCCAAAATGATGAGAAACGAGGCTAACTTTTTTTTTCAAAATTTCAAAAAACATGGGCTATAACCTTAGAGTATATATACAATAGAGAAGACACCCAAGTTCTCCTCCCGTCCACTTGCATTGAGTTGCTCAGAAGCGCATGAGGCGAATCCACTCCTCCTTCCGGTTTAGGAGCCCTGTGCATTCTGGATTTTTGCCCTCAAACACATGAACGCGCGAGCGACCGGCAGAGTGGACGGAGCCTAGTGCGCGTTCATGTGTTTGAGGGCAAAACCTTACCAAACTGCAATACCTTCTTCGGCCACTATGTCCATTGCGCTTCAGGATTTCCTCTGGGTGTCTTCTCTATTGTATAATAACTCTATGGCTATAACCCATCGTTTTTGTCATTTCGTCATTTTTTTCAAATCCTCAAAAATGATGAAAAACGGCGCGCTATAGTATGCCGTACGATATGGGCTATAGCCCATGGTCCAAAATGATGAGAAACGAGGATAACTTTTATTTCCCAAATTTCAAAAAACATGGGCTATAACCCATCGTTTTTTTCATTTTTTCATAATCATCAAAAATGATGAAAAACGTCGTGCTATAGTATGCCGTACGATATAGGCTATAGCCCATGGTCCAAAATGATGAGAAACGAGGATAACTTTTTTTTCCAAATTTCAAAAAACATGGGCTATAACTAGGCATGTGAATCTCGTCTCATCTCACGATTCGATACGCATCTCGATGCACTGCCAGCGATACGATACATTAGAGATACATGGAATCCCCTGGCGATACGATGCGATACTCCCTCTTCCCGATGCGATGCGATAACCATTTAGTTCAAATCAATGCGATACGATGCGATTCACCCCTCTACCGATACGATGCAATTTGATGGAGATTCATCACAATAGAAAGGATTTATATTAAAGCTCTATTAATTTCCCAAAACATGTAAAAATGCATTACATTTAAATTCAAAGCAATTTATTGTTTTACTGTAGGTTATTATTATAGCTCTGCATCTCAAACAACCCAACTTATAGAATTATGTAAGTAAACAAAGGGTCTGCTCTCTGCTGGTTATTGTGGAATTGTTAGATTACTAATAATCATAGGCTATAGTATAATAATTATATCTCAAAGGTCAATTTGAGGTTTTGAGTATAGAGGGTTCAAGAGATTAAAATGTAATAGCCTATGTAATAGCTCAATTAATGTTACCAACATATAAATAGAAAATAAACAAATAAACAAAACAAAAATGACAGGTCACACTCGTAGTGCTGTCAAACAAGTAGTTTAATCTGCAACACAGTTTTATAATATAATTGCCTATGTATAGTGGGGGTCCCTGCTTGATCTCTCACTCTCAGCTAAGTGGTCCTTGGCTTGACCTAAAAACATTGAAGACCCTGGCCTGCATGTATTATTAACGTTATAAATACATAGCAGATGTACAAGCTCACAACGCGTCTCATCCACGCCCCGCTGTGAGCTTGTGGATCTGCAATTTTAGGCGTGCGACACCGTCTTGCTGCAGAATATAAATAAGGCTTCTATCCCAGAGAATAGCAGGGGAAAGCTGGACAGTGGAAAGTTGTGGAACGGTTGTAAACGACTTTAAACGCAAGCAGTACACCCAGCTGTGGCGTTGTTGTTGTTGTACACGTGTGTGCAGACTGCAGAAGCTTTCTTTAATTACAAATTGATGATCGCGAGTCGCGACGCAGATTCGCGTCGGAGAATCAGCTAGAACAGCTGTGTGGATCATTAGCAGCACCAGCGCTACAGTGAAAAGTCAACTGATCGACGGACAGCTATTTTATAAAGCTAAAGGTTGTGCTTCCTTTGTGCGTGGGGTTCACTTCTGTTCGTCGCGGGTGCTCTTTATAGTCTGTTGTCTCAACGTGTCTACTCTACGGTGCAGAGTAGCTGCGTGCTCGCAGCGCACAGCCGCACACTGTGCGGAGCTGGCTGCGAGAGACCTTTTTTTTCCTTCCTTTTCTGATGGTACGTTCAATGCGCCTCGGAAACACAGGATAGGGTGAAATTTACCATGAAAAAACAGTGCAACCACGGATTTTACCGGTGCAAGCACTCCGCGAACGATGCATCGAGATTTCACCCGTCAATTTTACCGACACACAGTGAATGAACCGATTCACTCGCATCGCGCACGTCATAATCGATGTATCGATACGTATCGATTATTTTCTACATGCCTAGCTATAACCCATCGTTTTTTTCATTTTTGTCAAATCATCAAAAATGATGAAAAACGGCGCGCTATAGTATGCCGTACGATATAGGCTAAAGCCCATGGTCCAAAATGATGAGAAACGAGGATAACTTTTTTTTTCAAAATTTAAAAAAACATGGGCTATAACCCATCGTTTTTTTCATTTTTTCATTAATTAAATTTTCATAATTATTTTAGTGTGTTTAGTTTGTTTAGATCACTTTAGAGCCAGCCAAGCCTATGGAATGTCATGTTTGTTTAGGGCACTAAATGACGAAGTAAGACGTCATGCGGTCAATATAAATACAGTCGGCGCCACACAAGTGTGTTTTACCCATAAAAGAAAACTCAGGTCGGCGACACCATAGAAAGGTTGTTTGGGAAACAACTGATGGGGGGCTCCCGCATTGGTTAACGCTTTGATAGCTGCTCCAATCAAAGCGTCCCATTGGTTCATTCTGCAACCTCGGCGCACGAGCTGCTACAATCAAAGCGTCTCAGTGGTTCATTCTGCTGCGCGAGCTGCTCCAATCGAAGTCTCTCACTGGTTCATTCTGCGACCTCGGCAGCGAGCTGCTCCAATCGGAGCATCTCGTTGGGCTGCTGCTCCGTCAGCTCGGCGCTCAGCGTCCAGACATGGAGGTGTCCGTGTGTGCTGCCCAGCGCCAGCAGGCCAGGCGCTCTGTGGTTGAAGGCCAGACAGGTGGCCACACCCCCAACACCCCCCACATCCATGGAGGCCACGGGCCGGACGGACCGCCTGCCCAGGTCAAACACCTGCACCGCACCTGGGATCAGGACATAAAGGATGATTTAATACTTATGAACACCTGGGATCAGGACACAAAGGATGATTTAATACTTATGAACACCTGGGATCAGGACACAAAGGAGTTCATAAAGGATTGATTTAATACTTATGAACACCTGGGATCAGGACACAAAGGATGATTTAATACTTATGAACACCTGGGATCAGGACACAAAGGAGTTCATAAAGGATTGATTTAATACTTATGAACACCTGGGATCAGGACACAAAGGAGTTCATAAAGGATTGATTTAATACTTATGAACACCTGGGATCAGGACACAAAGGATGATTTAATACTTATGAACACCTGGGATCAGGACACAAAGGAGTTCATAAAGGATTGATTTAATACTTATGAACACCTGGGATCAGGACACAAAGGAGTTCCTAAAGGATTGATTTAATACTTATGAACACCTGGGATCAGGACACAAAGGAGTTCATAAAGGATTGATTGATTTAAAGCAGTGGTTTTCAACCCTTTTCATATCAAGGTCCATTATTTATTCAGCATGTATTTTGCATATATTTTGTTGTCGTTGGATAAGATTCTGTCCACAATTCCATGCTGTATCGACGATGGTACCATAGGGAGGACAACAGGCAAACAATAACAAAATAACAATTCTTCTACCTTCTCTAAATGTTGTAGAATTCGTGTACATTAAGTAATGCAGATGTTTAACAATAATTTACCTCGGTTTAAGTCCATTTGGTTACCAACTCCTCAAGGACCACATCGTGTTTTTAAATATTTTATGATGATATTGAATCTTGCTGTTATTTTTCATTTATGAATTCTAAGGACCCAACAAGAACAAGGACTTTTTGTTGGGTGCTATACTTTTAGTGGTGTTTGACTGTACCCTGTGGTTACCGTTTGCATTTCTGCCTACTAAAGTATTCAATGAATCAACCATGATACTGTACCTTGTCCAGTCGCCGCAGCAAAGACCAGTGGCCTGGTGGGGGACCAGCGGACCTGGAACACGTAGGAGGAGTCGGACACCCTCACCGACAGCAGAGGGTTGGCCTGGAGCACGGAGTGGAGATGAACCAGGCCGTCCGTCCCAGTGCTTAGAAACAAGTTCCTAGACAACAACAGAACACAGTGGAGATTAACTCAGGGGAGCACCTGGAGATGTTGCTTGGCACGCACTTATTTTTTCCTTTTTTAAAGTATAAAAATAATGAATGTCAGTTATTTGTCATGTCTGCCGTGAGCATTTATTTGATTACCAGGCGAACATAAATGTATTTTTTATTCACATGTTCAATGGCAAAAACACACATAAAATCACAATTATTTGTGTGACAAGTAGACTATTTAGTTGTACCTGTGGAAAGGAGACCAGTTATTTGTACCTGTGGAATAGAGACCAGTTATTTGTACCTGTGGAAAGGAGACCAGTTAGTTGTACCTGTGGAAAGGAGACCAGTTAGTTGTACCTGTGGAAAGGAGACCAGTTAGTTGTACCTGTGGAAAGGAGACCAGTTAGTTGTACCTGTGGAAAGGAGACCAGTTAGTTGTACCTGTGGAAAGGAGACCAGTTAGTTGTACCTGTGGAAAGGAGACCAGTTAGTTGTACCTGTGGAAAGGAGACCAGTTAGTTGTACCTGTGGAAAGGAGACCAGTTATTTGTACCTGTGGAATAGAGACCAGTTATTTGTACCTGTGGAAAGGAGACCAGTTAGTTGTACCTGTGGAAAGGAGACCAGTTAGTTGTACCTGTGGAAAGGAGACCAGTTAGTTGTACCTGTGGAAAGGAGACCAGTTAGTTGTACCTGTGGAAAGGAGACCAGTTAGTTGTACCTGTGGAAAGGAGACCAGTTAGTTGTACCTGTGGAAAGGAGACCAGTTAGTTGTACCTGTGGAAAGGAGACCAGTTAGTTGTACCTGTGGAAAGGAGACCAGTTATTTGTACCTGTGGAATAGAGACCAGTTATTTGTACCTGTGGAAAGGAGACCAGTTAGTTGTACCTGTGGAAAGGAGACCAGTTAGTTGTACCTGTGGAAAGGAGACCAGTTAGTTGTACCTGTGGAAAGGAGACCAGTTAGTTGTACCTGTGGAAAGGAGACCAGTTAGTTGTACCTGTGGAAAGGAGACCAGTTAGTTGTACCTGTGGAAAGGAGACCAGTTAGTTGTACCTGTGGAAAGGAGACCAGTGTATGGAGTGGACGGGGCTGTTGTTTGTGGCTCTGAAGCAGAACACCGCGGGGGCTCTGAGTGTCACGGAGCCGGCGGCGTCCTCCTGGTGGTCGCAGCGGGGCACTGCGGCGGGCGTCTGAGAGGAGAAGCTGCACTTGAGGAGCAGGCCGCCCTCGGACCCCACCACGAAGGTGTCAGAGTGCCACGGGGACACGGCGAGCGACGTCACCCCCACCATGGCACTGCCATGGGCCTGCACAGGACAAGGACAGCAGAAACACAGGTGTTTTAAGGGCACTGCTTCCCAAAGTGGGGCCCGGGGACCCCCAGGGGTCCTTGAGGGAGTTCCAGGGGGTCACCAGCTATGATGGCTAGTTAGTAACCAAATGGACCCATAGATCTGTAACTCTGAGTTAAATTAACATTGATTCTACAATATAAATTGGGGTCCCAGAGATAGAAATGCCATTTAATGCGGGGTCAGTAGCTTAATGCATGTCAAACTGAGGGTCATTGAAATTAAACTGGTTTCATTTTTAAATCTTCTTTCTTCTAGGGCTTTAAGCAACTAGTAGACTAGTTAATCCACTAGTTAACCTGGCTGGTACTAGTTGGAGAGTTGACTAGTTGATAAGGAAAATAATTATAATAATTCCTCCCGTTTTTGTAGTCCTCAAGATCAGGTAGATTATAGTTATAGTCACCAATGTACACAGTTTTTAAATGTTATTATTATTATTACTTTTTACATAATAGGTAGGCCTAGTTAAACAACTAGTCGACTAGTAAACTAGGCAACTAGTCAACTAGTAAAAATCACTAGAAGTGAAAGCCCTAACGCCCTGGCATATCTCTTCAAATGTTGGTGTAATTAGTGTCAGTTTTGGGGTTCTAGACACGAACATTTTGGGAACCACTGTTTTAGGGCACTGGTTCCTAAACCCTGGGTAACACTCGGGCGAAACCGAAAAAGCATTTTCAAGCATTTTCATGAAAAAAACAAAACCCTTTTTTTTTCACCCCAGTAATTTCATTAAGAAATCAAAGAAAAATCTAAGAAATTCCATAAATTAGAAAACATTAGCCAATCACGACGTGGCACGAAGCGAAATCACCCGTCACTCCCGTCCGACATGCGTTGGTCCAACATGCGTTGCTCCAATTAGTCCTTGGGCCGGACGAGATATCGGTACCGAAAAGGCGGCAAAGTTTAGTTGTGATTTTTTTATTCCTATACATCCCTAGATTAGGTTTTGATATGATAGACCTTGCTGACTGGCAGCTTTTTAGTGGTTATCACCTCAAACCCCCCTTTTTGGTATATGGCTCTGGCGAAATTGTGTAAAGGCATACATTAATTCACTAAAATTACAAAAATCGACTTGGTAGTCTAAAATTTGTCATGTAGTATCTTGACACATAGGGGTAAGTATCAGAATAGGATTTTGGGGCTATCTACCATTGTATTCTTAAATATGACCTACATCATCCTCAGAAACACAAAAATATACACTGTCCGTTTAACAAATAACAACAAAGATGGTTATTTTCCAGCACATTAGGGTGAATATAACTGCCTCACTTGTATATAGAAAACTTCCCATATCCTTAAGCTTCAATTTAAGCCCAAGATGACCTCTCTATCTTGAAGATTACTCTTTCTGTGGCCAAAATGCTGCACTATACCTCAAATCGGAGACATTTTCATTATCAGTCCTATAGAATGTAACAATAGGTTCACATGTCCTGCAACTACTACTGTCTGAAGTTAGAAACATGAATACTACAGCAGGAACACAAATGCCTTTTATTATATTTATATTTATTTATTATATTATATGCACATAATAGCTTGTTTCAGTACATAGCCTATCAATAGTCAGTCACCCAAATCAATGTGCACCCAAATGTTAATAGAAAATAGAAAAAAAAAATAGAAATGTTGAATGGGAGAAGAGGTAGAAACCTGATTGTGTCCACCTTGATGCATTAATATAATTCAACCATCATCACTCCATGTCACCCTCAATAAATATATGTGGGGGTCCTGCATGGTTCTCTAATAGGCACACTGGTGTAAGGGTGATATAGCCTACAACCAGCAAACCCCTTCGTACAGTATACAATTCGTTCATGGTCCTTCGAGCACAGATCACCCTGCCATCAGAGATGGACCGGAGTCCCCCTCCCCAGCTCCACCGCCACCATCGGCGCAGCAGCGACCATGGGCCCCAGCCCCCCAGCAGCCATGGCCCTCAGCCCCCCAGCAGCCATGGCCCTCAGCCCCCCAGCAGCCATGGCCGTACTGTACTGTACATTATGTGTCGCATGTCGTTATAGGTGAGCCGTACTGTACTGTACATTATGTGTTGCATGTCGTTATAGGTGAGCCGTACTGTACATTATGTGTCGCATGTCGTTATAGGTGAGCCGTACTGTACTGTACATTATGTGTCGCATGTCGTTATAGGTGAGCCGTACTGTACTGTACATTATGTGTCGCATGTCGTTAAGGTGAGCCGTACTGTACTGTACATTATGTGTCGCATGTCGTTATGTTGTCCAGCATTCACAGCATGTCAGGGCCCTCAGCTCCACAGCAGCAGCCATGGCCCCCACTCCCCCAGCTCCCCAGCAGCAGCCATGGACCCCACTCCCCCAGCAGCCATGGACCCCACTCCCCCAGCTCCCCAGCAGCCATGGACCCCACTCCCCCAGCTCCCAGCAGCAGCAATGGCCCCCACTCCCCCAGCAGCCATGGCCCCCACTCCCCCAGCAGCCATGGACCCCACTCCCCCAGCTCCCAGCAGCAGCCATGGCCCCCAGCTCCCCAGCAGCCATTTCAGGGCTCTATAGGGTCCAGCATTCACAGCATGTCAGAGCTCTATAGGGTCCAGCATTCAATGCATTTCAGGGCTCTATAGGGTCCAGCATTCACAGCATGTCAGGGCTCTATAGGGTCCAGCAGTCACAGCATTTCAGGGTTTCTATAGGGTCCAGCATTCACTGCATGTCAGGGCTCCATAGGGTCCAGCACTTTCGTCATGTAGGTCTATATGGCTCTGAAATAGCATTCAGGGCTCTATAGGATTCAATTAAATAGGTATCAATTCAATCCTTACATTAGGAGCATGTCTGGGCTCTCTAGGGTCCAGCATTCACAGCATGTCAGGGCCCTCAGCTCCCCAACAGCAGCCATGGCCCCCACTCCCCCAGCAGCCATGGCCCCCAGCTCCCCAGCAGCCATGGCCCCCACTCCCCCAGCTCCCAGCAGCAGCCATGGCCCCCAGCTCCCCAGCAGCCATGGCCCCCACTCCCCCAGCTCCCCAGCAGCCATTTCAGGGCTCTATAGGGTCCAGCATTCACAGCATGTCAGAGCTCTATAGGGTACAGCATTCAATGCATTTCAGGCCTCTATAGGGTCCAGCATTCACAGCATGTCAGGCCTCTATAGGGTCCAGCATTCACAGCATGTCAGGGCTCTATAGGGTCCAGCAGTCACACAGCATTTCAGGGTTTCTATAGGGTCCAGCATTCACTGCATGTCAGGGCTCTATAGGGTCCAGCAGTCACAGCATTTCAGGGTTTCTATAGGGTCCAGCATTCACTGCATGTCAGGGCTCTATAGGGTCCAGCACTTTCGTCATGTAGGTCTATAGGGCTCTGAAATAGCATTCAGGGCTCTATAGGATTCAATTGGTATCAATTCAATCCTTACATTAGGAGCATGTCTGGGCTCTATAGGGTCCAGCATTCACAGCATGTCAGGGTCCTCAGCTCCCCAACAGCAGCCATGGCCCCCAGCTCCCCATCAGCCATGGCCCCCACTCCCCCAGCTCCCAGCAGCAGCCATGGCCCCCAGCCCCCCCTAGCAGCCATGGCCCCCACTCCCCCAGCTCCCCAGCAGCAGCTGAGGGCCATGGCTGCTGGGGGGCTGTGGCCCATGGTCGCTGCTGCGCCGATGGTGGCGGTGGAGCTGGGGAGGGGGACCCCGGTCCATCTCTGATGGCAGGGTGATCCGTGCTCGAAGGACCATGAAAGAATTGTATACTGTACGAAGGGGTTTGCTGGTTGTAGGCTATATCACCCTTACACCAGTGTGCCTATTAGAGAACCATGCAGGACCCCCACATATATTTATTGAGGGTGACATGGAGTGATGATGGTTGAATTATATTAATGCATCAAGGTGGACACAATCAGGTTTCTACCTCTTCTCCTATTCAACATTTCTATTTTATTTTTTTCTATTTTCTATTAACATTTGGGTGCACATTGATTTGGGTGACTATATTGATAGGCTATGTACTGAAACAAGCTATTATGTGCATATAATATAATAAATAAATATAAATATAATAAAAGGCATTTGTGTTCCTGCTGTAGTATTCATGTTTCTAACTTCAGACAGCAGTAGTTGCAGAACATGTGAACCTATTGTTACATTCTAGGACTCTGGAAGGCTATAGTGACTGATAATGAAAATGT
Organism: Protomyctophum bolini; assembly: GCF_963924005.1. NCBI lineage: Eukaryota > Metazoa > Chordata > Actinopteri > Myctophiformes > Myctophidae > Protomyctophum > Protomyctophum bolini. Next base: position 7,141,131 of record NC_137879.1, on the reverse strand, counting down.
CTCCGATTTGAGGTATAGTGCAGCATTTTGGCCACAGAAAGAGTAATCTTCAAGATAGAGAGGTCATCTTGGGCTTAAATTGAAGCTTAAGGATATGGGAAGTTTTCTATATACAAGTGAGGCAGTTATATTCACCCTAATGTGCTCGAAAATAACCATCTTTGTTGTTATTTGTTAAACGGACAGTGTATATTTTTGTGTTTCTGAGGATGATGTAGGTCATATTTAAGAATACAATGGTAGATAGCCCCAAAATCCTATTCTGATACTTACCCCTATGTGTCAGGATACTCCATGCCAAATCTCACACTTCCATGTGTATTTATGTAATTTTAGTGAATTTTTATTTGCCTTTACACAATTTCGCCAGAGCCATATACCAAAAAGGGGGGTTTGAGGTGATAACCACTAAAAAGCTGCCAGTCAGCAAGGTCTATCATATCAAAACCTAATCTAGGGATGTATAGGAATAAAAAAATCACAACTAAACTTTGCCGCCTTTTCGGTACCGACATGTCATATCTGGGCACTTGGCCCAAGGACTAAATGCTCCATGCTTGCGGTTAGGGTTAGCTTGTTGGTCTAATGACAGTTGGACTGATAGTATGTCGGACTCGGAACTAAAGCCTGTACCTGTTTTAGGGAAGGGAGAAGAGTCTGGGACGTGTGGACTCTGTGAGGCATCGTCCAGGGTGTTTTAGGAAAGGGAGAAGAGTCTGGGACATGCGGAGCGTTGTCCAGGGTGATTTAGGAAAGGGAGAAGAGTCTGGGACATGCGGAGCGTTGTCCAGGGTGTTTTAGGAAAGGGAGAAGAGTCTGGGACATGCGGAGCGTTGTCCAGGGTGTTTTAGGTAAGGGAGAAGAGTCTGGGACATGCGGAGCGTTGTCCAGGGTGTTTTAGGTAAGGGAGAAGAGTCTGGGACATGCGGAGTGTTGCTCCAGGGTGTTTTAGGTAAGGGAGAATAGTGTAGGTCTAGGACATGTGTAGCGTTGTCTGGACAATGGTGACGCATTTGTTTCATCATGACTAGTAACGACTCACCTTGGTGTGTGCATAGCTGCTGTGAGGAACCTGTTCCCTGACGAATGCGTATCCTTCAGAGAGAAGCAGCCTCCTCTGGTCTGACTCCAGCGTCCACAGCAACACTCGGCCCCCCGAGCTTCCACTGAGCACCCCTAGGTCCCTGCTGCCCTGACATGGCACCCACACAACCTGGACACAAGGTAGCAGCAGACAGTGCTCACTTAATCTAAGCTATACCTAAGTCCAGTTCAATGAAGAGGGCTGTATTCCACAGATCAATAGGATCTATGCACTATGGGCCTCTTCTGACTTCTTTATATTTATGTATGGCTCTGTTCCATTCTGGTCAAAGAGAGTCAGGGTGCTGCTATTGTGCATGTTGGCTCACTGGAAACACTCTGCTACACCAGTAGGTCTCACTGGAAACACTCTGCTACACCAGTAGGTCTATAGAAACACTCTGCTACACCAGTAGGTCTATAGAAACACTCTGCTACACCGGTAGGTCTATAGAAACACTCTGCTACACAAGTAGGTCTCTAAATGGAAACACTCTGCTACACCAGTAGGTCTCAAAGTGGAAACACTCTGCTACACCAGTAGGTCTATAGAAACACTCTGCTACACCAGTAGGTCTATAGAAACACTCTGCTACACCAGTAGGTCTCAAAGTGGAAACACTCTGCTACACCAGTAGGTCTATAGAAACACTCTGCTACACCAGTAGGTCTATAGAAACACTCTGCTACACCAGTAGGTCTATAGAAACACTCTGCTACACCAGTAGGTCTATAGAAACACTCTGCTACACCAGTAGGTCTATAGAAACACTCTGCTACACCAGTAGGTCTCACTGGAAACACTCTGCTACACCAGTAGGTCTATAGAAACACTCTGCTACACCAGTAGGTCTATAGAAACACTCTGCTACACCAGTAGGTCTATAGAAACACTCTGCTACACCAGTAGGTCTATAGAAACACTCTGCTACACCAGGGGGTCTATAGAAACACTCTGCTACACCAGGGGGTCTATAGAAACACTCTGCTACACCAGTAGGTCTATAGAAACACTCTGCTACACCAGTAGGTCTATAGAAACACTCTGCTACACCAGTAGGTCTATAGAAACACTCTGCTACACCAGGGGGTCTATAGAAACACTCTGCTACACCAGGGGGTCTATAGAAACACTCTGCTACACCAGTAGGTCTATAGAAACACTCTGCTACACCAGTAGGTCTATAGAAACACTCTGCTACACCAGTAGGTCTCAAAGTGCCCTTGAGTGGGTTCCAAATGGCCCTGTACGGGGATGTAACTCAGAGTGTACAAAATACAAATGGAACCAAATGGAAATCCATTTGTACACTCTCAGTTATGGGGGGTACTTGAAATTAAAACGTTTGAGAACCACTGTACACTTAAAATAATTAGTATCATCAGTAACACCTATGAAGGAAGCCGGAAGAGGTCTGGAGGTAGGAAGAGTTATGTCCAAAATGGCGTTATGTGCAGATAGCCTATTGCATTGTCTTCTAGTTACGAAACTATTGTTATAAACAGATAACTTAAACTTTCCATACTATACTGTACGTTCTGAAAATAATAAAGAAGAAAATACCGGATTCAATGTGCCATTTTAAATATGCTGTATTCCTGACTGTTGATTTATTTAATAGATTTATTTCGTACGTGGTACTTTTATTTTAATATGGCTCTATAATCCGCAATCACAATATAGAGATATTTAACACTGTTACTGAACAAACACTCTATAGCAGGGCTGTCCAAAAGGTACATCACAAAGGATGTGCAGGCACATGCACATGCACATGCACATGCACATGCACATGCACATGCACATGCACATGCACATGCACATGCACATGCACATGCACATGCACATGCACATGCAACTAAAAATATATAGTTTAGATTTTGGCATCTCCCACTTGAATTAAGGTGACTTGATTGATTGACATCAAAAGGGGCCTGACAGCTCAAACCCACAATGCAATAATAATACCCTACCAATTCATTTCCCATTCCCAGTGTGTTTGTCTTATATGTAACGCCAGCCCCCTCAGCTATTTTCAGCAATGGGATATTTTTTGGGGGGTAGATAGATCTTGCTGAGCTGGTCATTTTGAAAGAAGCTGAAAGTTTAAAAAAATAGGAAGGTGCGGGCAGCCCTGCTCTATAGTCTAGAGCAGCGTTTCCCACACTGTTTTGGGGTGTTTACATCAGAATAGTGAGATATTTAACACAGAAATACCTTTACATGTAAACATGTTCTATGTACCTGCTATAGCAACAGATGATGAACAAACTGACCTGATAGACGGGTTCCCGGTGGCTTTGCACTGACATTCCAGTTTGGGCCACCAGGGGGTCCTGTGTCCTACTAGTGTCCCAGACCACCACCTCCCCACTGTACAGACCACCTACAGGGCAAGACAAACACACACAATCAAAGGGCAGCAGTGCCGGGCCCCCCCCAGGGGGTCCTCAGAGTAACTACAAGGGGGTCCGCCAAATCTTTGTGTGATGCTGAACATTAGTAGAATAATGTGTTTTCGGGAGAGTTGGTGGGGGAAAGAGCAGGCCAAGTACAGAGCCAACAGTCAAGTTCATATTATTAATAATAATAATAATAATAATAATAACCTGTGATAACGTTGGGTAACGTAGGGTGGAAGCACAGAGCAGTCACTGCAGAGTGAACGTCTATCACCAGGTCTGCTCGCTCCGCGCTCACGCCTCCACGGTCCAGATTCCACGTGCACACGTATGACTTTTCACTGGTCCAGTCACCATCATCCATACTGCAGGACAGGACAGGATGCGCACGCACACACGCACATGAGCATAATATTTTATACAACAAGTAAGACGCGTGCGTGAACAATGATGTAATGTGCTCCGAGCCAGCCTAAGGTACAGTGGGGGCAGCGGTGGCCGAACGGTTTGCGGAGCGGTCTTGATATCGGAAGGTCGCTAGTTCGTATCCCCGGACCGGCATGTTAAAATGACCACCGCTGAAAGTGCCCTTGGACAAGGCATTGAACGCCTACCATGAAATGTTCTATGAGCAGGGCCTGGCTGTAAACAAGTTCTTGAGCTTAGTCCAGTTACCCTGGGTAAACATAGTACCTTTCCTTTCCAGTAAGACATCTATGATGTATGACAAAATGGGCATGATTACGGCCTGATACAACTTGTATTTCAAACATTATCATATATAAACCAGAGTTAATATTATAACATATACACATACATACACTGTCTACTGTCAGTGGTTTGTGAGATTAGCTCTGGACACAGACATAGTCTGACATACAGACTCTTATAGACGGCTAGCCTACTACAGAGCCATGCAGCAAAAAAAGAAAAAGAAAACATTTAAAGTGTTGAAAGTACAAGTCAAACATACCGTCCGTAAGCACAAGCAATAACAGAACCTGAAGAGAAAGAACAAAACAAATGGATTAGAACCTCATTTGGCACACGCACGCACGCACACAACACCAGAGGGATCTCCACAAATCACGTTCAGCCAAACAAGGCTCAAACAAGGGTTTAAATTTGTTCTCCTGCTATGCCACCAAAATGTGGAATGCCAGTCATATAAAAAATGCTTCGAAACCGCTCTAAAGGGGTGGTTTTGAAACACACACACACACACACACACACACCTGTGCTGTTCCAGGATACACAGGTTACGTGGAGAGCTTTCTCCTGAGCGCTGGGCTGATGCATGCGATGGACACATGACACCTGCACACATCACATTCAGAGAAGATTCATAAATACGATCAGACCAGATCAGAGCTTGATTGATTCCGCAGTTCCTTTTTTTCCATTATTTTTTAAAACATTTTGAAATAGTGAAAATAGCACATCTACAAGCTCACACCATGTCGCATGGCAGCACATTGTGAGCTTGTAGATCTGCTCGTTTCACTACTCTCAATACTACTTTCAATACTCGTATGATGAACTACAGTACTATGGCATTCATTTATATTTAAACGTAAAAAGTACAAATATGGAGATGCAGGGTTTCTGCCCGACTACAACACTTTGGAGTGAAAGAGTTGCTATCACTGCCTTCTGAGCAGTTCCATTTTAAACTGCGGATGTAACATTTCATGTTGCTCAGATAATGAAAAAAAGGCTGGCAGGTGAACTGCCACAAACAACAGAAAGGAGTTACAGTAGTTCACCCAAGAAACAACTCATTTTCTATCAATTACACACCCCATGAAGCCTTCAATTCATGGATATTTCTTTGTTTTGATTGATTAACAGTTTGCAACAAAAAAAAAAGAACAAAAAGATTGTAAATGAGTGTAAAAATTATGTATTTGGTCCTGCGTAGGATCTCCTTCTGACCAGCCACCCGGCCATCGAATTACTGGCTCAGGAATGCGACAAAATAAATAATAATAACCGTAATAAAATAAATAAATAATAATAATAATAATAAATATATATATAAATTCAAGGCTTCATCATTGAACTAACCAAGTATTTGATAGAAAATAAATAATATCTAATTGTTTTTGTAGGTGAATAGACCTTTAGCTAAGAGAGGGCGGGGCCGGGCTCATTCATTCCAATGTAAATATCATGGACTTTACAGATTAAATACTGGTTCATTTTTGGAAACAGACCTTCAAAAATCTCTTCCAAATCCGTCAACAATACCTGCCGTATATGCACTGGAAAAATATGTGCGTGACATTTGTTTTTTAAAACAATGTTTTATCATATAGGAAAACTATTGGTGGAGAGGTTTGTCTAACGTAACCAATGTCATGCTTAGCTCTGATTGGACCATATCAGTTTTGGGAGGGGCTTAGCTAAAGGTCTATTGGCCCGGTTGATTGGTCGGCCCGCTCACCATTTGACTGTGCTCCTCCCAGTTGACGTGGAAGCCGTCGAAGGCGTGGCTCTTGGTGTTGGCGGCCAGCGCTCTGAGGACCATGTCCTCCACGCCATGCAGGAAGTCCTTCAGCCCCTGCAGCGCCTCTTGGTGGCCTCCTAGGAAATCCTCCTGATGCACAGCAGGGACGTGCAGAGAGAGTGTTAGAGAGGCAGCGGCTGAAATTCCCAAAAAAGCACACTTTTGGACAAAAATAAGCGAAAGTAGCAGATCTACAAGCTCACAACGCACGGCACTGTGATGCGTTGAGAGCTTGTAGATACGCTATTTTCGGGGCGCGATCCCACACTCTTTATCTACCGGAGATGCGGCGTACAGCATGGATTTAGAAACAAATTGTTTCAACGCAAAATGCTACGTTCAAGTTCAGGAGAGTTCAGAAAAAAAGCAATTCTCCTGAATGCTGCCTTTGGGTAATGGCATGGAAAGCAGGCATTTGCATTTTTTTCCTTCCACCATAGCAGTAAATGCTACATTCAGGGTCTGGAGAGGGCAGTTGTTTTACAGACGGGTAAAGGGCAGGGCCACAGGGCAGGGTCTGGAGAGGGCAGTTGTTTTACAGACGGGTAAAGGGCAGGGCCACAGCTCTACGTTGACGTCTGTGTGTGCACGTGCCTGCTGATGTGGACGGTGTGCTGCTTCTTCTGTCTGGCTGGACTGTGCTGTGGTGGAGCCTCTGGTCTGAACCCCCGACTCCTCATAATGTACCGCTCTGGTCTGGCTGTCCCTCTGGAACACAGGAGTAGTTTAACTGTACAATGTACCACTCTGGAACATAGAGGAGTAGTTTAACTGTACAATGTACCACTCTGGAACATAGGAGTACTTTAACTGTACAATGTACCACTCTGGAACATAGAGGAGTAGTTTAACTGTACAATGTACCACTCTGGAACATAGGAGTAGTTTAACTGTACAATGTACCACTCTGGAACATAGAGGAGTAGTTTAATTGTACAATGTACCTCTCTGGAACATAGGAGTAGTTTAACTGTACAATGTACCACTCTGGAACATAGAGGAGTAGTTTAACTGTACAATGTACCACTCTGGAACATAGAGGAGTAGTTTAACTGTACAATGTACCACTCTGGAACATAGGAGTACTTTAACTGTACAATGTACCACTCTGGAACATAGTAGTTTAACTGTACAATGTACCACTCTGGAACATAGAGGAGTAGTTTAACTGTACAATGTACCACTCTGGAACATAGAGGAGTAGTTTAATTGTACAATGTACCACTCTGGAACAGAGTAGTTTAATTGTACAATGTACCTCTCTGGAACAGAGTAGTTTAACTGTACAATGTACCACTCTGGAACATAGAGTAGTTTAACTGTACAATGTACCACTCTGGAACATAGGAGTAGTTTAACTGTACAATGTACCACTCTGGAACATAGAGGAGTAGTTTAATTGTACAATGTACCTCTCTGGAACAGAGTAGTTTAACTGTACAATGTACCACTCTGGAACATAGAGGCGTAGTTTAACTGTACAATCAATGTACCACTCTGGAACATATCTAGTTTAATTGTACAATGTACCTCTCTGGAACAGAGTAGTTTAACTGTACAATGTACCACTCTGGAACATAGAGTAGTTTAACTGTACAATGTACCACTCTGGAACATAGGAGTAGTTTAACTGTACAATGTACCACTCTGGAACATAGAGGAGTAGTTTAATTGTACAATGTACCTCTCTGGAACAGAGTAGTTTAACTGTACAATGTACCACTCTGGAACATAGAGGCGTAGTTTAACTGTACAATCAATGTACCACTCTGGAACATATCTAGTTTAATTGTACAATGTACCATTCTGGAACATATCTAGTTTAATTGTACGGCATGTTGTGAGCTTGTAGATCTGCTAATTCCCACTAAAAAATGTTTCAAACTGTTATGAAACTATTATGATGATTTTGGACAATAATTGTGATTATCTCAAATAATCAGTCAATAATGTAACAATTGTGACAGGCCTATCAATAATCAATCTAATGCAGTTCATAATAACATTAATTAAATTTCACCTGCACGGAATTTCTTTCTATCTGCAAAGTGTTTCATAAAAAAAAATCTTTGTATGAAATACATAGAAGATAATTCAAGCTTTCCGTACAGCTGCAATCTAATCGTGAGTTTAATGTCGTACCATCAGATAGGAGTAGGACTTTTCTGTTTGGATGTATTGGGCTGTCAATGCAGTGTTGTAACTCTAGAATCTAGTCTAGCTACACAGAATGAGCGTAGGGAGAGGGCACATATGGGGCTACACGGCTGTAAGAAATGTAAATAAATGTTAGAAGACGCCATAACGCACCGTTTCCGTGGCTAGTTGATTACGTTTCCTCCACACCGATTGGATCTCCACGCCGTCCAGGACTTCATCTGTAAACATTATTAATTATTTATGTATTTATTTGAATGATCATAGATGAATCTACATTCTACAGGCACTGTGTGGTGGAGGAGCTGCTAGCGGTCTGCTAAGGATCCTAGCATGACGTCACTTCCCTTTGTCTTGTTGTCGTTACCATGACAATGACGCCCCTAGTAGACTAGACGAGGCGCGTACGCAAATAGCGCACTGAGCAATGCAAACTTATAGGCGAGTGCGCTCCGGTGCGGCATTTCAAAACGAGCCATTAAGCGCAATTATATTTTGAATAAATTTCTGCTACTTTTAGCTTATGTTTTTATACTAAGTGAATCCAAAAACATTTACATACTGTTGTCAACTTTCAAAAGTACAACTATCTGACAGAAAATGAAGGCACAATGTTTCACAAGATAGGTGAGATTTTTAGCCCAAATGTACAGATGCATCCGTCACTGTCAGAAACGATAAATACATCTACGAGAGTCTACATTTTGGGGTAGGTGAGGTTTATTCATATTCAATATCAATATTTATTTGTACATGTTTTATCGCGATTGTTTTTTGGTAATGTCAAAATTATGTTTCCTCGAGTCGTGCCAATACCTAACCTCTGCCCTGGATATACCATTGACGTCGCCAACAATCTGACCATTAAAAGCAATCAGAGTAACAACTTTAGAGACGGTACGGTAAGTAGTTAGTAATACTATATTAGAACCTACCGTCACATATCACAAAGCTGACACTGACACCTAGTGGCGCTTCTTTGAACTACTGAAGAATAAAATGCTTTGTTAATTGAGATTTGTATTTCACATGTAGAATCATCGGGGTACATTTCAAATAATGCAGTAGAGATACTCAAATATATCTACATTACATACACTGTGGAATATGAAAACAATAGTGCTGTATGGTAGAGTGGTGGTTCCCAAACTTCTTCATGTCAGTATTAAACAGCTTGTGATTTAAAATAGTTAATGTTGCGACCCACTATTACTTTGATATGTTTTGACTGGGTAGCGCACCTATATTTTATTGTTATAGCTCCATCAGTCCTAAAATAAATACTATACATAAAGTTAGACACTCTTTATGTATTCACTGAAGCAACACTTTACACCACAAAGACAAATGTTATTTGAATAAATCTTTATTAAAGTAAAATATTAAGATGAAGTAAAATATTAAAAGAATAATAATAATAATATGAGAAATACCCAAGGAGAATAGAGTACGACACAGTGACAAATAAAGAGCTTATCTTTAAGAGTGCTTGCATATTAAGCAGAACGTTTGGTCACATTTTGTCCCAAGAAACTAACCAAAACAGTCTGGTTTGAGAGTGAAAGAAGTGTTGTAACAAAGAGCCAACTGTAAAATGAGGAGGAGTGTACCAGACCGTTTAAAGGGTCTTGCTTATTTTCTCATTGGCGGAGACTGCCAGACAGCAGAGCTGGTCCTCTTGAAGAAGCGAGGTTTCTTGGTGCGAAATATCTCTTCTAGGTTGGGAGGCTCTATGGGTCCAAACAGCGCATGCAGGTCAGGTGGGTTGAAGTATTCTTTGACGAGTCGTTTCTCGAGCTCTGGACCTGGAAGGGAAAAAACATTTTGCATTCAGTGATTGAACAAAAACATGTAGTCGTCCTTGGCAGTGTGGGCCTTTGGAAAGAGGTCATCAAAAGTCATCCTTGGCAGTCAATGAATTAAGACCTGCAGAGTCTACCAAGGCGTGGGCCTCACAGCATAATTGCCGAAGTCCTTTTTGGTCAAATTGACATTTCTGCATAACAATTTCTGCACCTTACTGCCCATGTCCTCAACCTATCAGAATGCTTATTAAATTCCACAATGACTTGAGCAGAAATGATTTTGGAATGTAAATAAGTCTGATAAGCTGAGAATATAGGAAACTAGAAAATGTTCGCCTCAGGGCACAGGTCTCCACCTGCGTTTTTTTTGGAAAAATCAGTCATTACGACGGCATTAAGGACCACCAAAATACATTTTAGTTGACTAAATCAACTGTAGATTTAGTGGACTAAGATCTTATGACATTTAGTCGACTAAAACTAGTCTAAAACTAAAACTAAATGAAAACTATTCAAGCGACTATGACTAAAACTTGCTGCCAAAAACAACACTGGTGCGGAAGAATGTGAATCATGGCCAGCGGGGGGGACGACGACGACGACCAGGCTATCGTATTGGGGAACAGTTTGAATCAAACTTCATTGGTACCTTGGGCCCAGGACGGGATGGGTTTCCGTGGGTCCGACTCGTCGTCCGTGGAGTCGCCGCTGTTCTGGTCCATCCCGTAGTCGTCCTGGTTTGAGCTCAACCTCACCGGCTTGTTTCCACCCTTAGGAGTGATGGAGTAGGACTGTGGAGAGGGGTTTCCACCCATAGGAGGGATGGAGTAGGACTCTGGAGAGGAGTTTCCACCCATAGGAGGGATGGAGTAGGACTCTGGAAAGCCTGGGGACTGCTCCCGAAAGGGGTTCACCTCAACATCCACAGTCACATTGAGACCAGCAGCCATCATCCTCGCTGGAGTCTTCATCACAGAACTCTACAGTAAGTAGACAGCAGGGATTAACGTTAGCTCTTACAGATCAGCATAGTTAATGCGAGGTCAGTCTTAACAGAAAGACAACGATCATGATCACAAAAAATATCGACATGTATTTAACCCATTTTGACCTGGGAACGATGCTACAAATGTCTTCAAAATTCTGACAGTTTTCCGAAAAAACCCATGTCAGTCGTTTTCACGTCAAGGACCCCCAAGATTATACGTAATTGGCCGACAAACCCCATCTGAGAATATGTAGTTCCAGGGACTACCCCCCCCAGCAGTTAGTGAGGTCAGGGTCTTATGATCAGCAAGACCAAATATTTAAAAAGTGTCACATAAGTGCTACAGCCATCGGATTATCATTGCTATAGTGTTCAGTAACACTCAAGTGTTAACACAACAGGTTATTCAGAATAAAGACACTAGAGTGCCCAGCAGATATATTTAAATTAAAAATTCCCAAAGACGTCCCCAGACATCTTGTGGGCGATTATAAAAAGACATCTGGAGATGTCCTGGGCACATGTGTTTTAAATGGTGATGGTAGTCATTGCTATAGTGTTCAGTAACGGTGTTAAACCTCTATATACTGTGCACATATTATTACCAACCTGCATATTAGATGCTGCTTCAGCCAGTCTCTGCTGCTCTTCCTACAGATGTAGAGAACCATTAATGACATTCACAGTCTGTCTAACCTTACAATCATTGTCACCCGTCTTTGTCTGCAACATTACAATTATTATCACCAGTCTGTCTAACCTTATAATAATCACATGTCTGTCTATCCATCTGTAACCTTACAATCATTATCACCTTGTAGAAACGTTTTATTCGTTACAGAATAACCTGTTCGATAAGCTAACACTTTCATATAACAACCGTTGCAGATATGATCGATATATTGTACCGATGTGATCGATATATTGTGCATCCCCAAAAGCCAGTGCCTCTTTAATGTGTTATGAGTAAAATGCAAATCACAATATACTTTGCCGAGTGGAGGCTGGAGCTGGAGTCATGGTCTCGTTTTCAATGCAAGAGTTATTTTCAATGCAAGAGTCAGCAGTAAAGTGGTTGAGTTACAGGGTGATCAACAGTAGAAAGCATATTGGAATTGTACCCATTCTTACTGCATGCTCACACATCACGTGATGTGTGGTCATTTTATTCGGTGACCATGCATGTGCATGCTGTGGGTGGAAATAATTATAGTAGACGTAAGACGTAAGACGTAAAAAGAAAAAGAAAAAAAGGACACACCGCTGTTGCTGTAAACATTCAAGAAGGCCGGGCGGTTATTAAAACCTCTATGACATTGACTTTTGTATTCATTTACATGAGTAAATAAATGTGAAGAGTTACAAACTGATTGTTTACCTTCCTTCTCTGCTCCTCAAGCACCTTTCTCTTCTCTCTCTCCTGTTGAAGAGCCAGAGCCTTTTCTGCCTCCACTTGCTCCCTGAGAACAACAAAACATTCATTACTAAACTCAAGAGTAAAGACAAAGAGAGACTTGGTTGGGCACTGAACCACAGAAAGCAGCACATCTACCAGCTGGCAACGTGTGGCATTGTGAGCTCCTTGCATGTACAGTACATCCCTGCTGCTTTTTTATGCCACTATAATAATTGTACATATCTTAAGATTACTGCTACATAGTCATACTACATACGAACCAAGTCACTATACCCACTATTTGGGGCCAAGTTGTTACACCAGTCTTATCCCCAAAACACCTTCGCTACCCGTTACGTTCTGTGAAATAGATTAATACAACAACACTGTGCATTTTGAAGCGAATGGCTTTGCACAGCAGAGATCGTCGTCTTAAAACACAATTTACACAAGGATTTGACTCTCACTTCCGCCTATTAAAGGACAATTAGAATCACAGAGATTCGTTGAGAATTAGGAGCGAGGGAAACCTCTGATTGTTGTGCGCCCGGCCCGACTCATGACATTCCCATTGCAGGCACACTCTACCAAACAGATTTTGCCACAGGTGGTTTTAGAATGCGCTATATGCTTTCCCGTACACGTGTGGGCAAGATGGTAATTTCAGGGATGGTGCAACCCATGGCCACACATCCAGGCGTAAATAACTGAGGTGGCAAGACATGGCATAACGTATAGCCCGCCCGTAAGATACTGTTGGGGGAGACAGCATCAACGGGGTGGCGCAGTGAGGAAGATAGGGCCCTTTCTGTGTAGTCAGCGAGTACCGTAGGGCAGCAGCCCGCAGCTCCATAGCTCTGTGCATCTCCTCCAGCTTGCGAGCCCTCTCCTCAACCCTCTCCTCAGCCTCCAGCTGGCGAGCTCTCTCCTGCTCCTTCTCAGCCCTCATCTCGGCTTCCAGCTTGCGAGCCCTCTCCTCAGCCTCCAGATGGCGAGCTCTCTCCTGCTCCTCCTCAGCCCTCCTCTCGGCCTCCAGCTGGCGAGCTCTCTCCTGCTCCTCCTCAGCCCTCCTCTCGGCCTCCAGCGCCTGCCGCTCCTCCTCAGCCTGTGGAGCAGGATTCAAAACCACTTAAACCCTGTACGTAGTCGACTGTATTCCTCATGAGTCCCATGTATAGTTAAGAGTGTATTCAATGAGCTGCACCTTTGGCAAACATTAGCAGATCTAGAAGCTCACAACATGGCAGATCCAACTTTAGATTTAGCAGATCGAAACACCTACAACGCACTGAACGCAGTGTGAGCCTTTACATCCAATTAGCAGATCTAAAAGCTTACAACGCAGTTAACACTAAATAAGAAGTTGGCACTTTGTAACGTTAACAGTCCAACTTACATCCTGTTGAAGCCGCTTCAGTCTCATCTCCTCCTCCCGTTTCAGATTCTCCTCTGCCAGGCGCACGCGTTTCAGATTCTCCTCTGCCAGGTGCTGCGCACGCAGCTGCAAACACACAAGGAAAGTTGCCAAGTTGATTAATTAAATGCAGAACAATGTTTAGGTCCGAGTGACATCGCCCTCTTTTTTTACGATAGTTAAGGACATCAGCAGGTTGAGGTTTCTCACCTTCTCATCAATCTGAGCCTTTTTCTGCTCAATCTTCCTCCTTCTCTCTTCCTCCTTCCGTTCCTCTTTCTCTGCCCTCACTTCAGCCGCTCTCCTCTGCCTCTCCTGCAGCTTCCTGAATACACAAAGAATCAAGTTGACAGATTAAAACTCTTCCTAAAAAAAACCCACATCAAGCCAAACAGATTATCTCATGACTTAAAGGCTGATTCAATGAATGGAACAGTGAAAGGAGTCATCCGCATTAATACCGCGTTTCCTAAATAATTAGCAAAATAAGGGGATGTGACAAAGTACAGATGATATGACAAATGTGTCAACGGTACAGTATCCGTTTGTTGTGTTCTTGTGAAAAAGGCACTAGAAGCAGGGACGTGAGTTTTCACTGTGGAGTTTGACGCTGAATGTTAAATAGGAGTCTGATATAAATAAGTCTGATCAAATGAATACCAAACAAAGTTTAAATGAAGCAATTTAAACTGTCTGGGGATCACATCAAAGCAGATGTGAAAATGTGGTGCAAATCTTTGAATATATATTTCAGAGCGAACATTTTTAACTAAACTATTTGCTTCTGGGGGGTCCCTGCCTGGAACTACATATTTTGAGATGGGGGTCGGTGGCCAAATGGAGACAATTCTGGGGGTCCTTGACATGAAAAATGTGGAGCGCCACTGACATAGAAACATTTCAGAAAAAGTTTAGAAGCCTTTTTTTAATCGACCTCAGTCCAAAATGGGTTAAACCAACCCTATGAAACCACTTGAAGACGCTCTACCTTTTACGTTCCTCCTGCAACTGCTTCTTCTCTTCGTCCAGTTTCTTCGCATGTTCCTCCTCTTGCTGTAGTTTCCTCTGCAGCGCTTCGTGTTTCTGGAGTTCTTTGGCCTGAAAGAATGTTCAATAAATACATCAGTAGACCCCCACCAGTGCATTGAGATCACACGCTTTAGTAAGTCCTCAGCTACCCCGGGTGGAAAAGAACCATTACCTTCACCCCGACATGACTGAAGACACTGTGTGACTGAAGACACTGAGTGATACTGAAGACACTGTGTGAGT
Source organism: Protomyctophum bolini (assembly GCF_963924005.1). Lineage (NCBI taxonomy): Eukaryota > Metazoa > Chordata > Actinopteri > Myctophiformes > Myctophidae > Protomyctophum > Protomyctophum bolini. The sequence continues at coordinate 7,126,104 of NC_137879.1, read as the reverse complement.
GATACTGAAGACACTGTGTGACTGAAGACACTGTGTGAGTGATACTGAAGACACTGAGTGATACTGAAGACACTGTGTGTGATACTGAAGACACTGTGAGTGATACTGAAGACACTGTGAGTGATACTGAAGACACTGAGTGATACTGAAGACACTGTGAGTGATACTGAAGACACTGTGAGTGATACTGAAGACACTGTGTGAGTGATACTGAAGACACTGTGAGTGATACTGAAGACACTGTGAGTGATACTGAAGACACTGTGAGTGATACTGAAGACACTGAGTGATACTGAAGACACTGAGTGATACTGAAGACACTGTGTGTGATACTGAAGACACTGTGAGTGATACTGAAGACACTGAGTGATACTGAAGACACTGTGAGTGATACTGAAGACACTGTGAGTGATACTGAAGACACTGTGAGTGATACTGAAGACACTGTGAGTGATACTGAAGACACTGTGAGTGATACTGAAGACACTGAGTGATACTGAAGACACTGAGTGATACTGAAGACACTGTGTGAGTGATACTGAAGACACTGAGTGATACTGAAGACACTGAGTGATACTGAAGACACTGTGTGAGTGATACCGAAGACACTGAGTGATACTGAAGACACTGAGTGATACTGAAGACACTAAGTGATACTGAAGACACTGAGTGATACTGAAGACACTGTGTGAGTGATACTGAAGACACTGAGTGATACTGAAGACACTGAGTGATACTGAAGTCATTTGGAATTGTTCTGTGTGTATAGGCTCCATTAACACAGAATAACCAAATGGACCCATAATGGTAGCCTCGCAGTGGCCAGACGCCAATTTGGCCAAAAAGCCAGGCTACCGTAATGGTCCATTTGGTATTTGGTTGTGTTACGAGTGTCCTTGAGATTAACAAATGGAACAGAGACACCTGTGCAGGAAGTATAGGGAAGGGGCCCGGGAGTAGGAAGTTATTCCGTGTGCAGACCAGAGAGCCCATTGTCAAACACATTGTGACGTTTGATCACCCAGACCCAACTCCAAGGTCATAGGAATGAGATTGACCTCACACTTACCACAACACCCTCAGTCTGTTGGACACACACACACACACACACACACACACACACACACACACACACACCAAAGATTTTACCAAAGATCCAGAACTGCGTACTTAAACCATTCTCATCTAGACCAGGGCTTCTCCAATGTGGCACAGGGGTGCCTCAGAATACTCTGATAATATTATAATATAGGTCAACTTGGTCAGGAGGTAACAGGGCCGTGCACGGCCGAAAAGGTTTGGGGGAACGCTGGCTTAAACCAACACTGACCGTGAAGTCGATCTTCAGCGGAGTGATGTGCTTAATGAGGTTTTTCATCACAGCTGTGCGACCCACAGAGCCCGGCGTGCGACCCAGTGGTGTCATCAACGTCCGGTTCTTCTTGGCAGCGTTCACACGTGGCTTCATCTAGGAAATAAAGGTTACCGTTTGTATACGCTTACAGTAGTGGAAAGAAACTACCGGTACTTAAGTACTGTACTTACAGTAAATACAATTGAGGTATTTTTTTTCTCTTTACTGGAGTAGTTCCATTTTTTGCATTTACTTCTAGTCCTCCTCTATAGCCTATCACTTTTACACCACTACAATTACGTGAAAACTTTAGTTACTTTTGATTATTACTACAAAATGCTTTGGTCATGTTCCGCAGATTTGCACAAAGTGACGAGAGAGCTCATGCAGCTGCCATTTTGGAACATTTTCGAAAGACCTTGTAAGTTTGAGAACTACTGATTTCCTTTATTTGTAGAGTCGGCCTCAGGTCTTATTGGTTTAAAAAATAATGGTGCTGCATCTGCAGCACCATCCATCCATGTCCTGTAATACGATACAAAACCCCTCAGATGAGCACGTTTAGATGTGCAGCAGCAGTATTTCAGGTCATCTCACCACAGACTTCTTTTTGGGGACAGTGTTCTCCGCTGGTTCCTCCGCCTTGCGTTTTGAACTCTTGGATCTCCTAGAGTAAATGAGCAGATGAATGGTGGGTTGTATATTTACTAGCCCTTACCCGTTGTGAGATATTTGCCCCCCTCTTGTGGCCGTGGGGGGGTACTGCGCCCGGTGTGTTTTTAATTCACTGATAAATGTTGCATCCTTTGGTATTCTTCTCCTGATAAACTACACGGTTTGCACACATCTCACCATGCACAACGGCGACAGGTAGCCTGTCCACACATGGACCGCTACTTTGCATTCATATTCATGTGATATTGACAGTACAATACCCATTTTTGCATTTTTTAATCCACTAATAAATTCATTATAAATCATTAATGTGTCAAATCGGAAAAAGGGCTCCATTAAGACCTCCATATAATTATGGTCCATGCCTGTGTGAAAAGTGGGAGTGATTGGGCCAGCCAATGTTGAGATAAAGCGCTGTCAGGGACATTCATTCAGACATTCATTCAGACATTCAGACATTCATAAGGATATCATTTAGTTTGCTCTTCTGTAGAAGGCCTAGTTTAGAACCATTATATGGACGACAACAACATCCAAAGACCAAGTAAGCAGTCCTTACCTCACAGGAGACAGAGCAGCAGTCAGATCTACAAAGAGAAATATAAATTAATCATGGTGCTCGTCTTTCTCTGAAAGGTTATCTATATATATAATCTAAATTCAGTGTTTCCCAAACAGTGGGTTGTGAGTCGGGACCTATTTTTATTTATACATTTTAAAATAAAATAAAAACAAATCTAAGAAATCCCATAAATAAAATTAAAAAAGTTAAAATAGTCAAATCTACAAGCTCGCAACGCAAAGAGACACTTGGTCCACTTGTAGATATGCATTTGCACTAGTTTGGGTCCAAGGCAAACATCTAATCTCTTTTGGGTCTTGACCGGCAAAGTTTGGGATCCACTGATCTTTGCGGAAATGTAGCCCAACACGTACAAGTACAATACACAGTGCAACGACTTCTGATCAACTATTTTCACCTTTTGCCGTTCAGACAAAGAATTCAGGTAGTACTACATTTAAACTTACCGGTTTTCTGTGGTGTAGAGGTGGCAGCAGCAGAGCGTGTACTATGCCTAGTACTGGCTCTAGTAACCAGGTTCCTGCCCTCTACTGCCTCCTGGTTAAAAAGAAGAAAAGAAACAAGCTAGTAAACCATTCGTTCTATAAAAACCACGACCCTCTCTTCCAGTCAAATCAAATGCAATGTCGAAAGACAGACCTGTGGCTCTTCCGTCGGCCCGGTCGCCTCTGCAGAGGGCTCCCATTCCATCCTGGAAAGACAACTAGCTTTAGGAATAGAGCTCCACTGATTTACACGGTCAATATGAGATATTATGCTGCGTTCACACGGGCAGAAACAAAGCTGCACTTGTAACTCTTGCTGCAGCTACAAGCGTCGGATTTGCTTCGTAGCTTCAAGTTGCTTCCATTGACAATGAAGTAGACTTGGTCTTTGCGTCTGCCCGTTGGACGCAACATTAGAACTACGGCTGCTTTAGGAATTGAGCTCCACTGATTTACACGGTCAATATGAGATCTTAGGACTACGGCTGCAACAGTCTTCTTAGGAGCCTCTCTTTTTTTTATTAGTTGTAGATCTGAAATTTCAGAAAGATCTTGAAAACTTGTGCAAATCTTTGAGTATATACATTTTAAAGCGAATCTTTGCAAATCATTTTAAAGCGAATCTTTACAAATCTTTGCTTCTGGAGGTCCCTGTAACAAATTTGTTTTAGGTGGGGGGTCTTTGACATGAAAAAGTTATTAATTATTAGCATTACGCTTTAAATATCAGGATAAGTTACACTACTGGACATCATTTATGATTAAGACTGGTTCTGGATGAAAATCTATCTGAATCAAAACAAGTGATCAGTCGCCCAACAGCAGTAAAGTTAGACCATGTACCCAACATTACATATTTGTGTTAAAGACTCACTCGTCTCGTTTGTCCTCTTCTTCATCGTCTGTCTCTGGACAGATGTCCTCTGCAATAGAAGGACAACATTAACCTGGGACTACCAGTAGTCCTTACTCCTTCAGGGGGTACCAGAGTACCAGGTGGTCCCCAGCTAAATGATGGAGTTGGTAACCAAATGGACACCTTATAGATCTTGTGTAAAATGAAATTAGTGTAAAATGCAACCAAATGGACCCACAAGGATCGATTTGGTTTAATTTTACGCTTGCAAGAGTTACATTATTGTTAAATATCTGCATTACTTAATTTACAAGAAGTCTACACAATTAAGAGAATGTAGAATTGTTATTTTGATCAACGTTTACCTGTTCCTGCTTACTGTAAATCACTCTGGATTAAGAACGTCTGCTAAATGTCTAAATTGTTATCTTTCCCTAATGGTACCACATCAATACAGCATAGAAATTGTGGACAAAATCTTATCCAACGATAACAAAATATTCTATGTTTTGGACCCGAGAAGCTAAATATCATTGGTCCATGACTCAAATGCCGAAAATAAAAATATGAAAAAAGGTTGAAAACCACTGTGCTAAAGTTAGAATCTTCTACCAATACTATCATATTCCATCTGAACACGTACCACTGCAGATGGACCTTTGGAGAGTCGCCCGAGTGACGCTCCTCTTGTTGTTCTGCTTCAGCAGGCTTAGCCTGGAGGCTCTGCATCCCTTCAGGCCAGTCAGCGAGTCACGGAGCTTCAGGAAGACGCCACGCCTCAGACCCGTCTCAGGAGTGGCCTCGGTCTCCGTGGTCGCGTGGCCAAGGGACGGCGCTCGCCTGGCCACCTCAGCCGAGCGGCGGTCTGTAGTGGAGATTTCCACCACCGCTTTGGGCAATCCGACAGCCGCAGGCTCTGGTGTGATGGGCTGTCACGATTTACACATTTTTAAGTTGACGGATTCATTTTCACCCAGATAATTGCAATGAATGAATTCATTGTGTTTTTAGATTGAACATTTGATACGAATCTATTTCAGATTGCGCACCTTTAAGGTTTTGTAACAATTGCATATGACAAATAACTGAAATATATAAAGAAATTACATACATTGTTGTAAGCTTGTAGATCTGCCATTTCAGCAAACGATTATGATAAAATAATTGCGATTATCTCAAATAATTGCAATTAGACGATTATGTAATAATTGTGACGGGCTTACTGGAGTGACGGCTGCAGGCTCTGGTGGAGCGACGGCAGCAGCCTTTGGTGGTGTGACGGCAGCAGGCTCTGGAACTGTGGTCAGCAACCTTTTTGACATGAAGTGCCACATTTTTTTTTTCTTATAGTGTGCCATCAACATTAAGATAGATCCCAAAGGTCTTCTAGTGCTGACCTGTTCCAAGTGCCTACAATAGCACATACAGTATACCGGTAATAGAAATAACAGGGTGAAGCAGCATTCTGCTTCTACTGCAGCTTGGAATAAACTCCCATTACACCTGAGACAGACAGGCAGCCTCTGTCTGTAGGCTTTAAAGTACAGCTCAAGAACCATTTTCACTCCAGCTTTTAGTACATTTTTGTCCTGGTTTTCCTGATTTACTGCCCGTTTTGCTATTATTTTAATGCTAATGCTTTTCTCTCTTTCTTGCTCTGTGTAAAGCACTGTAGTGCTGCACGATTTATATGTACACACACAAGCAAGAATTGAGCAAGATTCATGCAGCACTAGTTGGCTGTCCAATTCATTTTAGTCAATATAATTTGCTACAAGAGAGAGGTTTAAGTCAAGCACATTGATGTTTGATTAAAGCCACAGTACTGTAGTTGGCTCCAGGTGCCAGATTTGGAATGTAATGTTCAGCAACTACAGTACAGACTAAAAACAAATATTTTCATGGAAGAATTTTAATTGTGATCTCAATTGAGGAAAACAAAATTCATATTTGAGCAATAGCTGTGCAGCACTACGGAACAACATTTCATGTCATGAAAGGTGCTATACAAATAAATATTATTATTATTACCTGTGCCGCATCAAAGCAGCCTCTCCAGAGCGGCGGTCGCTGGCAAGGAGTCTCACGTACACTTCAGGAAGTCTCCTACTGGTGGGGCTGTGTCACAATTACAAACATTTAAGTTGACTATTAATTGTCATTCGATTAATGATTCGATTGTGTTTTTGGCTTTGCAACTACCGGTAGTCGTTACATATTATACATGTTTTCTTTGTTAACCAAATCAATAGCCAAAAACAAGTCATAGACAAATATTTTTCCAGGACCCTTGATGAATTCCAAACCTTTTCCATTTTGCCTTCGGGGCAGATATGACAAATAACTTCAATATACAAACAAATTACTGGCATGTTTCTCACACGATTGTAGATCTGCCATTTCTGATTTCTTATTCCGATATTTGAAAATATATCAAAAAGGTGGAAAAACATGGGAAACAATTATGCAAGAATAATTGCGATTAGGCGATCATGTGATAATTGTGCCAGCAACCTACCTGGTGGTGATGAAGGGCTCAGGCTGGGTCTGCTTGGGCTGCTCCGTCGCCATCTACAAATATTCTACTTTTACTCCACTACATTTATCTGAAAACTTTGATCATCATTATAAAAAAGACACATTAACCGCTTCATTTCAGGCCATTTGAAATTTTGACGATCTACAAGCTCACAATGCACCCCGACACATTGCGAGCTTGGCGATCTGCCATTTTCAAAAGAGCTTTATACATTTGAAAACTTTAAACGGGGCATTATGCCTAATGAGTACTTTACTCTTGGACTTGGTACATTAACCCATTCTGACCTGAGATCAGATTCATACGAGGTTTCCACTGGACACACACTGGTCTGATTAACCCATTCTGACCTGAGATCAGATTCTAAAAATGTCAGTCGTCGTTTTTCAAAAATAGCAGACCTACAAGCTCGTAGCGCGCCACTCGGTGGCGCGCTATGAGCTTGTAGATCTGCTATTTTTCAATAGCTAAAGCATAACATGATGGGTTCCCAAAAATGGGTTCCCGTTCAGAATGGGTTAAGTACATTGTGAGGTCCAGACTTTGACTAGTAACAGCATTTCTCTATATTATTGCAGTATAATTGTACTCGAGTAAGTAAGTGCGAGTACTTTTTCCACCACTGTCGTCGCCGTCCCAGGCTGGCTCCGGTTGGCTGCGTTGTCGTCGAGTGGAGCGGCGTCCGAAGGAGAAGAGGTCGACGCCCGAGGCTGGACTTCCTCCTCGAAGTCGAGCTCTAGCTTCGCACTGCTCCGTTTCCCTCTAGGAAGAAGAAGACGCATCATTTACAGGTTCAACACAACAGTACATTTTTATTTTTGCGGTGGTTCTCAAGCATTTCTGGATCGTTTAGTGTGATGCGCTGTGAGCTTGTATATTTATCTGCCATTTCTGATAACCATAAAAGGTCTGTTGCTATAGAGATCTAAAATGACGCTGATGCTTTCCCGGATTTTAAAGAACTGGAAGGCAGAAAAACCTCCTTCTGCGGCCCAGTGGATTCAGGAAGTCCTGTCCATGTTAAAGTTAGAGAGAATTAGATGTGTTAAAAAAAAAATCAAATGCAAAAATTGAACTGTTTGGACTGAACTGCTTGTCTGATTACTCTGCAAAATGGAATAAAACAAACTGAATACCGTACATATAATAAAAAATAAAAAATAAAGTGTTGCCGTGTCAAAATTAGCTTGAGCTGACTCAGCCCTGTTCGAGTTACGTCCATCGTAAATCATGTTTTGAGTAGAGCATTTGCACGAACTGTCACATCTTGTCCTTGCACAAGTGGCGTATAGCAGTGGTTCCCAAACCTTTTCATGCCAAGGACCCCCAAATTGACACCAATTGCCCCGCAGACCCCCATTTAAAGAGAGATGCCAGGGACCCCCATAAGAGAATATTTTAAAAGCTCTAGCAGTGATTCTCAACCTATTTAATTTCAAGGACATTAGTACACTCTCAGAGTTACAGACCCATAAGGGTCCATTTGCTTCCAAACGATCATTTAGCTGGGGACTCCCTGGAACTCCCTCAAGGACCCCAGACCCCACTGGTACAGTACATAGGCTTTGGGTTCCGTCTGACATAATAAGCAACTCACCGACGAGTCCTCCTGGGTTGCTCCTCCTGCGCTATGGAAACCCTCTTCCGGCGAGCGCGCCTCTTTTGTGACGGCGTCTTGGGCATGAGTTCCGGCTCCGTGCTGACCTCCCTGCATTAAAACACATACATGTATATGAAGGACAATATCAGACAGAAAGAACCATGGACATCATGTGTTTTCAATCAGTCCAACATGGTAGAAATGTTGAGTTTGAAGTAAAAATCCATTGAATAGGAAGGGGGAGCGCGAAAACACTGGGAAGACAGACAGTCGGGTTGTGACCTACCCGGAAAACATGTGCGATGCCTCCTGTTCGATTTCCTCCAGCCACCTCAAGCCCATGTTGTCCACCTCGGAGGTAAACTCTTGTAGCTCCCTGCCCAACATGGATGAGATGGACCTCATGTCGTTCAGGAAGGTCATGGTGGCTGCAGTCTGAAACATTACAATTAGGGACGTTACAGAGATCAGTTATTTTCCTCCCGATGATAACCACAACTTGAGTATCGGTCGATACAGAGTACTGATCCAATACCAGTGGAATGAAAAAATATCTTATCAATTCAATTCAAAGGGCTTTATTGGCATGAGAAAACATACGTATACATCATCGTACATCATCTCATTCAGGCCAATCAGAATTTGCATCCTCACCTTCGTCTTCAATGTTTGTGTTTACACAAAACCTCAACGCTGGACATAGCCCCTCAAAAATACAAATACAAAATTCTCAACCCTCAGGGTTCCTTTGGGGAAAGGCAAGGGCGAGGGGGACTTGGTTCAAATGGACCCTAGACTCTGAGTGTATACTGTAAATGGACGCAATTTCCTTAAGGCTCCTTTGTGGCGGCCAGGGAGGTGAGCTAGAGTGTGCCATCTAGCCCCTCTCGGAACCACCTGGGTCAGCCCAATCTATCGTGCCGAACCGGGTCTCAAAAATGTCAGAAACGTCAGTACCATTGGGTTCTGACTTGTGGGGCTATGTGCCATCTTGCTGCAGTGTCAGACGGGCCTGCTGCTAAGTGCTCTCCTCCTCAGTCAACAATAACAAATACAAGAGTATATTTCTACATTGCAGTAGTGATACCTTTAGTTAAAGTAAAAAATACATAATGTGCGGTACATACTGTACACATTTTCCAGTTTTCCACCACTGCAGTGCAAAGTAGTCATGGCTCAAGAAAGACTATCACAGGTGTATTTTATCATTGATTCATTTTGACATTTGCATGATACTAGCCCCTCTCGGAACCCTCCATAAAGCTTTTATGAAATGTCAGAAACTTTACTACCATTGGGTTCTGCTTGTGGGGCTAGCATAATACGAAAGTTAGACTCTAATAATGAAGTGCATGGTAGTCTTGCTCTTGCGTCGCGTGACAGTTAGCCGTTAAGTGTGAAGTGAATTAAAACACGTTACCTTGTTAGGTAGAACCTGTATTCCGATGAAAACTTAATTAGGATGTAATATTCAGGCCAGGGTTCAATTTCTGTATCGTTCGTTAGTTTCAAACAAACAAACAAACAAGCGCTCGAGACGAGAGGCTCCAGCTGAAACGGGAAACTGCCGAGTACCGACAACAATATGGGAATTAACCCACTGACCAATCACTTGATTGAAGTCAGTCTGGTAGACGAATATAAAGTCTTAAAAGTCCTTACCCTGCCTGTACACCTCTGGTCCACCAGGGGGAGCTTGGAACCAAATCAAATGGGAACCGTCCAGAGCCATGATAAGTGGAATTCATTCAAATATTTAAAATTAATTAATTAATTTATGTTTGCCTAATAGGGCTTGCAAACCCCGCAAATGTTACCTAAATTGTGAAAATAGCAGATCGTCAAGCTCACAACGCCTTGCATTTGTAGATCTGCCATTTTCATAATTATTTATCTGTGGAAGCAAAAAACCTCTAACAAAAAGTAAAAGTACTCAATATGCAGAATGTCCAATAAGTTCAATATGTATTAAACATATATTTTGAAAACAGCCGATCTATCTCAACGCTTCGCTAATGTATGTGTTAGTCAAAGTAACTAGTGGTACTCTAACGTTTTCATATACCGGTAGTTAAATAAATAAAGCAAACATTAGTAGCTTGTAATAGTATTTATTAGAAAATACATCTATTGCCAGAACCAAAAAATAAATAAAATGCTTTTATTCCCTCTAAGCAGTGGTGGGAAGTAAAAGTATCAATAGTGCAATATAGAAATAATCTGTTACAAGTAAAAGTCCGGTATTCAAAATGTACTTGAGTGAAATTACAAAAAGTATTGGCATCAAGATGTACTTAAAGTGCCAAAAGTACTCATTACGCAGAACATCCCATTAGAAGTTATCAAATACATCAACATATATTTTGAAAATAGCAGATCTACAAGGTCACACATTGTGAACTATTAATATACGACTGAAGTGGTTACTCAAAAATCAAAATCAACAAAGTAAGTAGTAACTCAAGTTTTGTTTTGTGCTTTTGTTTTTAACTTTTTTCATTGTTTAAATATACTTGGCTGAGTTGTCACATTACAGCTATGGCCTCCCCACGAAGCCAAAACACAGCCCTTGTGCCGTGACATTGTATTCGCAATGCCGTGACCCGGATTCGAACCGGGGTTGCTGCGGCCACAACGCAGAGTACTAACCACTATACGATCACGGCGAGTTACCAGGGCCTGTCCCTGAACGCCTGACCTCTCCAGAATATACGTGCTTTTGTTTTTAACTTTTTAAATATACTTTAGGTTTTAGGTTTATTTATTGAGCAATGAGCATATAGTACAAATAAATGACAATAACATATAAAAGAAACAAAAATATAATGCAAGGAAAGGAAGAAGCCTTATAGGCTTATATGGAATCCTTTCCTAAAGGAAGAGGTTATTGGTTTAAAAGATTAAAAGTTCATTAAGAACAGTACATCAATCTAGAAGTTGTCAAAGGGGGGCAGCTGTGCAGTAAACTTGGCTGAGTTGTCACCATGCAGCTATGGCCTCCCCACAAAGCCAAAACACAGCCCTTGTGCCGTGACATTGTATTCGCAATGCCGTGACCCGGATTCGAACCGGGGTTGCTGCGGCCACAACGCAGAGTACTAACCACTATACGATCACGGCGAGTTACCAGGGCCTGTCCCTGAACGCCTGACCTCTCCAGAATATACGTGCTTTTGTTTTTAACTTTTTAAATATACTTTGCTGAGTTGTCACCATGCAGCTATGGCCTCCCCACAAAGCCAAAACACAGCCCTTGTGCCGTGACATTGTATTCGCAATGCCGTGACCCGGATTCGAACCGGGGTTGCTGCGGCCACAACGCAGAGTACTAACCACTATACGATCACGGCGAGTTACCAGGGCCTGTCCCTGAACGCCTGACCTCTCCAGAATATACGTGCTTTTGTTTTTAACTTTTTAAATATACTTGGCTGAGTTGTCACCATGCAGCTATGGCCTCCCCACAAAGCCAAAACACAGCCCTTGTGCCGTGACATTGTATTCGCAATGCCGTGACCCGGATTCGAACCGGGGTTGCTGCGGCCACAACGCAGAGTACTAACCACTATACGATCACGGCGAGTTACCAGGGCCTGTCCCTGAACGCCTGACCTCTCCAGAATATACGTGCTTTTGTTTTTAACTTTTTAAATATACTTTAGGTTTTAGGTTTATTTATTGAGCATATAGTACAAATAAATGACAATAACATATAAAAGAAACAAAAATATAATGCAAGGAAAGGAAGAAGCCTTATAGGCTTATATGGAATCCTTTCCTAAAGGAAGAGGTTATTGGTTTAAAAGATTAAAAGTTCATTAAGAACAGTACATAAATCTAGAAGTTGTCAAAGGGGGGCAGCTGTGCAGTAAACTTGGCTGAGTTGTCACCATGCAGCTATGGCCTCCCCACAAAGCCAAAACACAGCCCTTGTGCCGTGACATTGTATTCGCAATGCCGTGACCCGGATTCGAACCGGGGTTGCTGCGGCCACAACGCAGAGTACTAACCACTATACGATCACGGCGAGTTACCAGGGCCTGTCCCTGAACGCCTGACCTCTCCAGAATATACGTGCTTTTGTTTTTAACTTTTTAAATATACTTTAGGTTTTAGGTTTATTTATTGAGCAATGAGCATATAGTACAAATAAATGACAATAACATATAAAAGAAACAAAAATATAATGCAAGGAAAGGAAGAAGCCTTATAGGCTTATATGGAATCCTTTCCTAAAGGAAGAGGTTATTGGTTTAAAAGATTAAAAGTTCATTAAGAACAGTACATCAATCTAGAAGTTGTCAAAGGGGGGCAGCTGTGCAGTAAACTTGGCTGAGTTGTCACCATGCAGCTATGGCCTCCCCACAAAGCCAAAACACAGCCCTTGTGCCGTGACATTGTATTCGCAATGCCGTGACCCGGATTCGAACCGGGGTTGCTGCGGCCACAACGCAGAGTACTAACCACTATACGATCACGGCGAGTTACCAGGGCCTGTCCCTGAACGCCTGACCTCTCCAGAATATACGTGCTTTTGTTTTTACCTTTTTTCATTGTTTAAATATACTTTGCTGAGTTGTCACCATGCAGCTATGGCCTCCCCACAAAGCCAAAACACAGCCCTTGTGCCGTGACATTGTATTCGCAATGCCGTGACCCCGATTCGAACCGGGGTTGCTGCGGCCACAACGCAGAGTACTAACCACTATACGATCACGGCGAGTTACCAGGGCCTGTCCCTGAACGCCTGACCTCTCCAGAATATACGTGCTTTTGTTTTAACTTTTTAAATATACTTTGCTGAGTTGTCACCATGCAGCTATGGCCTCCCCACAAAGCCAAAACACAGCCCTTGTGCCGTGACATTGTATTCGCAATGCCGTGACCCGGATTCGAACCGGGGTTGCTGCGGCCACAACGCAGAGTACTAACCACTATACGATCACGGCGAGTTACCAGGGCCTGTCCCTGAATGCCTGACCTCTCCAGAATATACGTGCTTTTGTTTTTAACTTTTTTCATTGTTTGAATATACTTTGCTGAGTTGTCACCATGCAGCTATGGCCTCCCCACAAAGCCAAAACACAGCCCTTGTGCCGTGACATTGTATTCGCAATGCCGTGACCCCGATTCAAACCGGGGTTGCTGCGGCCACAACGCAGAGTACTAACCACTATACGATCACGGCGAGTTACCAGGGCCTGTCCCTGAACGCCTGACCTCTCCAGAATATACGTGCTTTTGTTTTTAACTTTTTAAATATACTTTGCTGAGTTGTCACCATGCAGCTATGGCCTCCCCACAAAGCCAAAACACAGCCCTTGTGCCGTGACATTGTATTCGCAATGCCGTGACCCGGATTCGAACCGGGGTTGCTGCGGCCACAACGCAGAGTACTAACCACTATACGATCACGGCGAGTTACCAGGGCCTGTCCCTGAACGCCTGACCTCTCCAGAATATACGTGCTTTTGTTTTTAACTTTTTAAATATACTTTAGGTTTTAGGTTTATTTATTGAGCATATAGTACAAATAAATGACAATAACATATAAAAGAAACAAAAATATAATGCAAGGAAAGGAAGAAGCCTTATAGGCTTATATGGAATCCTTTCCTAAAGGAAGAGGTTATTGGTTTAAAAGATTAAAAGTTCATTAAGAACAGTACATAAATCTAGAAGTTGTCAAAGGGGGGCAGCTGTGCAGTAAACTTGGCTGAGTTGTCACCATGCAGCTATGGCCTCCCCACAAAGCCAAAACACAGCCCTTGTGCCGTGACATTGTATTCGCAATGCCGTGACCCGGATTCGAACCGGGGTTGCTGCGGCCACAACGCAGAGTACTAACCACTATACGATCACGGCGAGTTACCAGGGCCTGTCCCTGAATGCCTGACCTCTCCAGAATATACGTGCTTTTGTTTTTAACTTTTTTCATTGTTTGAATATACTTTGCTGAGTTGTCACCATGCAGCTATGGCCTCCCCACAAAGCCAAAACACAGCCCTTGTGCCGTGACATTGTATTCGCAATGCCGTGACCCCGATTCAAACCGGGGTTGCTGCGGCCACAACGCAGAGTACTAACCACTATACGATCACGGCGAGTTACCAGGGCCTGTCCCTGAACGCCTGACCTCTCCAGAATATACGTGCTTTTGTTTTTAACTTTTTAAATATACTTTGCTGAGTTGTCACCATGCAGCTATGGCCTCCCCACAAAGCCAAAACACAGCCCTTGTGCCGTGACATTGTATTCGCAATGCCGTGACCCGGATTCGAACCGGGGTTGCTGCGGCCACAACGCAGAGTACTAACCACTATACGATCACGGCGAGTTACCAGGGCCTGTCCCTGAACGCCTGACCTCTCCAGAATATACGTGCTTTTGTTTTTAACTTTTTAAATATACTTTAGGTTTTAGGTTTATTTATTGAGCATATAGTACAAATAAATGACAATAACATATAAAAGAAACAAAAATATAATGCAAGGAAAGGAAGAAGCCTTATAGGCTTATATGGAATCCTTTCCTAAAGGAAGAGGTTATTGGTTTAAAAGATTAAAAGTTCATTAAGAACAGTACATAAATCTAGAAGTTGTCAAAGGGGGGCAGCTGTGCAGTAAACTTGGCTGAGTTGTCACCATGCAGCTATGGCCTCCCCACAAAGCCAAAACACAGCCCTTGTGCCGTGACATTGTATTCGCAATGCCGTGACCCGGATTCGAACCGGGGTTGCTGCGGCCACAACGCAGAGTACTAACCACTATACGATCACGGCGAGTTACCAGGGCCTGTCCCTGAATGCCTGACCTCTCCAGAATATACGTGCTTTTGTTTTTAACTTTTTTCATTGTTTGAATATACTTTGCTGAGTTGTCACCATGCAGCTATGGCCTCCCCACAAAGCCAAAACACAGCCCTTGTGCCGTGACATTGTATTCGCAATGCCGTGACCCCGATTCAAACCGGGGTTGCTGCGGCCACAACGCAGAGTACTAACCACTATACGATCACGGCGAGTTACCAGGGCCTGTCCCTGAACGCCTGACCTCTCCAGAATATACGTGCTTTTGTTTTTAACTTTTTAAATATACTTTGCTGAGTTGTCACCATGCAGCTATGGCCTCCCCACAAAGCCAAAACACAGCCCTTGTGCCGTGACATTGTATTCGCAATGCCGTGACCCGGATTCGAACGGGGGTTGCTGCGGCCACAACGCAGAGTACTAACCACTATACGATCACGGCGAGTTACCAGGGCCTGTCCCTGAACGCCTGACCTCTCCAGAATATACGTGCTTTTGTTTTTAACTTTTTAAATATACTTTAGGTTTTAGGTTTATTTATTGAGCATATAGTACAAATAAATGACAATAACATATAAAAGAAACAAAAATATAATGCAAGGAAAGGAAGAAGCCTTATAGGCTTATATGGAATCCTTTCCTAAAGGAAGAGGTTATTGGTTTAAAAGATTAAAAGTTCATTAAGAACAGTACATAAATCTAGAAGTTGTCAAAGGGGGGCAGCTGTGCAGTAAACTTGGCTGAGTTGTCACCATGCAGCTATGGCCTCCCCACAAAGCCAAAACACAGCCCTTGTGCCGTGACATTGTATTCGCAATGCCGTGACCCGGATTCGAACCGGGGTTGCTGCGGCCACAACGCAGAGTACTAACCACTATACGATCACGGCGAGTTACCAGGGCCTGTCCCTGAACGCCTGACCTCTCCAGAATATACGTGCTTTTGTTTTTAACTTTTTAAATATACTTTGCTGAGTTGTCACCATGCAGCTATGGCCTCCCCACAAAGCCAAAACACAGCCCTTGTGCCGTGACATTGTATTCGCAATGCCGTGACCCGGATTCGAACCGGGGTTGCTGCGGCCACAACGCAGAGTACTAACCACTATACGATCACGGCGAGTTACCAGGGCCTGTCCCTGAATGCCTGACCTCTCCAGAATATACGTGCTTTTGTTTTTAACTTTTTTCATTGTTTGAATATACTTTGCTGAGTTGTCACCATGCAGCTATGGCCTCCCCACAAAGCCAAAACACAGCCCTTGTGCCGTGACATTGTATTCGCAATGCCGTGACCCCGATTCAAACCGGGGTTGCTGCGGCCACAACGCAGAGTACTAACCACTATACGATCACGGCGAGTTACCAGGGCCTGTCCCTGAACGCCTGACCTCTCCAGAATATACGTGCTTTTGTTTTTAACTTTTTAAATATACTTTGCTGAGTTGTCACCATGCAGCTATGGCCTCCCCACAAAGCCAAAACACAGCCCTTGTGCCGTGACATTGTATTCGCAATGCCGTGACCCGGATTCAAACCGGGGTTGCTGCGGCCACAACGCAGAGTACTAACCACTATACGATCACGGCGAGTTACCAGGGCCTGTCCCTCAACGCCTGACCTCTCCAGAATATACGTGCTTTTGTTTTTAACTTTTTTCATTGTTTGAATATACTTTGCTGAGTTGTCACAATGCAGCTATGGCCTCCCCACAAAGCCAAAACACAGCCCTTGTGCCGTGACATTGTATTCGCAATGCCGTGACCCGGATTCGAACCGGGGTTGCTGCGGCCACAACGCAGAGTACTAACCACTATACGATCACGGCGAGTTACCAGGGCCTGTCCCTGAACGCCTGACCTCTCCAGAATATACGTGCTTTTGTTTTTAACTTTTTAAATATACTTTGCTGAGTTGTCACCATGCAGCTATGGCCTCCCCACAAAGCCAAAACACAGCCCTTGTGCCGTGACATTGTATTCGCAATGCCGTGACCCGGATTCGAACCGGGGTTGCTGCGGCCACAACGCAGAGTACTAACCACTATACGATCACGGCGAGTTACCAGGGCCTGTCCCTGAACGCCTGACCTCTCCAGAATATACGTGCTTTTGTTTTTAACTTTTTAAATATACTTTGCTGAGTTGTCACCATGCAGCTATGGCCTCCCCACAAAGCCAAAACACAGCCCTTGTGCCGTGACATTGTATTCGCAATGCCGTGACCCGGATTCGAACCGGGGTTGCTGCGGCCACAACGCAGAGTACTAACCACTATACGATCACGGCGAGTTACCAGGGCCTGTCCCTGAACGCCTGACCTCTCCAGAATATACGTGCTTTTGTTTTTAACTTTTTAAATATACTTTAGGTTTTAGGTTTATTTATTGAGCATATAGTACAAATAAATGACAATAACATATAAAAGAAACAAAAATATAATGCAAGGAAAGGAAGAAGCCTTATAGGCTTATATGGAATCCTTTCCTAAAGGAAGAGGTTATTGGTTTAAAAGATTAAAAGTTCATTAAGAACAGTACATAAATCTAGAAGTTGTCAAAGGGGGGCAGCTGTGCAGTAAACTTGGCTGAGTTGTCACCATGCAGCTATGGCCTCCCCACAAAGCCAAAACACAGCCCTTGTGCCGTGACATTGTATTCGCAATGCCGTGACCCGGATTCGAACCGGGGTTGCTGCGGCCACAACGCAGAGTACTAACCACTATACGATCACGGCGAGTTACCAGGGCCTGTCCCTGAATGCCTGACCTCTCCAGAATATACGTGCTTTTGTTTTTAACTTTTTTCATTGTTTGAATATACTTTGCTGAGTTGTCACCATGCAGCTATGGCCTCCCCACAAAGCCAAAACACAGCCCTTGTGCCGTGACATTGTATTCGCAATGCCGTGACCCCGATTCAAACCGGGGTTGCTGCGGCCACAACGCAGAGTACTAACCACTATACGATCACGGCGAGTTACCAGGGCCTGTCCCTGAACGCCTGACCTCTCCAGAATATACGTGCTTTTGTTTTTAACTTTTTAAATATACTTTGCTGAGTTGTCACCATGCAGCTATGGCCTCCCCACAAAGCCAAAACACAGCCCTTGTGCCGTGACATTGTATTCGCAATGCCGTGACGCGGATTCGAACCGGGGTTGCTGCGGCCACAACGCAGAGTACTAACCACTATACGATCACGGCGAGTTACCAGGGCCTGTCCCTGAACGCCTGACCTCTCCAGAATATACGTGCTTTTGTTTTTAACTTTTTAAATATACTTTAGGTTTTAGGTTTATTTATTGAGCATATAGTACAAATAAATGACAATAACATATAAAAGAAACAAAAATATAATGCAAGGAAAGGAAGAAGCCTTATAGGCTTATATGGAATCCTTTCCTAAAGGAAGAGGTTATTGGTTTAAAAGATTAAAAGTTCATTAAGAACAGTACATAAATCTAGAAGTTGTCAAAGGGGGGCAGCTGTGCAGTAAACTTGGCTGAGTTGTCACCATGCAGCTATGGCCTCCCCACAAAGCCAAAACACAGCCCTTGTGCCGTGACATTGTATTCGCAATGCCGTGACCCGGATTCGAACCGGGGTTGCTGCGGCCACAACGCAGAGTACTAACCACTATACGATCACGGCGAGTTACCAGGGCCTGTCCCTGAATGCCTGACCTCTCCAGAATATACGTGCTTTTGTTTTTAACTTTTTTCATTGTTTGAATATACTTTGCTGAGTTGTCACCATGCAGCTATGGCCTCCCCACAAAGCCAAAACACAGCCCTTGTGCCGTGACATTGTATTCGCAATGCCGTGACCCCGATTCAAACCGGGGTTGCTGCGGCCACAACGCAGAGTACTAACCACTATACGATCACGGCGAGTTACCAGGGCCTGTCCCTGAACGCCTGACCTCTCCAGAATATACGTGCTTTTGTTTTTAACTTTTTAAATATACTTTGCTGAGTTGTCACCATGCAGCTATGGCCTCCCCACAAAGCCAAAACACAGCCCTTGTGCCGTGACATTGTATTCGCAATGCCGTGACCCGGATTCGAACGGGGGTTGCTGCGGCCACAACGCAGAGTACTAACCACTATACGATCACGGCGAGTTACCAGGGCCTGTCCCTGAACGCCTGACCTCTCCAGAATATACGTGCTTTTGTTTTTAACTTTTTAAATATACTTTAGGTTTTAGGTTTATTTATTGAGCATATAGTACAAATAAATGACAATAACATATAAAAGAAACAAAAATATAATGCAAGGAAAGGAAGAAGCCTTATAGGCTTATATGGAATCCTTTCCTAAAGGAAGAGGTTATTGGTTTAAAAGATTAAAAGTTCATTAAGAACAGTACATAAATCTAGAAGTTGTCAAAGGGGGGCAGCTGTGCAGTAAACTTGGCTGAGTTGTCACCATGCAGCTATGGCCTCCCCACAAAGCCAAAACACAGCCCTTGTGCCGTGACATTGTATTCGCAATGCCGTGACCCGGATTCGAACCGGGGTTGCTGCGGCCACAACGCAGAGTACTAACCACTATACGATCACGGCGAGTTACCAGGGCCTGTCCCTGAACGCCTGACCTCTCCAGAATATACGTGCTTTTGTTTTTAACTTTTTAAATATACTTTGCTGAGTTGTCACCATGCAGCTATGGCCTCCCCACAAAGCCAAAACACAGCCCTTGTGCCGTGACATTGTATTCGCAATGCCGTGACCCGGATTCGAACCGGGGTTGCTGCGGCCACAACGCAGAGTACTAACCACTATACGATCACGGCGAGTTACCAGGGCCTGTCCCTGAATGCCTGACCTCTCCAGAATATACGTGCTTTTGTTTTTAACTTTTTTCATTGTTTGAATATACTTTGCTGAGTTGTCACCATGCAGCTATGGCCTCCCCACAAAGCCAAAACACAGCCCTTGTGCCGTGACATTGTATTCGCAATGCCGTGACCCCGATTCAAACCGGGGTTGCTGCGGCCACAACGCAGAGTACTAACCACTATACGATCACGGCGAGTTACCAGGGCCTGTCCCTGAACGCCTGACCTCTCCAGAATATACGTGCTTTTGTTTTTAACTTTTTAAATATACTTTGCTGAGTTGTCACCATGCAGCTATGGCCTCCCCACAAAGCCAAAACACAGCCCTTGTGCCGTGACATTGTATTCGCAATGCCGTGACCCGGATTCAAACCGGGGTTGCTGCGGCCACAACGCAGAGTACTAACCACTATACGATCACGGCGAGTTACCAGGGCCTGTCCCTCAACGCCTGACCTCTCCAGAATATACGTGCTTTTGTTTTTAACTTTTTTCATTGTTTGAATATACTTTGCTGAGTTGTCACAATGCAGCTATGGCCTCCCCACAAAGCCAAAACACAGCCCTTGTGCCGTGACATTGTATTCGCAATGCCGTGACCCGGATTCGAACCGGGGTTGCTGCGGCCACAACGCAGAGTACTAACCACTATACGATCACGGCGAGTTACCAGGGCCTGTCCCTGAACGCCTGACCTCTCCAGAATATACGTGCTTTTGTTTTTAACTTTTTAAATATACTTTGCTGAGTTGTCACCATGCAGCTATGGCCTCCCCACAAAGCCAAAACACAGCCCTTGTGCCGTGACATTGTATTCGCAATGCCGTGACCCGGATTCGAACCGGGGTTGCTGCGGCCACAACGCAGAGTACTAACCACTATACGATCACGGCGAGTTACCAGGGCCTGTCCCTGAACGCCTGACCTCTCCAGAATATACGTGCTTTTGTTTTTAACTTTTTAAATATACTTGGCTGAGTTGTCACCATGCAGCTATGGCCTCCCCACAAAGCCAAAACACAGCCCTTGTGCCGTGACATTGTATTCGCAATGCCGTGACCCGGATTCGAACCGGGGTTGCTGCGGCCACAACGCAGAGTACTAACCACTATACGATCACGGCGAGTTACCAGGGCCTGTCCCTGAACGCCTGACCTCTCCAGAATATACGTGCTTTTGTTTTTAACTTTTTAAATATACTTTAGGTTTTAGGTTTATTTATTGAGCATATAGTACAAATAAATGACAATAACATATAAAAGAAACAAAAATATAATGCAAGGAAAGGAAGAAGCCTTATAGGCTTATATGGAATCCTTTCCTAAAGGAAGAGGTTATTGGTTTAAAAGATTAAAAGTTCATTAAGAACAGTACATAAATCTAGAAGTTGTCAAAGGGGGGCAGCTGTGCAGTAAACTTGGCTGAGTTGTCACCATGCAGCTATGGCCTCCCCACAAAGCCAAAACACAGCCCTTGTGCCGTGACATTGTATTCGCAATGCCGTGACCCGGATTCGAACCGGGGTTGCTGCGGCCACAACGCAGAGTACTAACCACTATACGATCACGGCGAGTTACCAGGGCCTGTCCCTGAACGCCTGACCTCTCCAGAATATACGTGCTTTTGTTTTTAACTTTTTAAATATACTTTGCTGAGTTGTCACCATGCAGCTATGGCCTCCCCACAAAGCCAAAACACAGCCCTTGTGCCGTGACATTGTATTCGCAATGCCGTGACCCGGATTCGAACCGGGGTTGCTGCGGCCACAACGCAGAGTACTAACCACTATACGATCACGGCGAGTTACCAGGGCCTGTCCCTGAACGCCTGACCTCTCCAGAATATACGTGCTTTTGTTTTTACCTTTTTTCATTGTTTAAATATACTTTGCTGAGTTGTCACCATGCAGCTATGGCCTCCCCACAAAGCCAAAACACAGCCCTTGTGCCGTGACATTGTATTCGCAATGCCGTGACCCCGATTCGAACCGGGGTTGCTGCGGCCACAACGCAGAGTACTAACCACTATACGATCACGGCGAGTTACCAGGGCCTGTCCCTGAACGCCTGACCTCTCCAGAATATACATGCTTTTGTTTTTAACTTTTTAAATATACTTTGCTGAGTTGTCACCATGCAGCTATGGCCTCCCCACAAAGCCAAAACACAGCCCTTGTGCCGTGACATTGTATTCGCAATGCCGTGACCCGGATTCGAACCGGGGTTGCTGCGGCCACAACGCAGAGTACTAACCACTATACGATCACGGCGAGTTACCAGGGCCTGTCCCTGAACGCCTGACCTCTCCAGAATATACGTGCTTTTGTTTTTACCTTTTTTCATTGTTTAAATATACTTTGCTGAGTTGTCACCATGCAGCTATGGCCTCCCCACAAAGCCAAAACACAGCCCTTGTGCCGTGACATTGTATTCGCAATGCCGTGACCCCGATTCGAACCGGGGTTGCTGCGGCCACAACGCAGAGTACTAACCACTATACGATCACGGCGAGTTACCAGGGCCTGTCCCTGAACGCCTGACCTCTCCAGAATATACGTGCTTTTGTTTTT
Organism: Protomyctophum bolini; assembly: GCF_963924005.1. Taxonomy (NCBI): domain Eukaryota; kingdom Metazoa; phylum Chordata; class Actinopteri; order Myctophiformes; family Myctophidae; genus Protomyctophum; species Protomyctophum bolini. Next base: position 7,103,794 of record NC_137879.1, on the reverse strand, counting down.
AACTTTTTAAATATACTTTGCTGAGTTGTCACCATGCAGCTATGGCCTCCCCACAAAGCCAAAACACAGCCCTTGTGCCGTGACATTGTATTCGCAATGCCGTGACCCGGATTCGAACCGGGGTTGCTGCGGCCACAACGCAGAGTACTAACCACTATACGATCACGGCGAGTTACCAGGGCCTGTCCCTGAATGCCTGACCTCTCCAGAATATACGTGCTTTTGTTTTTAACTTTTTTCATTGTTTGAATATACTTTGCTGAGTTGTCACCATGCAGCTATGGCCTCCCCACAAAGCCAAAACACAGCCCTTGTGCCGTGACATTGTATTCGCAATGCCGTGACCCCGATTCGAACCGGGGTTGCTGCGGCCACAACGCAGAGTACTAACCACTATACGATCACGGCGAGTTACCAGGGCCTGTCCCTGAACGCCTGACCTCTCCAGAATATACGTGCTTTTGTTTTTAACTTTTTAAATATACTTTGCTGAGTTGTCACCATGCAGCTATGGCCTCCCCACAAAGCCAAAACACAGCCCTTGTGCCGTGACATTGTATTCGCAATGCCGTGACCCGGATTCGAACCGGGGTTGCTGCGGCCACAACGCAGAGTACTAACCACTATACGATCACGGCAAGTTACCAGGGCCTGTCCCTGAACGCCTGACCTCTCCAGAATATACGTGCTTTTGTTTTTACCTTTTTTCATTGTTTAAATATACTTTGCTGAGTTGTCACCATGCAGCTATGGCCTCCCCACAAAGCCAAAACACAGCCCTTGTGCCGTGACATTGTATTCGCAATGCCGTGACCCCGATTCGAACCGGGGTTGCTGCGGCCACAACGCAGAGTACTAACCACTATATACGATCACGGCGAGTTACCAGGGCCTGTCCCTGAACGCCTGACCTCTCCAGAATATACGTGCTTTTGTTTTTAACTTTTTAAATATACTTTGCTGAGTTGTCACCATGCAGCTATGGCCTCCCCACAAAGCCAAAACACAGCCCTTGTGCCGTGACATTGTATTCGCAATGCCGTGACCCGGATTCGAACCGGGGTTGCTGCGGCCACAACGCAGAGTACTAACCACTATACGATCACGGCGAGTTACCAGGGCCTGTCCCTGAATGCCTGACCTCTCCAGAATATACGTGCTTTTGTTTTTAACTTTTTTCATTGTTTGAATATACTTTGCTGAGTTGTCACCATGCAGCTATGGCCTCCCCACAAAGCCAAAACACAGCCCTTGTGCCGTGACATTGTATTCGCAATGCCGTGACCCGGATTCGAACCGGGGTTGCTGCGGCCACAACGCAGAGTACTAACCACTATACGATCACGGCGAGTTACCAGGGCCTGTCCCTGAACGCCTGACCTCTCCAGAATATACGTGCTTTTGTTTTTAACTTTTTAAATATACTTTAGGTTTTAGGTTTTAGGTTTATTTATTGAGCATATAGTACAAATAAATGACAATAACATATAAAAGAAACAAAAATATAATGCAAGGAAAGGAAGAAGCCTTATAGGCTTATATGGAATCCTTTCCTAAATGAAGAGGTTATTGGTTTAAAAGATTAAAAGTTAATTAAGAACAGTACATAAATCTAGAAGTTGTCAAAGGGGGGCAGCTGTGCAGTAAACTTGGCTGAGTTGTCACCATGCAGCTATAGCCTCCCCACAAAGCCAAAACACAGCCCTTGTGCCGTGACATTGTATTCGCAATGCCGTGACCCGGATTCGAACCGGGGTTGCTGCGGCCACAACGCAGAGTACTAACCACTATACGATCACGGCGAGTTACCAGGGCCTGTCCCTGAACGCCTGACCTCTCCAGAATATACGTGCTTTTGTTTTTAACTTTTTAAATATACTTGGCTGAGTTGTCACCATGCAGCTATGGCCTCCCCACAAAGCCAAAACACAGCCCTTGTGCCATGACATTGTATTCGCAATGCCGTGACCCGGATTCGAACCGGGGTTGCTGCGGCCACAACGCAGAGTACTAACCACTATACGATCACGGCGAGTTACCAGGGCCTGTCCCTGAACGCCTGACCTCTCCAGAATATACGTGCTTTTGTTTTTAACTTTTTAAATATACTTGGCTGAGTTGTCACCATGCAGCTATGGCCTCCCCACAAAGCCAAAACACAGCCCTTGTGCCGTGACATTGTATTCGCAATGCCGTGACCCGGATTCGAACCGGGGTTGCTGCGGCCACAACTCAGAGTACTAACCACTATACGATCACGGCGAGTTACCAGGGCCTGTCCCTGAACGCCTGACCTCTCCAGAATATACGTGCTTTTGTTTTTAACTTTTTAAATATAATTGGCTGAGTTGTCAGTCACCATGCAGCTATGGCCTCCCCACAAAGCCAAAACACAGCCCTTGTGCCGTGACATTGTATTCGCAATGCCGTGACCCGGATTCGAACCGGGGTTGCTGCGGCCACAACGCAGAGTACTAACCACTATACGATCACGGCGAGTTACCAGGGCCTGTCCCTGAATGCCTGACCTCTCCAGAATATACGTGCTTTTGTTTTTAACTTTTTTCATTGTTTGAATATACTTTGCTGAGTTGTCACCATGCAGCTATGGCCTCCCCACAAAGCCAAAACACAGCCCTTGTGCCGTGACATTGTATTCGCAATGCCGTGACCCGGATTCGAACCGGGGTTGCTGCGGCCACAACGCAGAGTACTAACCACTATACGATCACGGCGAGTTACCAGGGCCTGTCCCTGAACGCCTGACCTCTCCAGAATATACGTGCTTTTGTTTTTAACTTTTTAAATATACTTGGCTGAGTTGTCACCATGCAGCTATGGCCTCCCCACAAAGCCAAAACACAGCCCTTGTGCCGTGACATTGTATTCGCAATGCCGTGACCCGGATTCGAACCGGGGTTGCTGCGGCCACAACGCAGAGTACTAACCACTATACGATCACGGCGAGTTACCAGGGCCTGTCCCTGAACGACTGACCTCTCCAGAATATACGTGCTTTTGTTTTTAACTTTTTAAATATACTTGGCTGAGTTGTCACCATGCAGCTATGGCCTCCCCACAAAGCCAAAACACAGCCCTTGTGCCGTGACATTGTATTCGCAATGCCGTGACCCGGATTCGAACCGGGGTTGCTGCGGCCACAACGCAGAGTACTAACCACTATACGATCACGGCGAGTTACCAGGGCCTGTCCCTGAACGCCTGACCTCTCCAGAATATACGTGCTTTTGTTTTTAACTTTTTTCATTGTTTAAATATACTTTGCTGACTTGTCACCATGCAGCTATGGCCTCCCCACAAAGCCAAAATACAGCCCTTGTGCCGTGACATTGTATTCGCAATGCCGTGACCCGGATTCGAACCGGGGTTGCTGCGGCCACAACGCAGAGTACTAACCACTATACGATCACGGCGAGTTACCAGGGCCTGTTCCTGAATGCCTGACCTCTCCAGAATATACGTGCTTTTGTTTTTAACTTTTTTCATTGTTTGAATATACTTTGCTGAGTTGTCACCATGCAGCTATGGCCTCCCCACAAAGCCAAAACACAGCCCTTGTGCCGTGACATTGTATTCGCAATGCCGTGACCCGGATTCGAACCGGGGTTGCTGCGGCCACAACGCAGAGTACTAACCACTATACGATCACGGCGAGTTACCAGGGCCTGTCCCTGAACGCCTGACCTCTCCAGAATATACGTGCTTTTGTTTTTACCTTTTTTCATTGTTTAAATATACTTTGCTGAGTTGTCACCATGCAGCTATGGCCTCCCCACAAAGCCAAAACACAGCCCTTGTGCCGTGACATTGTATTCGCAATGCCGTGACCCCGATTCGAACCGGGGTTGCTGCGGCCACAACGCAGAGTACTAACCACTATACGATCACGGCGAGTTACCAGGGCCTGTCCCTGAACGCCTGACCTCTCCAGAATATACGTGCTTTTGTTTTTAACTTTTTAAATATACTTGGCTGAGTTGTCACCATGCAGCTATGGCCTCCCCACAAAGCCAAAACACAGCCCTTGTGCCGTGACATTGTATTCGCAATGCCGTGACCCGGATTCGAACAGGGGTTGCTGCGGCCACAACGCAGAGTACTAACCACTATACGATCACGGCGAGTTACCAGGGCCTGTCCCTGAACAACTGACCTCTCCAGAATATGCCTTAGGGCCGATTCATACTCTTATTATACCGCTGTTTCGGCGCTGTAGTGCCGAAATGATTTCGGCTCGTCAGAAATTTTCAGTAGCACCGAAGAGCCGAATTTAGGACGGTACCCGCCCCCCCCCTGAACCTCAAATGACGTCAAATTGTAGGCTCCACAGCGCTAAAATAGGAGTATGAATCGGCCCTTACTTTGTACCATACAACCTTTTGTGATAAAGTCTGTCAATCAGTGATTCTTTCAAGGTCAACAAGTTGGAAAAATGTCAAGTAAAAATACGACATTTAGTTGTTTGAACTCATATCTAATACATGAGGTAATAAGAATGCACTTTTCTTTTTGAAGTCAGTATTTGAGTGCATTTTGCACCCAGGATCGCTTTTACTGTTAGGCCTACAACAGAATATCAAATGTCAGCAGCAACACAACTTACTTTTTGTCTTGCACATGTAGACCGACAACACTGTATCCAAGGAAGAACTGCTCAAATGAATGCACAAACGAAAGTCTGCGGCTGCGCCTCCACTCTGAAAGCAATAACAGGAGAAACAGATTATCTGATTAGGACAAAGTTGTTAAATGTAGATTGCTTTCTACTGATATATTATATTATATATTTTCATTCAAACGTTCAAATCCCACAAAACCAAATAGGCTCGCCTCCTAGGCAGCAGAACCCCATGAGAAGATTATGTTAGAACACCCCTTAGTTAGTGTGTGTTTGTAGAAAGTACACCCAAAATAATAATACATTTTTGGACACCTCGGACTCTGAGTGCTGCTCAAAGGCGGAGCTATTTATGCGTTACTGTAGCCTACGTGTGTTGCCCATGGTCCACTGGTCCTAGTGGACAGGAGGACACTTCTTCGAGATAATATTGCTGGGGTCTGGAAACTAATTAGTACGACCCACATGCATGCATGTCCGCTCCACAAGGCCAAAAGTCAGCCCTTGTGCCGTGACATTGTATTCGCAATGCCGTGACCCGGATTCGAACCGGGGTTGCTGCGGCCACAACGCAGAGTACTAACCACTATACGATCACGGCGAGTTACCAGGGCCTGTCCCTGAACGCCTGACCTCTCCAGAATATACGTGCTATTGTTTTTAACTTTTTAAATATACTTTGCTGAGTTGTCACCATGCAGCTATGGCCTCCCCACAAAGCCAAAACACAGCCCTTGTGCCGTGACATTGTATTCGCAATGCCGTGACCCGGATTCGAACCGGGGTTGCTGCGGCCACAACGCAGAGTACTAACCACTATACGATCACGGCGAGTTACCAGGGCCTGTCCCTGAACACCTGACCTCTCCAGAATATGCCTTAGGGCCGATTCATACTCTTATTATACCGCTGTTTCGGCGCTGTAGTGCCGAAATGATTTCGGCTCGTCAGAAATTTTCAGTAGCACCGAAGAGCCGAATTTAGGACGGTACCCGCCCCCCCCCTGAACCTCAAATGACGTCAAATTGTAGGCTCCACAGCGCTAAAATAGGAGTATGAATCGGCCCTTACTTTGTACCATACAACCTTTTGTGATAAAGTCTGTCAATCAGTGATTCTTTCAAGGTCAACAAGTTGGAAAAATGTCAAGTAAAAATATGACATTTAGTTGTTTGAACTCATACCTAATACATGAGGTAATAAGAATGCACTTTTCTTTTTGAAGTCAGTATTTGAGTGCATTTTGCACCCAGAATCTCTTTTACGGTTAGGCCTACAACAGAATATCAAATGTCAGCAGCAACACAACTTACTTTTTGTCTTGCACATGTAGACCGACAACACTGTATCCAAGGAAGAACTGCTCAAATGAATGCACAAACGAAAGTCTGCGGCTGCGCCTCCACTCTGAAAGCAATAACAGGAGAAACAGATTATCTGATTAGGACAAAGTTGTTAAATGTAGATTGCTTTCTACTGACATATTATATTATATATTTTCATTCAAACGTTCAAATCCCACAAAACCAAACAGGCTCGCCTCCTAGGCAGCAGAACCCCATGAGAAGATTATGTTAGAACACCCCTTACTACCCTTAGTGTGTTTTTGTAGAAAGTACACCCAAACTAATAATACATTTTTGGACACCTTGGACTCTTGAGTGCTGCTCAAAGGGGGAGCAATTTATGCGTTACTGTAGCCTACGTGTGTTGCCCATGGTCCACTGGTCCTAGTGGACAGGACACTTCTTCGAGATAATATTGCTGGGGTCTGGAAACGAATTAGTACGACCCGCATGCATGCATGTCCGCTCCACAAAGCCAAAACACAGCCCTTGTGCCGTGACATTGTATTCGCAATGCCGTGACCCGGATTCGAACCGGGGTTGCTGCGGCCACAACGCAGAGTACTAACCACTATACGATCACGGCGAGTTACCAGGGCCTGCTCCTGAACGCCTGACCTCTCCAGAATATGAATTTCTTTGTACCATACAACCTTTTGTGATAAAGGCTGTCAATCAGTGATTCTTTCAAGGTCAACAAGTTGGAAAAAAGTCAAGTAAAAATACGATATTTAGTTGTTTGAACTCCTACCTAATACATGAGGTAATAAGAATGCACGTTTCTTTTTTTAAGTCAGTATTTGAGTGCATTTTGCACCCAGAATCACTTTTACTGTTAGGCTTACAACAGAATATCAAAAGTCAGCAACACAACTTACTTATTTTAGTCTTAGACGCACATGTAGACGGACAACACCATGACCAAGGAAGAACTGCTCAAATGAATGCACAAACGAAAGTCTGCGGCTGCGCCTCTACTCTGAAAGCAATAACAGGTGAAACAGATTATCTGATTTGGACAAAGTTGTTAAATGTAGATTGCTTTCTATACTGACATTATTTCGTTCAAATCCCACAAACCTTACCAAACATGCTCGCCCTCCTACGGCAACAGAACCCCATGAGAAGATTATGTTAGACCACCCCCTAGTGTGTGTTTGTAGAAAGTACACCCAAACTAGTAATAATATATTTTTGGACACCTCGGGCTGAGTGCTGCTCAAAGAGGATCGCGGGGGGAGCAATTTATGCGTTACGGTAGCCTACGTGTGTTGCCCATGGTCCACTGGTCCTGGACAGGAGAAACACTTCTTCGAGATAATATTGCTGGGGTCTGGAAACGAACAGAGTACGACCCACATGCATGCATGTCCGCTCCACAAGGCCAAAAGTCAGCCCTTGTGCCGTGACATTGTATTCGCAATGCCGTGACCCGGATTCGAACCGGGGTTGCTGCGGCCACAACGCAGAGTACTAACCACTATACGATCACGGCGCGCTACCGGGGCTGGTTGTTGACACGCCGCCGCAGTCTAGTTTGTCTGTTTACGACACATATAATGTTGAAGTCTTGGAGAAATGTCAAAGAATTGGTTCTTGTCAATCTCGTGTATTTTTAATTCAAGAGGTTGTGTCAGGGAGTGGTCGACGCCCATAACAGAAGCTTCTAAAATATTATTATTATTATTAATATAGGCTATAGGCCTACTAAAATCCGAACTACAATTTACACGCTCACAAGATTAGCCTAAAATAGACTCGTAGTCCTATGTATTTTTTTTAATCGATTTTGTCATTTTTAATCTACAACAGTCTCAATTTACCTGAGGGGGACAGGGACAAGACCAGCTGCCCCTTTAGAGCCCCGAACATGTTAGCCATGCATGACGCTCGTACTTCATGTCATGTTTCAGGGCTAGAACATGTAGACTACAAAACAAATGCAAAATGTAATGTGCTTACTTTGATTGATTGATTGAAATATTTATTAACAGTTTGCTGAATTACAGTACATTTCAAGCACAAACTCAATACAAAGACACTTGTTTACAAGAGGGTCCACCATGTTCAATTCATCAAAACATTTAGAGACATACAAATAGACACTTCTATATACCGGTAGTTAAAGAACAGAACAGGAATTCATCATAAAGGAAGCAAAAAGGGAAAGGAAACATATACAATGAGGGGGAAAAGGGGGGGATTCAGATTTTACGGGGGCCAGTTTCAAATTGAAGCCGTCCGTAGGTGCCCTTTGGAGTCAAGGGATTCACATGTCTTAATGACTGTTGGTAGGGCGTTCCACATTTTGGTGACATGGGAGCGAAAATAATTTAGTCCCTTGTTTGTGCCGAATCTGGGTTGTACATGGTTTGTTGCACTCCCTCTGGTGTTGTGGGTGTGGACTTCGTTTACATTAAGGAAGTATTTAGAGAGGTACATGGGTATCTTGGTGGTGTATCGAATCTTGTGGACCAGACCCATTGCAAGATGCTGTACTCTGTCGTCGACCCTAAGCCATTCCAGCCTGTTAAAGTGGGCAGGGGTGAGGTGGGTTCGGGGGGTGAGGCCAAGTAGGAGCCTGACCAGTTTGTTTTGGGAGGCCTGGAGCCTTGTTTTAAGGGCCTTTGAGGTGGTATCAAGAGGTGCATGTATAGTCAAAGAAACCTTGTTTTGGGCTCCTGTTAAGGTCTTCAATGTGTTTTTGTTGACCAATGAGGAGATCCTGTAAAGGAATCTTGTTCTTTGATTGACTTTTTTGATTACGTTGGTGGCCATTTTATCACCGGGAAAGATTGGGCTCCAGGATGGAACCTAGGTAGGTAATTTTAGGTAAACTTTTCATGTGATAATATTGTCAGAATTTGTCAAACACTCTAACCAAGAAGCCATCTATCTGCCTTGCTGAGATTACTATTTGATCCGAAGAGAATGTATTCAGTTTTTCCCAGGTGTCAGGATAGTTTAATCCTTACACTTACTCCACTATATAGTCCAATCCTCCACTTAGTCCACTATATAATGCCAATGCTGGCAGCTGTGCCTAAGCAATTGAAATCCTCTCAAGTAATCCGAACTCTGTCATTATGGAATTATCTTCTAATATTCTATTATCTATATTATTTCTGTTATTGAATATTTTCTTATTTCTTGTCCACACTGAGGTGGTGTTACAACAATTGCACTGCCTGTTATTTATGTTGTCATATAGCTGTACTGTAAGTAAGTGCAGAACTTTGGCAAATACAGAGCTTGAACTTTTCTCATATAAACAAAACAATTACTAAAAGAAACTGGTTAATTTAAGAAGAAGAAAAAAGAAGAAATAAAACCTCAAGTGTACCAATATCAAAACCAGACTTCCTGTTATGCACTTACTAGAAAGGAAGTGAGAAATGTGGTCTTGGTCTGTCATGCCATAGTTCTAAGACATATTCAGGGTCCTCCATTCTCAATTCATCAAAGCGTTTAAAGACATACAAATATACACATCTATGTAAAAATACTAATAAAATCAAATCAGATGATGGTTAGAAAAAGGGAAAACAGGTAGACTAGGCCTAGTATAGAAAACAGAGGGGAGGGGGGGTGCATTAATAGTGTGAGTACGATAAGGTTATCGCAACAGCCTCAGGCCCACCTTTGCAGGTACTCACTCCTGCGCCTTCTGTGGGCCAGTGGCATCGCTCTCTCCATCTCTCCTTCCCTCAAGGCACCGACGGGACTATGCATGGCAGGGGCGTCCTTCTCCCTGAGCCAAGACTAGGCTTGACCGCATACCTCAAATAGACAGGAGTTGGGTGGCTTCAGCATTATATTTGGGCCTAAATATTATATTAGAAGCTTTTAATCAATGTCACCATGGTCTAGACTCTATACTGTACACTACAGTGTACACACATTTGTCCAGAGGGAAAAGGACAGGGGATGCTCTAGCACTCCCTCGTGTCTATCTGTGCACGCCACTGATGTTGGCTCACTGGAAAGACTCCTATTAGGTCCATCCATTAATAATTAGCCCTGAGACCTGACTGTTGTGATTGAAGGACGAGCGTCATGTGAACCATGCAGCTACTAATAAATATGATTCAGATGAATTGACAAAATGATTTCAAATGATACCAGCTGCGAACTTGGCCTATATGAAGCATATAGGTAATCGAGGTCCTGTGTTAGTTTGTAAAAGACGTCAAGATTTGACTGACAATTATGACGCACGAATCTGGCCAGAAATCTAGCCAATTTGATGTTGGTTGTTGAAGTTTGGCACACATTTTAATTTGAAATCCTTTCAATATAATCCTAAAGCTCTGTCATTATTGAAAAAGTATATTTTGAGGATTGAGGGTGCTCAGTACAACTCCACTGCCTGCTATTCCTGCAAATCTTGAAGATTTCTCATAATTGCAATAAACAAAACTAAAAGAAACTGGTTCATTTAAGGACATGGTTAAAAAAATGAAATAAAAAAAGAACTCAAGGGTACCATATCAAAACCAGACTTCCTGTTATGCACTTACTTCGAGAGGAAGTGTAGTCTTGGTCTGTCACGCCATATATCTGCTAACAAGCAACCACAGTCGACGCAAGTATCTGACAGCAACCTGGGGAGTGTCAATCTGCAGGAGTAGCCTCTTAGAGAGAACCTTGTGAGGTGGCTTAGCCTACATTATCTACAACCATGTACTTCCTTCATATCATTGCAGGAAAAATAATTAATTGATAACAAAGACAGGTTGGAGTCATCTGGAGGAAGAGACTTTTTAGCGGTCTTTGATGGAGATGCACTGTATGTAGGTTTGATGTGCCGGGTTAACTAACAGACAGGATATGCCCGTGACAAATGCCACCCCAACGCAGACAGTGGGTGAGGTGAGTCTTTTTTAGATGTTTGAGAATCAGATCATACTGTTTTTGTTTTGTTTGTAGGCTATGCACCTTTTATATTATAGTTACTGTAACTTAATGTGTCTTCTGTATTCGACCCCACCCTATACCTACCGACTGTAGATGCAGTGAGAAAGCCATGACAGTTCAGGGATCGATGAAGTCAATCTAGATTATAATCGATGGATGGAAACATGGAGTGAAGTGACCAGAACAGAGCCGTGTGCCCCTCAGTGGATGTCCAGAACAAAATGGAGCAGGAGCAACTTTCTGAAAGGACACATCAGGGCTGTCCGGGTAATGAAAGTTATATTCTTTTAGAATAATGTTAAAAAATAAAATAGATAAATACATTTAGAAGCAGCTCAGATTCTGACATTGTTTGAGACACACAGTCAAAGGTTCCATTAAAACAACCTCGGAAGGTCTGAGGAAGGGCTGCGGCCGAAACGTTACCCGATTTTTCATTTCTTATGACTTTATTTTTGATCCAGCACCCAGCCTATAGGTATAGATGTGCGTGTCCTTGTTGACTGTTTGTTCAGCCTCCTCTACTAGTTATAATTTTGTCTGCCAATACACCTTTAAAATGTGCAATAATTCCCAATGCTCGTGCATGTAAAACTGTAATTAAATTACAGAGACTTTCTCTGAGTCTCGCTCAATGAGAGGTTTTAACATTGAATAGGTATTTTTTTAAACTCAGATTTAAATGGACTTTTATTCTTCTGTGCTACCCTATCAGTTCCTCCAGCTCATGGTATCTGTGAAGCCCAGAGTGGAAGCATGGCCGTGGCTCCTACCCTCTCTACTGTTCCTCCAGCCCATGGTATCTGTGAAGCCCAGAGTGGAAGCATGGCCGTGGCTCCTACCCTCTCTACTGTTCCTCCAGCCCATGGTATCTGTGAAGCCCAGAGTGGAAGCATGGCCGTGGCTCCTACCCTCTCTACTGTTCCTCCAGCCCATGGTATCTGTGAAGCCCAGAGTGGAAGCATGGCCGTGGCTCCTACCCTCTCTACTGTTCCTCCAGCCCATGGTATCTGTGAAGCCCAGAGTGGAAGCATAGCCGTGGCTCCTACCCTCTCTGGGTGTCACATCCATGGGTCGGTCAACATCAATGTCAGCTCCACAGGTCCAGGTGCGCCTGCCCTACATATGTACAAAGATGAAATATGGAGATATAATTGATAATGATATAATTCTTATCATTCTCCCTAATGCTAAAAGTCCCATTGCACGAATGTCATGTCCACTCACTCACAGAGCCCATTTCATTACCCTCCTCTTCTTATGCAGGACCTGTACTTCCATCACAGGACAACAATCATGCTACAGTCCCACCTGCTCATCTGCATTGTGAAGTTGATGGTGAGCTATTGTAAATAATATGTATTATGTTATTTGTTACAAAAATGCTGTTGTACTGTACATCGATTGCGTGGTTTAACACATTAAGGACCTGAGGCCGATTCTACGAATGCTTTCAAGATTTTTCGAAAATAGCAGATATACTAGCTCGCAGTGTGGCACGAAGTGAGCTTGTTTATCTGCTGTTTTTGAAAAGCCAACGCAAAAATTGAAAATGACAGATGCTTTCCCGTTTTTTTAAACTGCCAACTAGGGTTGTCACGAATCATGATCATGACATTTCATACAAATAATTGTGATGTTCGAGAACTATTAATTGTGTTTCTGTGTCATTGGACATTGGAACATTATAAATAAAATGTTCAAAGGAGAAATGACAGGTAGCAGACATTTAAATATATAATACAATGGCCAAAATATGCCATCATATTGTATTTATAATTTTCTGCTTTCAAATAAAAAATGTATTAGAAATAGCAGAAATAGCTTGTAGAGCTGCTATTTCCCTTATGTTTTTGCGACCAGGCGATTGTGTAATAATTTGTGATAGCCCAGGCCTGCTGCCAACATCACTGAACACATTTCAACAACGCAAAAGTTCTTTACATAGTTTCACGTATTGCCTTTCACAGAGGGATGGGTCCTGAAGATTGCAGCAGCGATCAAAGCTATTCTGAGAGACCGGTTCAGACACTGTCCTCAGGGAGAGACCGGCGGAAACAAGACTCTCCTCAATAAGATCTACACAGAGCTATACCTCACACAGGCAGGAGGAGGGGAGGTCAACCATGAACACGAGGTGAGACAGATCGAGGCAGCGTTCAGAGCGATCACACAGGAGGACACGCGGATCAAGTACAATGACATCCATGTGCTTTCAGCCGGACAAGACGGCTTTCTGAGAGTCGTGGTCACGAGGGGGGTCGCGGGCATAGGGAAGACCGTGTCCGTCAACAAGTTCACTCTGGACTGGGCCGAGGAGAGAGCCAATCAAGACCTGGAACTCGTGCTTCCACTTTCTTTTCGAGAGCTGAACTTAATGAGTAAGAGAGTGCTGAGTCTATCACAGCTTCTCGTTGTCACTTTCCCCGACATAAAAGAAGTGCAGATTCTACCGGAGAACAAGGTACTCATAATCCTGGATGGATTAGACGAAAGCCGCTTTTCCCTCGACTTCGAGAACCATGAGATAGTGTCTGATGATAGACAGCCAGCCACAGTAGATGTACTCCTGACAAATCTCATCAGGGGATATCTGCTTCCCAAAGCTCTTGTCTGGATTACTTCCCGACCGGCAGCAGTCAGTCAGATCCCTCTTAAGTTCATTGACCGGGTGACAGAGGTGCGAGGGTTCACAAACCCCCAGAAGGAGGAATACTTCAGGAAGTGCATCTCTGACGAGAGCCTGGCCAACACAATAATCAAGCACGTCACATCCATCAGGACCCTCCACATCATGTGTCACATACCGATGTTCTGCAGGATGGCAGCCACGGTTTTTGAGAAGAGGTTGCTGGCAGCAGACAGCAGAGGCACACCCAAGACGCTTATCCAAATGTTCATACACTTCCTGGGCTCGCATGGACAAAAGGATGCAGGCGCCGACGTGACAAGAAACGGCATAGTGTCGCTGGGCAAGTTGGCCTTCAAGGAGTTGGAGAAAGGCCACTTGATCTTCAGCGAGAAAGACCTGCTCGCAAACGGTGTAGACGTGGAAAAGGTGCCACAGCTCTCCGGGGTCTACACTCAGGTCTTCACTCAAGAGGAACTGACGCTGTGCAAAAGCAAAGTGTTCAGCTTTGTGCATCTGAGCGTTCAGGAATTCTTTGCAGCTCTTTACGTGTTTCTCACGTTCAACAATGACGATGTCAATGTCTTGGTCTCTAGGAGATCCTCCATTTCAAGACTTTTTCCAGTCGGCAGAGATGCATCAGCGCTGATCCTTTACAAGGCAGCGGTCGACAAAGCCTTGGCTTGTGAGAGTGGACATTTTGACATTTTCCTTCGCTTTCTCTTGGGCCTCTCCCTGGAATCCAACCAGGACATGTTGGGAGATCTTCTGACAGAAAAGAACAGCACAAAGAAGTCACAGACCAGACCGGAAATCATCAAACACGTCAAGCAGAAGATCAGGACGACCGCATCTCCGGAGAGATGCATGAACCTGTTCCACTGTCTGAATGAGCTGGGCGACCGCTCTCTGGTGGAGGAGATCCAGGGTTTCCTGAGCGCAGGTAGTCTGACCAGAACCCAGCTCTCACCGGCACAGTGGGCCACACTGAACTTCGTACTGCTGACCTCGGAGGAGGACTTTGGTCTGTTCGAGCTGAGCAAGTATGCCAAGTCTGAGGAGGGTCTTCTGAGGCTGCTGCCCGTCATCAAAGCATCTACAATAGCACAGTGAGTATTGTTACGACATCAGAATAAGAAGCCTTTATTGCCATGACATGTAAAACATGTTAGGAATTTGTTTCGGTGAGCAGTAATACCATGTAAATGGCTTTATCTAATCTCCATATTTGCATGAAATTGTATTCGCTCATATCTCCATAATTCTTAGCAGTTAATTTGGCATGGTCATCAGTGACCACTTTCCAAAGCCTTTCTGAATTGCCCTTATCTTGCAAAAATCATTGTTTCCCAAACAATGAATTGGGACTTGGCCCGAGGCGGGTCCCATTTATGGGCAGAAAAATATTTTCATTCAAATCAATAATAATCAAATAAATTCGATTGTAATAATAATAATAATCAAAGAAAAATGTTTAAGAAGCAGTGAAAATGTAAAGCTCACAATGTGTCGCATTGTGACACGTTGTGATCTTGTAAACTGGCTATTTTTAATAGTTTAATAGTCCCGGGGAGACATTCTCTTTTGGGTCTCGTGCTCTTAAAGTTTGGGAACTCTACAATGTGGGAACGTTCTACGTGATGTTAAGCTGTTTGTCATTCTTGTCCGTCCCCTGTTGCAGTCTACATGGATGCAACCTCACAGAGAAGTGCTGTCAAAGCCTGGCAGCTGCTATCAGCCTATCCAATATTAAAGAGATAGACTTGAGCGAGAACAACCTCACGGATGACGGGTTAACACTGCTCTCTGCTGGACTGATGCAGCAGTGCACACTGGAGACACTAAGGTTGGTATACAATCTTATGTTTTCTCATTTGCACACAATTGTATCCATCCACACCATATCAAGTACTGTAGTATAGTATAAAACCTTTTATTGTTTTCCCTGAGCAAAACCTATTTTCCCCGGATTAATCTTTGGTACACTTTCCCCGACTGCTTCTGGTTGATCAAGCCTGAAGCACTGCAACCTTACAGAGCAGAGCTGTGGTGACATAGCCTCCGTTATCAGCTCCACCTCGTCTCAGCTCAGGAAGCTAGATTTGTCCGACAACGAGCTGCAGGATTTAGGGGTGAAGAGGCTGTCGGAAGGACTGGCGAGGCTTCAGTGTAAACTGGAAATACTCATGTAAGTGTCCCGAATAAACCCCATGCCTTCCCTACAGCGTTACCACGAAAATCTGGAAAAAGCATCTGTCATTTTAGATTTATCCTTGTTTATAGCTCATATACTCAAAGGAAAATTTGTGCAAATCTTTGAATATAATTATTATTTTAAAGCGAACATTTTAAACGCTTCCGGGAGTCCCTGGAACAAAATATTTTTATATGGGGGTCGGCTGCCAAATATATACCAGTAGGCCTATAGTTTTGGGGGTCCTTGACTTGAAAAAGTTTGAGCATCACCGATATACTAAAGCAACGTAGGTTTTTCAGGAAACCGATTTAGAAGACATTTTTACAATAAACCTCAGGTCTTAATGGGCAACATCATCGAGAATATATAAAATTAAACATCTATCTTCTGTTTTGAAGTTTGCGCCTTTGCAGAGTCACCCAGGGAGGCTGTGCTTTCCTGGCCTCCGCTCTCAACTCCAACCCGTCTCGTCTGAAAGAGCTGGACCTCAGCTTCAACCATCCAGAGGAACTCGGCCTGAGCCTGCTGTCCACCCTGCGAGAGGACTCCCGCTGTAGCCTGGAGAAACTCAGGTATGGATGAGTTAAGCAATATTACACCAGAGGGGGTGGTTTAACGTCAGTAATGCACGCCTGTGATGCTGCAGCAACGAGCCCGCAGAAGTTACCCTTAAAACTAAGAAAATCACTGAGAAAACTTTTGTGGTCGTAGTGACTACGACCTGTGGGCCGTAGTCACTACTACCCACAGGTCGTAGTCACTACTACGACCACAAATGTCCCAAGAAACTAGCTAGCCCAGTAACCGAGTTTGCTGCGCTCTGGGAGAACAGAGCAGCTGAGTGGTGCTCGTTTGAACCACGGTTAGAAGGCTATTTCAACCAATCAGACTTCTTCCCCCAAACGACCTGTTGCATGTGCCTTTGTGTTGTCTTTATAAATACAACATTCTTCATTAACCACATTAAACCAGTGTTTTGGGAATGTTCTCAACAAATAGAAATAATTCAAAGTAGTGAAAATAGCCAATCTACAAGCTCACAGTGCGTTGTGATGAAACATGTGAGGTTGTAGATCAGCTATTTTTGCTACATAAAATGTAATGCTGAAATAATGGTTGCATGTCAGTAAATCATTGTCTCTTTCTCTCTCCTTATGACAGCGTGGATCATTGTGGGGAACCCAGGATCCAACCAGAACCAAAGAAATGTAGGTTTGACCTTTTCCTCAAATAACCAAAACAGTATTAAAGCCAGAGATTCTCAGGTGGGGGACGGGATGGTGACGGTGGGGTTGGGTATACTTGGGTCACACATTGACAACTGAAAAATAAAAAAAATGTGCCAGTAAAGGTCCTGGAATAAATTAAGTTCAAGAAGCCCTGATGTATCGTTAATACATTCCTTTGACGGTTTCTCTTCCGTTTTTTCCCCACCAGATGCGACTGAACTCACCCTGGATCCCGACACCGCTCACAGAGACCTCCTTCTGTCCGAGGGGAACCGGAAGGCCACGAGATGGACCGAGCAGCCGCGCCCCGACCGCACGCAGAGGTTCGACTACTGGAGACAGGTGCTGTGCAGGGAGGGCCTGACCGGCCGCTGCTACTGGGAGACCCGATGGAGCGGCAGAGCTCACGTAGGAGCGGCCTACGGGCGGATGAACCGGAGAGGAGAGGGCGACGACTGTTGGCTCGGGAAGAACGCCTTCTCCTGGAGCCTGAGCTGCACCAAGGACAGCTACAGCGCCTGGCACGGAGGCGTCGGCACCGCCGTGAAGCTGCCCCCGTGCGGCTTCAACAGAGTCGGGGTGCATCTGGACTGGTCAGCCGGACGGCTGTGCTTCTACGGGGTCTCCACCGGCGGTACGCTGACCCTACTGCACTCCTTCCAGGACACTTTCACCGAGCCCCTGTATCCAGGCTTCAGGCTCGGGTGGGTGGCCTCCACAGTGGTCCTCTGCTAAAGTGCAAAAAGCGCTGCAGCCATATTATAGGCCACCGGTTGGGTCCTTGAGGAGGTTCCCCATCAAAATGAGAAACAGTTACACTGTAGTTACTCGTTTCTGATCTATAGGTCGTTCATCTATTTTGTAAAATAATGAAAATGTATGGGGCACCCTGGAACAAATTATTTTTGCAGCCATTTTTTACATGGAAATGTTTGAGAAACACTGGCATATAGACTGGCAGTCAGCAGTGTGCTGATTGCTAATGACTAACATTTTCTGTTGGGACTATTTAGTACACCAAAATAAAGTGTGAATATTCAGTCAATGAGTCATAATTGATTTGAAAGTAGAATACCAGTACCATGTATACTGTACACCAAAACACATACAGGTGTGACATAATCCATTGTGCCGTTTTAGCATGAAACAAAAAATGCAATGAAACAGTTCAGACATCAAAGGATGAAGCATGCTTTGTACTTTGTACTATGAAGTGTTGTGCCTGCATGGGTCTTGACCTCTGGCCGTCAGAACATCAGAACTGCTGCGACGGTGTTTCAGGATGCCGTGTGGAGGCTGGACAGGATCTAAATGGTGGTCGTCAGGGACGTGCAGAGAGTGTTAGAGAGGCGCAGGGGCTGAAATCCCGTTAAGAGGGCACCTTTGGACCAAAAATAGGGAAAATAGCAGATCTACAAGCTCTCAACGCGTCGGCACTGCGATGTGTTGAGAGCTTGTAGATCATCTATTTTCAGGGCGCAACCCAGCACTCTTTTTAGCTAGTGGACATGGATTTCGAAACAAATATGTTCAACGCAAAAATGCTATACGTTCAAGTTCAGGAGATTGAAGGCTGCCTTCAGGCATGGCATGGAAAGGAAAGGAGTGGCAGGTGCATTTCTTCCACTATAGTAAATGCTGCATTCAGGGTCTGGAGAGGGCAGTTGTTTAACAGACGGGTAAAAGGGGCTGTGTGTGTGCACGTCCCTGGTGGTCAGTGACTGATTTCTCTTGCTTCCCTTACCAGAATCCACTCCTGACAGAGGTCCGTCTGTGTGAATCGGGGCCCACGCTGCCTATAGAGATCAGCATTAACGTTAGTCTACAACTAAATTACACTTAAGAATGAAATGATAGTTTACAAACTGTAAAAGAATGAAATGATCATTTCTTATCCGTGTGTTCAAGTTCCATGTATTAAAGTACATCGTATCAACCGATCTCGCGTTAAAATGTGCATATCACAGACAGTCACTTTCAACAATCATTATTTTATTAGCAGTCCCAAGAGTCAATGAACAAAACAAAAATCGAGGAGAAAAAAATAATCAAACTAAGACCGTCTATACGAGTCGTCAGATGGGCGACCAGACAGACAGATCGACAGAGCAGGTGATCAATCCATGAACAGAAGACGGAACAGAGGGGGGTGCACGCACACACACACACACCCAAGAAACACAAAGAACACATAGTTAAAAAAACAACAAAGAAACAGAGTTATCATGGGGGGAGTCCGATCTCATTGGGGGAGTGTGTGTGTGTGTGTGTGTGTGTGTGTGTGTGTTGGCTGATCCCTCTGTTCCTCAGGAGAAATTCACCAGGACCGCCCACCCCGCCCCAACCCCCGCACCCACCTACATTCACACAAGGTTCATGAACACACTGAACACAGCGCTCTCTCTCTCTCTCTCTTCATTGCTCTCTCTCACATACACACAGACAAAAAAAAAGTAAGGGAAAGAAAAAAATAAAAACCACAGTCTAGCCCCACCTGAATGAATGAGAGGATTTTACATTTAGGCTACTGGTGTGTGTTTGTGACAGAGAAACCAAAGCAATCGACTAACCTGCTGCCATTCCATCTTTAAAAAAAGAAAAATGGGAGATTTTCCCCCCCATTTCTTTTTTTGTTACTCTGTACAGATTATATAGTTTTATTTTACGTTCTGAAAGTCTTCAGTGCGGCGACAACAACCCATATACGTAGCTAATGGACTGCTGCCAACGTCCATCTATTCCTCCTCATCACTTTCTCTCTCTCTCCCCCTCTGTCTCTGTCTGGCCCCTCACGGACCCCTCGCAGTGGCCCCTCCCGGACCCCTCGCAGTGTCTCTTTACTCAGTGCAACCCTACGCCCGATTTTACTTGGTCGCACACGAGTAACATGGCAGATCTACAAGCTCTCAAGGCGTCACAGCGTGATCACATCGTGAGCTTGCACATCGGTCATCTTTCAGTGTGCAAGATCGGCACGCAAACTGCGAGTATAAGTCAAGCTTTGTAGTGAATGTGCGTCCGTTGCGATGCATTCACACCCACAAACAATCGACGACGCATCTTCTGAATGCACCGGGTTCCAATTCCTAACACTGGAAACCAATCAATGCGTTATTATAGGTGTGAATGCAACCCTGAGGCTGCCAAAAATGTGCATTACTAATACTCACTGTCCTGTCTGTCCTCCATAACGTGTTAAGCAGCCACATGCTTTGTGCAATGTACATCATTCAAATCCTCCGTTCGGAATTACCTCGAGGACAATCTCCCAAAGGCTGAGAAATCAAAAGCTTGTGTTTGTTTTAAGCTTTTTCTTTTTTTTGCATTCGTCTTTCACACTGACTGGATGCATAGAATTTGGAGGAGAAAAAAAAAGAAAAAGCTCAGAATAATCATCTTGGGGTATTGCACGTCACTAGCGACGGACCAAAGAACGCCACCCTCGTCGTCCCTCGGCGACGAATACTTTAAGACTCCACTTGAGCTAAATGTCAGCATTCCATGGAGAAGACTCGAGATCAGGCCTTAAAGAGTCCCAGTCACTCAAGATTGTACTGATCCCCGAGATCGGGGCAATAATTAGGTTAACAGGCGAGCCGCAGTCATCATAGTAGATGTTTTGCCACTGTCATTTTCCCCCTGTGGATGCATACATACACCAGAGGTAAGTTAAAATGTAAAGATACTCCGTATGTTAACATAATTTTAATAATAATAATTATTATTACAAGGCTAAGTTATTTATACCAGTTTGTTTTGAGTATCTAGAAGTGTAATCGGTGTCACTGGTCAGATCCTCCAACATTCACACTGGGATAATAGAACAACAGAGCTGACAGTGGAATAAAAGTTGTATGTACATTGTGATTGGGTGGAGTGACATGGTGGGTGGAGGAGGGGGGGGTGGGGTTAATAATAAGGCCATGGCTGAGAAATAGAGGGAGGGGGGGCGGTAGGGGGGGGGAGACAGATAGAAAAATAATTCTAGGGATGAAAAAAAAAGAAAAAAGAACAGCGTTTATTTAATGTCATGTCCTATGTAGTTAGTTAGTTGTCCTTCGGTCTACCGTGCGTTGGATTCACATATAAAAAGGGCGGGGAAAGAGTGTTGCTATCGTCGGGTCGTTTACGCGCCCAGAGCGGCATTCAGTGCTAGTGTCACAGATAGTACACCCACTACTATCTGTCTATCTACATCCACCCTCTCTCTCTCTCTCTCTCACACACACACACACACACACACACACACACGGTCAGTCCATACACTCCCTCATACACACGGTTTCTCTCTTAATGCACAGCCGCCACGACGACAGGGAGTCCGCCAGCTTTGTCTGTGTTTGTGTCCTGGCCCTTGGCTGAAGGGAAGGGGGGGGGGTATTTTCAGGTTATTCAGGGTGAATAATAAAAAGATTAAGCTCTTTCAGAAGAAAGGCAGGTGGGAGGGAGGGAGGTGGAGGTGGAGGAGGAAGGTGGAGCAAGTAGGGTTGTGCCACCACCATGTTGGGGTGAGAGGACTCAGAGGAGGGGGTGTTAGCAGTCCTAGCTGAGCAGCTGGCGGATCTCCTTGTGCATGTGACACAGGAAGTCCACGTACGACGCTCCTCCGCTGACGCTCTTGTCCTCCACCAGGAAGTGCCTGAATATCAGCTCAGTTTTAGACTCCTGTTTCACCACCATCAGCTATACGGCCGGTCGGCGGGGAAGGAGGGAGACGGAGAGACAGAGAGGAGATACAGATTAAAACCCTTTTAACCCATTCTGACCTGAGATCAGATTAATACGAAGGTTTCCGCTGGACACACACTGGTCTGATGAACCCATTCTGACCTGAGATCAGATTCTAAAAATGTTCAGTTGTTCGTTTTTTCAAAAATAGCAGACCTACAAGCTCGTAGCGCGCCACTCGGTGGCGCGCTATGAGCTTGTAGATCTGCTATTTTTCAATACCTAAAGCATAACATAGTGCTAACACCAAAATGGATTCCCGTTCAGAATGGGTTAAGACCTGAGACCAATTCTCCAAATGCCTTCTAAAATAGTAGTTCTCAACAACAACACAAAAAATAAAATATTCAAAAATAGCATCATTTTAATGGCCAACACAAAAAATCTAAAATGACACAGATGATTTCCAGGTTTTATTTTTGGGCTATGATATTATTATATGCAAACATTTTCAGAAAATATGCAAAACATTTTACAAAATTGCTAAATGTGTATAATAATTGCAGGGCATAATTGGTTGAAATAAGGACAAATGAAAAGGCTTGAGAGAATTGAGAAGGTTTCACGGCGACTGACCTTCATGTATCGTGATCGTCTTGTTCTGAAGGACTCTACGATGTCTCTGAGTCTCTGGGAGAAGGGGTTGTCCAGCACGGGCAGGTTGGTCTGGAAGACAGAGAGAGGAACGTGGTTACGTACCGATACAGAGATTTAGTGTAGAAGTGATGAATCCACCAAAGAAAAACAAAGCTATTGTTCATGGATTTGAAATATATACATAGGTTAAAGGGACACTTCACCCAAGAGACAAGACAACACTTTCCTGGGGGTTTTATGTGGTTAATATGCATTTATAGATATTTTAATATTTCAAAGTGTCCATGATGTCATTAAATACTAAAATATTACCAACATAAAAACCCCAGGAAAGTGTTTCTCGTCTTCCAAATATCATTAAAATAAGATCTGGTTGCAAAAGGGGTGAAGTGGTGAAACCCAATTTACCAATAAATAAAAAGGCAATGTATTCTAAATATTTAAGACATAAGCCTAAATTGAACACTTTGTAAGTCTTTTGAAGACATAATTTCTTTTTAATAAATTACTGTAAGACTTTTTAAAAAGGAGCCTCACAGAAACCCAGTTATTTCCCCCCCCCTCACCATGTTGGGGTCTATCTGGCCGAAGCTGGGCGTGCCGAAGATATTGGCCAGCAGCTCCTGCTGTGCGTTGGCTCCCACCCACAGGAAGAGGTGGAGCCCGGTCTCCAGGAGGTACAGCCCGCCCTTCGACAGCCTCTCCTCCGAGCACCTCACCGCCATCGGTAACGAGTCGGCCTCCAACTTCATCTGCAAAGTCACAGGCGTTACAAATGAATGCTGTACACGTCAGTGTTGTTTAAAATATTTTTTTATCCCACGATTTTGTAACCCATTTTTCACCCCCGTGTCAATCATCTAATGTGATCCTGGGCTCTACACACCCTCCACCAACCTAGTCCCCATATGTGTTGTTTTTGTCAGCAAAACAACTACCTTTTTCCACTGACGAAAACTAAATGGAAACTAAATGAAAACTAAGCTACGATGGATGACTAAAACTAAGGCTAAATATACTGACTATGCCAACACCAAAACATTCCAGGTGACTAAAACGTGACAGAAAACTAAATGAAAACTATTCAAGACACCATGACTAAAAACTCGCTGCCAAAAACAACAGTGGTCTTACCAGCGGCAGCAGACGCGGGTAGAAGAACACGTGGCTCTCCGCTACGTCCATACAGCCAATGAGCTGCCTCAGGTACGCCCGGTCGTCCAATGACACGTCGGCTCCCGGTAGCAGGACGTCGCTCTTCAGGACGCAGTTCAGGTACACCGGTAACAGTTTCATGCACTCTGGCAGGATGAGCTGTGTGGGAGGAGGACAGGACAACACGCAGTACAGTACAGTCAGTTCAGGTACAGGACAACACCAAGACACAACACGCAGTACAGTACAGTACAGTCAGTTCAGGTACAGGACAACACCACGACACAACACGCAGTACAGTACAGTACAGTCAGTCAATCAGCAGTCTCGGAAACCCAGACATTTTTATTTCCAGGGAGAAAAAAAAAAAAGAAAAGCCTGGGGCCGAGTCCACTTCAATTCGGCATACAGTAGCGCAAACATTGATCACTCTCAGCTGATTTCTGATCGTCTGCACCTTTGTTAAATTGACACACACACACACACACACACACACACACACACACACACACACACACACACACACACTTCTCTGTCGCTCTAATTAATTAGTCTCATGCGTCTAGATTCTCCCAGCTGCCTATGCCATAGAAAGCATAGGCGGGTTCCAGTCTAGTCAATCAGCAGCGTTAACCAGATGGATCAGATACAATCAGATAAGAACCAGAGCGAAGCCAGGCAAAGGAAAACACTATCATTATGAACCAGTACATTTGTTCAGGATAATATTAATATACTGTAACAGTCCTACCTGGCCAGCGGACGAGGGACTGGCACAGTTCTTGCGGTAGCAGGCCAGGATCTGAGCACACTGGTTCACTAGGGTGTCTCGGACTGCTTTCGTTGGGCTGTTCAATATGCTCCGGAACGCTGCACGCATGTAGAGACAGAGAGAGACAGAGAGAGGGAGAGAAGACATGGATGAGAATTAGATACACAGACTTCACCATTGAATATCTAACTTGGGTTAGGTATTTAATGCTCTCCAATTGATACATCAAGTCAGGACCACAAATTATCAATTCATTATAAACTAATTCACACATATATTTTTTAAATCACGGCCCGACCAATGACAGACGTTCGCCCTTGAGACACGAAAAAAAGAAATGATTCCCCGTTCATTTTCCTCATAGACATTTGAAAAAGTATTTATTTAAAGACCTTTTAAGCCTCTTACAAAGCCAACTGTTGCCGTGACAAATCATAAAAACAAACACAGTTTTTTGGGCCGAACAAAGAATTAGAAAGAAGGAAAAAAACACTTTTATGTTGTTTTTCTTTTTTGTAATTACAAAGAATTACAAAGAAGAAGAAGATTTGTTTGGTCCAAAATATTGTGTTTGTTGTCATGAGTTGTCACGACTCGAGTTGGCTTTGTCCGCGGCGTAACCGTCTTTAAATAAATACTTTTTGAAATGTCTATGGGAAAAATGCATTAGGAATAATTTCCTGGGCCCTGGCGTCGTCATGAAAGGAGGCGGGACTGTGACGCTCTATTGTTACTGGCAGAGCTGTGTCACTCATTCTGCCTCTTCTCTTGGCCAGTTCACACTGTGTAAAAGAGACTTCAGTCTCAATGTGGTTTTTACTGGTTAAATAAAGGTTAAAGAAATAAATAATAAAAAATACAGGGTCCTGATTTCAGCTGCTCCCTCACCGTATTTGGAGAAGAAGTTGATGATGGTGTCCGTCTCACAGTTGCGGTAGAGGTCGGCCAGCTGGGAACAGCA
Source organism: Protomyctophum bolini (assembly GCF_963924005.1). Taxonomy (NCBI): domain Eukaryota; kingdom Metazoa; phylum Chordata; class Actinopteri; order Myctophiformes; family Myctophidae; genus Protomyctophum; species Protomyctophum bolini. Next base: position 7,078,624 of record NC_137879.1, on the reverse strand, counting down.
GTTGACCGCCATGTTGTGAACGCGCAGACGTCTCTGGCCACTGCAGCTGGTGTACAGCACCGCACACTGACGCACAAACACACAACATAAAGCTTTGGTTTCAAACTCCAACACGGACTCATAAGATGACACAGATGAATGCATACGTGATATTTTACCCATTCTGGGCAGGAACCCCTTTTGGTGTTTTGAGGATTTAGATTATGTTAAACTTTAGCTATTGAAAAATTAGCAGATCTACAAGCTCGTAGCATGGCACAGAGTGCTGCGCTACTAAAACATTAAAAAAAAGAAGATTGCTGCCCTCCCCCCCTATGTTTAGTGACTACTCCCACCTCTTTATAAGCCCTTCTTTGTTCCCCAACCTGTAGGCCTACATATCATATTTTTACCTTTTGTGATAATTTGAATTGTTGTAATTTGTCATGTCATGATTATGAATTGATTACCCAGGACCTGAATGGAAACAAGACTGCAAGGACTTTTTCCAGTGATCCCTTTGGACATGTGTACCCTGTACTGATTACATTTCTGCCATTAAAGTATTCAATCAATGAATCAATAGCTATTCCCCACTGTATTACACTGTACTATGGCTCCCCCTAATGGCCGTTTATGGTACGTGTACCCTGCAGCAGAGCTAGTGGGCAAACTGCACATGCTCACAACTCTGTGTGCCTCCGTGTTGACAGTTCACACTTAGTACATATTATGGAAATATGGAATGAACACAATAATGATCTGGGTGTCTTTCAGCAACACTAACTCAAAGGTAGGAAGCAACTTTTCAATCGACATGCAGCTGTGTGGTGAAAATAAATGTCAGCAAGTGGAGTTGCACTGCACATGTGCCGCCCAGCAGCGCTGAATTAAAATACCATAAGCTGAAATCTGACGGTAACAACACCACCGTGGCTGTTACTGTCGCGGTATTACCGAAATTCGTCTATACCGTGGCATGCCTACAGTGCACACACACACACACACACACACACACACACACACACACACACCCACCTGCATGAGAGCCCCAGTCTCCTCGCTGAGCTTGTCGTCGTGTCTGAACTCCACGGTAACGGTCTTGTCACAGTCCAGGCCCGCCAGCTCCACGTCTGTGGTGTTGTTCATGTAGAACGACCCGAAGAAATCTGTGGGCCGGATACCTGCAGGGAGACCAGAGGCGTTCAGGAGACATGGGGCAGTACAGAGGGGCGTTCAGGAGACCAGGGGTTCAGGTTAGAGGGTTAGACGTCGTAACAAACGGATGAGATGAGATGGTGTGATGATGATGTGTGTGTGTGTGTGTGTGTGTGACTTGGTGCTGGCTCACCTGTGCTGGTTCTCACTCTCATGACAGCGTCGAAGCCTACTAGTTTCTGAACGTCTCTCCGAAGGTCGTTGAGGAAGCGCTCCCGGTCCGTATCCGCCTAAGCATGCACACGCACACAGACACAGACACAAAAACACACACACACACACACACACACACCCACAGACAGACAGACACACACAAACACAGTGTTATTGGAATTACACAGCCATCTGGATCAGTGAAGTGACAAAAGCTAAGAGTTGATTAATGCATCACGATGCGTCAGCTTAAAAACGACTCCTTTTGTGGGAAGCGACACCGTCGTGCGGTGGAGTATGAATCAGCCACATGCTGAGGCCCAACATAATTTTTTATATTCATGAAAATCTTCCTTTGTTTCCTGTTATTTGTCTTTCCCATATTCGTTAAAGTCTTAATAAACAGAGACAAAAAACTAACTATATTAAAAGCTTTAGTCAATATATACACATGACATTAATTTAGGGGAGGGTGAGTGAGGAATGGCGTTTTTCCCCGTGGTGCTCACCTGGAAGTATGTGTATTTGTAGATGGAGCCCCCCGTGGAGACGGGGACGACCCCCAGCGTGGCCACGTCCACGTACTGGTTGGGGAAGAGGAAGAGGTCCACGCAGCAGCCCTGGGCCACGCACTCCTTGGCCAGGGTGGCGTAGAACGCTGCCTGAGGCTGGAAGAGAGACTGGGGAGGGGGAGAGAGAGACCACAGATCAGACGGTGCCCAGCACCTTAACCCCCAGACATGACCCCCATCTGAAAATATGTTGTTCCAGGGACCCCTCAGAAGCAAAGATTTGAAAGATTTCACGATTTTTTTTAGAGCGAACGGTTTTTTAACTCAAATCTTTGCTTCTGGGGGGGGGGGGGGGGGGGTGGGGGTCGGCGGGCCAATTACATATATTTTTGGGGGGTCCTTGATGTTTGAAAAAATGTTTGAGCACCACTGACATTCAGAAACTGTCAGGATTTAGGTCTCAATGGGTCAACAGTCCATTAAATCAGTGTAAACACGGTGCTCCGGTAGGTAGGTAGGTAGGTAGGTACCTTCTCCTTGTCTGTGCCGATGAGTTTCTTGTCTTCTCGGTTCTTTAGCTTGCCGGGGGCTTCAGCGATGGGCAGCGACGTGTGGAACACAAACAGCTTCCCTGCACAGTCTGCAGCCTGGAGGACGACAAACACACACCATCAGACAACTGAACACACACCATCAGACAACTGAACACACACCATCAGACAACTGAACACACACCATCAGACAACTGAACACAAACCATCAGACAACTGAACACACACCATCAGACAACTCACACACCATCACTGGTTCTACACAGAAACATCCACAGCAGTGTTGTTTTTGGCAGCCAATTTCTATTTTAGTTTTAGTCAGTCTCTTGAATAGTTTTCACTTAGTTTTAGTCACTTTTGGAAGTCACCTGGAATGTGATTAAGTGTTAAGTCTAGTTTTAGTCGACTAAATGTCATAAGATTTTAGACAGGTGATTTAGTACCCCCATGATAATTATAGTAAGTATAGTAATTCAAACAGTGTGTGTGTGTGTGTGTGTGTGTGTGTGTGTGTGTGTGTGTGTGGTATATGAGAAGAACCGAATAAAAATAAATGTCAAACGTTACCTTGAGTGCCTCCAGTCCTGCCTGGATGACGGGTCCGAACACGGTCTCCGTCTCCCGCGTGTCAGCGAACATCTCTGGGATCTGATCCAGCAGGCTGAGACACACACAGAACAGACCACACAGCGTGTCATTCATGTGGAACGCTCAATTCCATTATTTCTCTCTCTCTCTCTCTCTCTGGTGTGCGTGGGGGGGGAGATTAGTTGCGCTCTTACTCTAAGGTTGCGCTGCCCTCGACAGTGATATATACTTCTCCAGTAGCGGTGCCAGAGAAAGGGCCCTGTTTGATGTCTACTATGTGTGCACGTCCCTGTGCGTGTGCGTTGGTGTTGCCTGCGTCTCTCTCTCTCTCTCACCTCTCGATGACCATCCTGCTCTCGGCGACGTTGACCAGGAAGCCGTCGAGGAGCGGTACGAACATGTCCGACACGTCGGACACCACCAGCATCTGGGGCTGGGCCAGGCTGGACTTCACGTTGTAGAAGTGCAGCACCTTGTTGTACGTGACGAAGCCCACGCGCACCACAGAGTCCACCTCTGGGTTCTCCCTGGAGAGGAAGAGACGCCACGCAGAGCACATGTAAAGAAGGAAAACGACATGCAGCACATCCCAGTTTTAGAATACGGTGCTGGACCCAAAAAGTTACTAAATGAAGGAAAAAAAGTGGAATGTCCGCACGATATAATTCAGCTCCCCGTCCTTTTTATGCACGTCACCGTTTTCGAACGTGGTGAACGCAAAGAACATCAGCTAACGCAGTGGTTCACAAATTGGGAGTCTTTGAGGTGCCCAACTAAGTGATGATAGATTAGGAACCAGCTGGAGCCTTATGGGTCAAATTCCATGGCCTGATGATATGCATAGCAAACTGGGGGTCCATGAAATTAAAACGTTTGAGACTGAGCACATGCATGTTGTAACTATAAGAGGCAAATGTATCGTGTAAAAGTTCTATGTTCTGGGAATGTAAGCGCGGTGGTGTTGTTTTTGTCAACTAAAACTAAGAAGAAAAATTGTTCGTCGACTACCTTCAAAGCAGTGTTGTTTTTATCGACTAAAACTAAGAAGAAAAAATGTTTGTCGACTACCTTTTTTTCACTGACGAAAAATAAATGGAAACTAAATTAAAACTAAGCTATGATGACTAAAAGTAAGACCAAATATATTTCGTTAACAAATGAAAACTAGACTAAAATGTTAGGAAGGGACTAGTGGACAAGAGATCCAGTACGAGTCATTTTACACTGAAAATAGCAGATCTACAAGCACACAACGCGTCGCAGCTGTAGATTTAATCGACTAAAATTGTATTACATTTAGTCGGCTAAAACGCGTGCGTGCGTACCTGGGCAAGCAGTCTAGCAGGGTCTTGAGCTCTTGGCAGACCATGCTGACCATGCCGCTCTTCACAGCGTTGTAGGAGACGTCGATGAGGAAGATGAAGGCAGGAGGCTGAGGAAGCTTGTTGTTCTGTGCCAGGAGAAGGAGAGAAAGTCGTGCTCCAGTTGATAAAAACGTGGATATGATAGTTTTTCCACTATTATTCCAGTGGACAGCCTGTGTCCGGAGTGACTGTGGCTACATTTAAGACTTTTAAAAAGGTAAACGGTAAACACAACATGCAACCGCATTTAAAGCCTGGAACACAATGGCATTTTATAACCCATTCAAGACGGAAACCACATTTTGTGACCAAAACGTCCACAGATGTGTAAAAATGTGCCACAAATCTTTGAGTGTATATTCTTTCAGAGCGAAGGTTTTTAAGTCAAATGATTGCTTCTGGGGGGGGGGGGGGGGTCCCCTGAAACAACATGTTTTCAGATGGGGGTCCGCGGCCAAATACAGATAATTCCTGTGGGCCCTTGACAATGAAAAGGTTGAGCACCACTGACATAGAAACAGGGTTTTCAGAAAACAGTTAGGATTTAGAAACTTTATTTTCTTTCTTTAGAATCGGCCTCAGGTCCAAGTCAGGACCTGCAGGTCAACGCTCCAATGCAAGGCAGGGGGTTGACAGACACCAAGGTCTCAGGAGCACTTGCCCGTCGGCCAAGCACACAGCGTCATATTCTACTTGACCAAAAGGTCATGCCCGAAAGGTAAATCGGCCATTATTATACATCACTTTAACTTGGACTATGCAATCCGACTGTACCAGGCGTTGGTCATCATGAGGCGCCACAGCGCCTGTCACTGCGCCTGTCACTGCGCCTGTTGTTGGTGCATTGGTTTTGGTTTGCCATGGAAGACTTTAACATTGCTGCACTACTAGGACATAAGAAAGCGGCAAATAATACTGTGACAGCGGGTATTTCTCTAGCCTTTTCCCTTTCAGTTCACTTGCAACCAGACTAAGAAAACACAACATGACGTGAATGCAGTTGTTTTTCCCGTTTTTAACTATATATCTCTTTTGTCCTCTTCTTCAATTCTTGCCAGAAGGGGAAATGAAAGCCCCAGGAGTTACTTTAGTTTCCTCTTCCTCTCTCTGCTGGCTCACTGAAAGGGAAATACCCTCTCTCACGTCTTCTAAATGCACGGAGCACTAATGCTGTTATTTGCTGCTTTCTTCTGTCGCAGTGCAGCAATGTTAAAGTCTTCCATGGCAAACTAAAACCAATGCACAAACAATGTGACAGGCGCTTCATGATGACAAACGCCTGGTACAGTATACAGTCGGAATGCATGAAGTTAAAAGTGATGTAAGACCACACTAAAATTACTATTGTACTGGACCGGTAAAACCTGAAACCGACCCAACCCTCAAACTGAAAAAACAAAATTTAAATCCTATATTAAGTTATGCTCAGGAGTCAGGGGCAAATAGCAGGGCAATTATGTGACGTCAGCGATCGCTCAGTCCCATGCTAGAGAAATGAAGACATGAAACCTTCTATGAAGAAGTGGAATGCGGTATAGCGCAGTGTTGATTTCGTCGGCTAAAACTATGTTCGTCGACTACCTTCTTCCACTGACGAAAACTAAATGGAAACTAAATGCAAACTAAGCTATGGTGACTAAAACTAAGACTGCATATTACTGACAATTTCGTCAACAAATAAAAACAAAAATGTTAGGAAGGGACTAGTGGACAAGTACTCTGTGTGGCCATGGTAAGAAAAATGTATTATCTTGTCCGGACAAGATAATATCTCGTCCGGACGAGATAATTAATTCTTCTTACCATGGCCACTCAGGGGCTCCGTAGACGAGATCCAGTATAATTTTACACTTGGTTGCATGCTGAATCTACAAGCTCACAACACTCACCGATCTACAAGCTCACAACGCGTCGTGCTGCGACGCATTGTGAGCTTGTAGATTGGCTATTTTCAGCAAGTGTAAAATCAGACAGACATTTCGACAGCATCAAGGCCAGCCAAAATACATTTTAGTCGACTAAAATCTTGTGATACTTAGTTGACTAAAACTAGACTAACACTCCAGGTGACTAAAATGTGACTAAAACTAAATGAAAACTATTCAAGATACTATGACTAGAACTAAAATCAACCAAAATCAATCGCCAAAAACAACAGTGGTACAACGGAGCAGGTTCCCCGTCATCCATCTGTGGGAAGTCTTACCTTACAGTAGTCGACGGTGGCTAGGAACTCGTAGCTGCCCAGTGAGAGCTCTGGCCGTTCGTAGCAGTCCACCCTCTTTCCTGTGTGGTCCAGATGCTGGAAGTAATGTTGAGGCACTGTAGAGAGGAACAGTTGAAAAGACTGTTGCGGTTAGATTGGGAGGTCCGGGTTCGACGCCACCCTGCTTAGCAGCCAGCATCAAGGGTTGGATACTATTGAATGTCCAGGCCAGGGGGTGTACTTGTACATCAAAGCTGCCTCACGCGAAAAAAATAATAAAATGCTTTCTCCTGTTTTTGTAGGCCTCAAGATCAGCTAGAATGATGGATTATAGTCACCAATGTACAGTTTTTAAATGTACAAATATTATTTAACTAGTGAATACTAGTAAAAAATCTAGAAGTGAAAGCCCTAATATGTGTACTAACATTATGATGTTTTAATAACATGTTCCTGATGTTTTACATAGGCTACTGCCAAGGTGAAGAAATCACAGATTGAGGCTTTGACAATTGCCTTTATGAACTATCCTAGACCGTTAGGATTTTATGGAAGATGCTTCTGCACGTACCGATATAGTTTGACCACTTCAAATGCTCTAATCTTAAAATGATAGCCAAAAGTAGCCCATCTAACATGTGTCTAATATGACGCTGGGCTACTTTCTCCATGCAACATTTCTATGGAATACAAATGACTGAAAACAGCCACGGCGACTGAGAACGTACCATCTGTGACTGTCTGAGAACGTACCATCTGTGACGCAGCTGCAGAATCCACATTGGAAGCGGCGTCCTCCCTCTATGAACTGCATGTAGGGGCACATGTAGGCCTTGCAGCGGTTACAGCGGATAGGCCCCGCCTCCCCGTGGTCCACCACGTAGGGAGGGGCCTGGGAGGAAACACAAAAAACGTCAATAAACAAGTCAGGATTGGATTAGAGAGAAATATACCCCCCCTCCCCCTGTGTCAACAAGCACAGGAGCATTGGAATTAAGTGTTTTATTACACTATATACTGTATCGTGGGTACATCCTGGGCTGAAGTTATGTTGTGTTAAAACTTTTTCTTTTAGCAAAATCAAATAAAATTGAAATCAGGCAGAAACATTGCGAGCTGATAAGCCGAGGCAACACTCGCCAACCCGTTGGGTTGTACATTCTGCTCATTTTCGTATGAATTAACGTTGTAATTGCAAAGGCCAATTCAAAACATTCAGCTGGCTAGTCGTGGCTCAGGGCATGTAATGTTACTGTATGTATTTATGGGGAAAAAGCCTGGTGCAAAAAATCCTGTGAAAGCTCTGTTGGCATGGATGAAGTGTACAGTTGCATGGTTTACGTCTGCTGTTTGGGAGCATTACAGCTTTAGTATGACCTGTGACAATGGGGGGGTAGATAAATGCCACTTTGAGAACCACTACAATAACTACAATGTATATTGTATACAATACTGGATGTACCGTATGATTCAATTTGTGACATTTATCAAAAATGTGTGAGGTACCTCGTCCGCGGGCAGTGTGGCGAGGGGCTTGATGACGCAGGCTAGCGGTACTTGGGACTGCTTGGCCATGTCGGATGTGCAGGGTATGTTGTAGGCTGTACAGCGGACGAAGCTGGGACTGGCGTTCCCTGGACAACGCAACAAGAGACAATGTCACCCAAAACATCTACACGGCAAGAATCATCACATTATGAAAGGCAAGACTGGAACTAAGTGATTTAACTGGGAAAAAAAACAATCGATAAAATAAATATTCAAGAATAGAGCAAAATGTACAATGTTCACAACACGTCGTAATGTACGTAATGTACGTTTTTGCTCGTCCACATACGACGTACATTCTCCATTCATTGTCAATGGGAATGTAATCTTTGCGACTTTGCGTAGGGCAAAAATACAGATTTGCTCAAAAACACATGATGTATAATCTACAAACTCAAACTACAAACCATTCACAGGAGTTTGTATGCACAAAGTGACGCAGAGGACGCACGTGAAGACATCTACAGGAAGTTCGTAGGCTCTTAAGCCAAATTCCAGCACCAAAAACAGCTGAAGTGAGTGACCATCTTGTGAACTTCACATAACTTACATGGAGGTCTTTAATTTAAAACCTCTTGAGCCCCATTGCCCCTGCCGACGGGGGCAGCGGCTGTCCACCTCTGAACAGCTCTCAGCGGGTCAATGGAGACCCAATTGGTCTCCGGTTCCAACTCCGATGTTGCAGATTTACCCCCTTCACCCCCCTGGGGTTTAATACGTGGCCCAACTCTTCTAATAAACCAACCACAATGACTTATGCTGACACACTGACATTATGTTATGTCTACACGATTGTCACATATTTCAGCAGGTCACCAATTTCACCATAACACTGCCTTGCTGGAGTGTGAGTGAGCAAGTGACCGAGATTTCGGGGTTTTGGAACTTGGCCTTAACTCTATAATTGCGGCTAGCTGTTAGCATAAACCCCAGTTCCAGGTGCTACCATACGCGTTCACTTTAAAAAGTCGGGAGTTTGGATAATGGCAGAAGAGCCAACCAAGGACAGCTCTCCTGGAGTCCGACTTATGGAGGTTTGAAAATCCTCCTTTCAAACTGCTTTACACCGTGATTATATTTTCAATCCCATAGCTGGAGCATGGTGGGGTGTTGCCATAGGAACAGTACCAATGTTAAAACGCTTCTGTGGGACTCGAACATTATATAGACGGAGTATACGTTGGGGTACATATATATATACACACATACCTGGGATATGGCGCCCCCTAGCGTCGGGGTACGTATATATATATATATATATATGGGAAAGAAATAATGAAGGTACCTTGATCCTTGGCCAGGAAGTTGGTGGTGACGAGGGGCGGGGCCTGACCCCTGACCCCGGTGGTGAAGGGCTCTGCGCCCTTAGCCTTGTCGTCCTCAATCACCTGGATCTGAGCGGGAGGAGAGCGGCGGGGACAGGAAGGTAAGACAGGAGGAGACACACACGTCCTTTAGTCGCACAACATATTTTTTCCACAAACACGTACACAGAACACGCATGCAGGAGAAGTCTGGCATACAATCCTGCGCGCAATCCTACTCACACACACACACACACACACACACACACAAGAGTTGTCCCGATACCATTTCTTTCAGACCGAGTATGAGTACTTAATTTTTAGTACTCGCCGATACAGAGTACCGATGTACCGAAGTACTTGATTAACTACTTATTTTACCCCCTTTTTCTCATAGATGCAGATCAGATAGATCTCCGATCTACACTTTTATCATTTATGCTTAATGTAGAGCGGCTGTTTTGGGCTGTTTTGGGCGTGGCTGGTTCCGAGTACGAGTACTTGAGGGTGGTATTGGCCCGAGTAACCGATACCAGTATCGGTACAACACACACACACACACACACACACACACACGCACACACAACAATAAATCCCATAGTTTGCGGTGGTTGAGGCCAGGAACAAATAGCAGATGAAATGTGTGTGTGCACAGATCCCAGGACTGGAGCTATACAATGAAAGAATCACTTCCCATCTCCTAACCCCAACAGACACCTGGAGAAACAAGCAGATGGAAACATCCTTGGGGCGGGAAGGATGCTCAGTCAGTGCATGCCGCTGAAGCTACTGTAATGAACCATGTGGGCGAGTGAAACACTGCAGACTGGCATGCAGGGGAGAGGGTTGGGGGGGTGGTGGTTGTTTGGGGAAACTAGGCAACCCTCTTAAAAGTGTGTCAAAGCTGAGATGGGCTGCCTCAGGGGAGTTCAGTGAAAATCCACTATTTATTTTCTGCTAAAGGCGAGGGGGAAATATTCACCTTTTAGATCAAGATTGAAGCGCGTTAAATATTGTTGTATAATTAAAGACCTAATCAGCAAGTCCTTAAACACCACCATTCTTTTTTCCCTATTCTTTCATCGGGTATGTTTATTTAAAACTTAGCCCACGAGTGATGGTATTGTATTTGTATACTGTTGGAAGTGCATCTGCTGCTTGAAATCTTATATTAATGTTAATATCCCAAATGAACACGGAACTTACAAATACAATCAGATTCATACAGTCCTCATGGTTCCGAGACAAAATGTGACCAGATTTGACTGAGATCCTGCCATCGCGCAACCTCCAGCTTTCAGAGAAAACTCTCTTTTTTTTCTCCAAAATGAGTTAATAGCACAGGCAGACTCTTCACATACTAGAGCATGCCTGAAATAAGTGTCAGAGCTGAAATCGACATCCAAGTACGAAATAAATGCTTTAACATGTAGCTAGGTGTAATGTTAAGAGGCCACAGAAGTGAACCTTTCAAGCCTGTTTTCTCTATACTCTATAAGCCACATCTCCAAAACTGGTGGGTCAAACCGAACATGTCAACTTTAAGCTACGATTCCCTGCTTTCATGAGACATGAAAAAACTCAAATTCAAAACAAATCCAATGGTAGTCCCTCAGTCAAATTTGGACACAAACGTCTACGCAGCCTGGCCAGTAGTACAACATTGTTCTCAATGTCTACTGTAAACTTGTCATGGCCATAGTGGTTTAGCGAGGCGGAGGCATTCAAAATAAGTCTATAAATGTCGTTTCTAGTGTTTCCGTTGCTTGCTGATGGCTCAGAGAACACCGAGATATTAAACATGTCGTTGATACGTCCAACAGCAGCCCATCGTCAACGTTTTGAATACCAGCCGGCGAGGTTTGAGGGGTTAGGAGGCAGGGGATAGGAAGGTAGGGTAGTCTAGAGGGCGGGGCGGGGGTTAGTGCGACAAGAGCACAGAGGAGAGGGCAAAGGCAGGCAACACAGGAGACTTACTGGACTGGGGATAGCGTCTGGGTCTATTCTATGTCTTGATTTCTGCACAGCCGGCATGTCAGACGCTTGCTTTAAGTTTCAAAACAGAGTGTGTCCAGCGCGGTTATGCAAAAAATAAAATGAAATTAAAATACAGAGAAGAGTGGAAGATAAAAAGATGAGTGTGAGAAGAAAAAAAAAAAAAGAGAAATCTCTGCCAGTTTGTCCTGACTATAGCAGGCAGACATTTGTCTCTGTGCAGAGTCCTGACTAGCAGGCAGACATTTGTCTCTGTGCAGAGATGAACCGAGCAGTAGTAGTAGTATTGATTATAGATTATTGATTAGTGTTATAGCAGACTAGACGACAGATTCAAGCAGTGTCGTAGTCATGTTTGGCACACATGCAGAGCTGGGTCTACATGTACAGAAAGGCTACAGACGGTCACTGCAGCGAGCAAAGGGATATCAAAAAGAGAAATTAATTAACACCGTTAAGACTTGTGTCGTGCATGGTAAATCCTCTTAATTGAATTGGTAAATCTTCATCTACAGTTTACACATCAAGTATACTGTACTACTCGATATAAAAATCCACCGAGGTCACTGTATAAACAACAGCAACCTACCCTGGTAAAGGTAGGTAAGACATCTTCCGAAATGTCTGGTGCAATAGGATATTTTTTTAGAAATTGCAGAAACAGCTCATATTTTCTGCTGCGCAAAAATGTGGGATTGACACATCTGTTTTTATGACTGTTATTGTTGGTTACTGGAATGATCATAATTCCCCTCAGGGATTTATGAAGCCGTATCACAACTGAACAACTGTATCACAAAATGACAATGATTGTGATTAACGATTAAATATCAGAAAGAAATATGGCAGAAATAGCTACACGCTTACAACGCATGACGCGTTGTAAGCGTGTGGATCAGCTATTTCTGCTTCTTTTTATAGAATATTTGAACATGTATGAACATTTTTCAACAGGGAAACGATTATATGACGATTAACGCAAATAATTGCGATTAGACGATTATGTAATAATAACTGTGACGGGCCTGTGAGTGCGAGTGTGTGTGTCTCTCTCTCTCTCTCACCGGGCTGGGGATGGAGTCTGGGTCGAGTCTCTTCTGTGGCGCAGGAGGAGCGGGGGGCCCGGGGGCTGGGCCCGGAGCCTGGGCCCCGTAGTTGGGTGGCTGCTGGCCAGGATAGGGCCCTGGAGCGTAGCCGGGCTGTGGGCCTCTCACCTGGCCGAATGCACCTGGAGGGGACCAAAGAACCGCTGAGGCACCGGCCTGTACAGAGCACTACACTTATCTTACACTGGATACGGTGTTGAAAACACTTGGGTTTGTTGGTTTTTTTCCCCTCAGAGAAACGCATGGTAAGGACCATAGAGTTATATATAACTCTTGGGGAGGACTGCCCCGCCCCAATTGGCGTTTGAAGCATAGATATATAAATCTATCCACTTTTCTTTTTTTTTATATATAAAAAAGAAAAAGTGAGGGTCTCTCTTACCATCATAAATCATTACATTCCGGCCAATCACTTTTGGCGTCTTCACTTTTTAAGCCCTCAGCCAATCAAATCATCGCTAATGGGGTACACACGCACACACAAAGCTGGGCATAGGAGGGGCTAGCGCCCCTAAAAAAAATAGATGCCTCATTGGCCGTTAATTGGAGCGATGTGTCTCCAGCGAAGGCAAGCGGAAAGTGCGAAAAAGGCCCGCTGCGTCGTTGCCACTCCAGTGACAACTGGACAATCACAGCGTGTCTTTTCCCGGGACGTTTACCCGTCCCGGGAAGGGCACTTAATTTGCATGAGAAAACCAATGTTGTTATGTACGTCGCCTCTGATTGGCCTATACCGAACATCCCTTTCTGTGACAGATGAGCGGAGAGCTTGGCTAGCTTCCACTCATGCTCCGCAAGGAATCTCGGGGAAAGCTCGCCTACTCTGGAGAACACACGCCCCAGATAGCCGAAGGAGGCGTCTATCTTTTTATGTTTTTATGGTTTGAACTTTGAAGCACCCAGAAGAAAGCTCTACTTCCACATTTTTTCTTGATTTTGGGCAACAAAGTTTGGTGCCCAAAATGTGGAAGTGCTGACCTCCATGAACGCGCCTGAATGGATTCATGGACGAGTGCTCTGTGTTAAACCCCGGCTGCGTGCTCTTTTGCTTCGTCTGCCTGCAGTTCCCGCGGGGCGGCTTCCCCGTGTCCAAGCCGCTCTGGGGGCCTGGTAAAGGACAGAGGAGGGACTATGTGCAAGGCAGTTTGGGAGTTCTGTGGAGTTCCAACCCTGGATGTCAACAGGTCACTCTGTGAATAAAAGTAGTTCTCAACGTGGGGTCCGGGAACCCCCAGGGGTCCTTGGTGGAGCTTCCAGGGGGTCCGCAGTTAAATGATAGAACACTTAGGAGGAACCAAATGCAACTCTGTAACTCTGGGTCTGTGAGGCTGGGAATACAAATGGAACGGAATGGACCCAGAGAATTTTTACAGCATTAGATCGGGGATCCCGGAATATAAATCTCATAAAACTGGGGCCTCCGTGACACTAACACTAACACACATCAAACTGGTGGACCATGAAATGAAAACGGCTGAGAAATGGCTGTTCTAGTCTACGAGCATCTCCTCACCATTCTGCTGAGGCGGATATCCTCCCTGCATGCCAGGCTGAGGAGGCTGCTGTTGCTGCCCAGGGGGCCCGAGGGGCCCGGGGGGCCCCAGAGGGCCCGGCGGTCCCGGAGGCAGGTGGTTGGCCTGGGCCATGGAGGTGGGATGAGGAGGAGGAGGCATCTGAGCTCTGGGAGGAAGGGGGCCGGGGTGGTAGGGCGAGTTCTGCTGGCCCGGAGGAGGAGGCTGGGACTGGGGAGGCAGCCCGGCGCCCGGCGGCGGGGGGTACTGACCCGGGCCGGCCGACGAGGAGAGAGGAGGACCCGCGGGAGGGAAGGACCCCGGCTGAGAGGGAGGAGGAGGAGGGAAGGAGCCCTGCGCGGGAGGAGGAGGCCCAGAGGAGTAGGGAGGTTGTGGAGGGAAGGACTGCTGTTGCTGTTGCTGGGGCTGTTGGGGCTCTGACACCGGGGGAGCTTGGCCGGGGGGAGGCGGCACGGGGCCAGAGAAGGATGATGGAGGAAAGGCCGGCTGGGAGGAGGAAGGAGGGGGAGCAGAGTACGACTGCTGAGAGACGGGAGGAGGTGCAGAGGTGGTGTATGGCTGCTGGGGAGCTGCAGGAGGAGGACCACCAGCGGAGGTGTACGCTGGATGCTGAGCGGCGGGAGGGGAGGAGGCGTACGACTGCTGCGGGGGAGGAGGAGCAGGGGTGTATGATTGCTGAGAGGTGGGAGGGGGAGGCGCGGGCGAGGCAAAGTGCTGGGAGGGAGGAGGCGGGCCGCCGTAGTATTGCTGCTGCTGTTGTTGTTGTTGTTGTTGTAGTGGTGGCTGTGGGGCGGGGGCGTCACTGGGAGCGGCGGCGGGAGGCTGGGCGGGGTCCGTGGGAGGAGGAGGAGGAGCTTGGCTGTAGGAGGCGGGAGGAGGAGGAGGCGCAGCGGAGTAGGCGGCGCTGTGCGGCGGAGCTGGAGACACAAGGAGGAAGAGAGGGTCAGTGGCTCGTTATCATGGAGTCATCCTAATAGAAAATGACTGATGTTTCTAGTGGGACACTGAAGGTATTGCATTAATGCAGTGTTTCCCAAGCTTTTTAGCTCGTGACCCAAAAGAGAAATTATAACTAGTGAAAATAGCAGATCTACAACCTCACAACGTGTCGCGCCGCAATGCCTTGGTTCTACGGGAACTGTAGTTGGGGTCGCTGTCCTGCTATAGCCCAGGTGGACAATTAACCTATTCTGGGCGTTAACCCCTTTTGGTGTTTTAAGCATTATGTTATACTTTAGCTATTGAAAAATAGCAGATCTACAAGCTCGTAGCGCAGCACTTGGTGCCGCTTTTAGCTCTTTTTTTTTTTTATCGAGAAAATGGGGCACAAATCTTTGAATATATATTATTCCAGAGCGAACGTTTTTAACTCTAATCTTTGCTTCTGGGGGGTCCCTGGAACAACATATTTCCAGACAGGCCAATTTCATATAATGTTTGGGGTCCTTGACATGAAATAGTTTGAGAACCACCGACACAGAAACATAGGTTTTTCTGAAAACTGTTGTGAATTAGAAGAAATGTTGTAGAATCTGGTCTCAGGCCTAAATAAACATTAGTACCTCATGCAGTCTTTAAACATTTTTAACAAACATATTTTGCCAATATCCTCCAGCCAATAAGCTATAAAAGCAGTGAGTCAAGGCATGCCAAGCTAGGTTTTTTTTTTTTTTTTAAGCTAGCAGATTTCTACTCTTTACTCTTCAAAGCCTACCCACTACCTAACCTAAACCCCTCAATAAAATAAAGAAAGGCACAATATATAGGCCTAAGGCTTTTCACAGAATATAGTGAACGCCCATAGAAGAATCAACAGTCGCTACTGTATGTACAACAACAGTAACATATCATGTTTGATTGCTGGAGCTTGTGAACAAGCTGCAGTGGAACAGTAATTCACCTTTAGCAACGCCCCGCATTCTCCCACTTAAGACACTCCCACTTGGACACTTTCCAGCCAGGCTCATTCATTACAATGTAAAGATCCTGGATTTTACACATTACCGGTAAATACTGGTTCATTTTTTGGAAACAGACCGTAAAAGTCTCTTCCAAATCCGTCAACAAGGCCTGCCGTATGCACTGGAAAAATATGTGCGTGACATTACTTTAAAAAATATATATATATCATATAGGGAAACTATTGGTGGAGAGGTTTGTCTAACCCATGTTATGCTTAGCTGAATGATAGGCCTCAAAGATCTATGATTATGTTATGGTTTCTCAGAACTGTTGCTTGATGTATGGCACTTAGTTGCAACGCTAGCGTCACGCTCTGGAAATAACAGATCTGCTGTTTGTGGTGCGTGACATCACTGTTGTTTTTGGCAGCATTTTTTTATTTAGTTTTAGTCATGGTCTCTTGAATAGTTTTCATTTCATTTTAGTCACCTGGAATGTTTTAGTCGACTAAATATCATAACATTTTAGTCGACTAAATGAAATCTACAGTTGATTTAGTCGACTAAAATGTATTTTGGCGGGCCTTGATGCTGTCGTAATGGCTCATTTTACACATGCTGGAAATAGCGGATCTACTGCTATTTCCAGCTGCGACACGTTGTGAGCTTTGTGAGCCAATTGTAAAACTTGATGTCTTGTCCACTAGTCCCTTACTAACATTTTAGTCTAGTTTTTATTTGTTTACGAAATTGTCAGTATATATAGTGTTAGTTTTAGTCATCATAGCTTAGTTTTAATTTAGTTTCCATTTAGTTTGTCAGTGAAAAAAGGTGGTTGACGAAAATTTTTAGTCGGCGAAATCGACACTGTGTGACATGATGTGCAAGCAAGTATAAATCAGAAGATGGTGGCGTCATGTTTGAGCTTTAGACAGGGTTCCCCAGACTTCACACATTTTATGTATTTCCAAAGACTTTTCCAGAATATTTAGCCCAATTTCCAGACCTATCATTCAGCAAAATAATAAGTCTCTTACTCCTATGCCTACACATAGTGTAGCAAACCATGACCCCATGTTATTCTCCATAGTAGAAATTACTTTCGTGAATCAGGGGATGAGTGAGTGACGTCAGGAAGACTTCGGCGCTCTATATAACTCCCAAGTCTTACCGTATCCTGGTCCGGCAGGTGTGGGCGGTCCGGAGGAAATGTGCATGCCGCTCATCTGATTGTTGACCTGCTGCATGCCGGGCGGGGGCCCATACTGCTGGGGATAGGCGGGATGGGGCCCCGACAGGTTGACCGCCCCCTGGTTGTATGGCTGAGACACTGCAGGCCTAGAAAAGGGAAAAGACACACTTAGCATCACAGTGTGGTGGTGGTGGTGGGCACCAAACCAACCTGGGTGGTCCCTATTTTTTGTTCATGTCAGAGGTCAAGACTGTTTAACCCATTCTGACCGGGCACCCATTTTGGTGTTGGCATCATGTTATGCTTTAGCTATTGAAAAATAGCAGATCTACAAGCTCATATCGCGCCACCGAGTGGCGCGCTACGAGCTTGTAGGTCTGCTATTTTTGAAAAATTCGAAGAACGACTGAGATTTTTAGAATCTGATCTCAGGTCAGAATGGGGTTAATCAGACCAGTGTGTGTCCAGTGGAAACCTCGTATGAATCTGATCTCAGGTCAGAATGGGTTAAAAAGAGTAGAGATGTCCCGATACTGTATCGGGACATTATTTGGTCATATCGGTATCGACGAATATGCCAGTCTAACCACCGATCAGACACAAGGGGTATGCTGTTGACACTGTGGCACATAAATAAAATGTAGGGGCATGTGGAGTTTGCTTTGGAGTTGCCCCAAACTGCATGTGCACATTTGAGTGAGGAGTCTGCTATAAACACAACACGAGATATATAGCTAGCTAGATAGCTATAAACACTATTCCCGGTCGGTGGACTTCAAAATAAGATCTTTTTTATTGAATGGTAGAGTAACTGATGTTAGTCTGCTCAAACTTTACTCTTTTATCAGCTTTTTACTAAAACACTAACTTTACAAAGATGCCCAGAACATCAGGGTGAACCTGTGTAGTTTAAAATACACCGCGGTGTATTTTTTGACATTACGTTTCTCTCCAAAGTTGAATGTTGCCACTACTGTTGGAGCAGCCATAAACTACACAGGTTCATCTCTACTGTTGGAGCAGCCATAAACTACACAGGTTCATCTCTACTGTTGGAGCAGCCATAAACTACACAGGTTCATCTCTACTGTTGGAGCAGCCATAAACTACACAGGTTCATCTCTACTGTTGGAGCAGCCATAAACTACACAGGTTCATCTCTACTGTTGGAGCAGCCATAAACTACACAGGTTCATCTCTACTGTTGGAGCAGCCATAAACTACACAGGTTCATCTCTACTGTTGGAGCAGCCATAAACTACACAGGTTCATCCCCCGATATTCTGGGCATCTTTGTAAAGTTAGTGTCAGTAAAAAGCAGATAAAAGAGTAACGTTTGAGCAGACTAACATCAGTCACTTTGTTGACAGCGAAGAAATGTCGTCTCCGCCTACAGGAAATACGTTGCCTGCGACCATCCGTTTCTGAATCGGTCTATAGCCGCATTTTAGAAGACATTATGTATAATTGTTCTCAGGGTTACTTACCTGGGAGGTGCCTGGGTCATGGGTGGTGCTGGGGGTCCGTTCTGGACGTCCCCCGGGCTGTAGTGAGAGTAGGACTGAGGGGCCGAGACCGGTGGTGGGGCCCCAGAGGTAGGAGCAGCCCTGGGAGGACCTGGAAGAGAGGACACATAATTTAGGTCAGTGGTTCCCCCTAGGGTTTCAGGGGGCCCCCAGCTAAATGATAGTTTGTAGCCAAATCGACCATTGTGGGTCTATAACTCTGAGAGTAGCCAAATGGAACCACATTTTCCATTTGTACACTCTCAGAGTTAAATCAACATTGATTTTACAATATAAATCAGGGGTCGCAGAGATAGAAATGCCATTAAATTGGGGGGTCCGTAGACTAATACATGAACGGGTTGAGAATCACTGCTAGAGCCGTAAAAATCCTCTCTTATGGGGGTCTCTGGCATATCTTTTCAAATGGGGGTCCGCGGGATAATTAGTGTCAATTTGGGGGTCCTTGGCATGGCAACCACTGCTTTAGATCAGGGGTCTTCAACCTTTTCCAGACCATACTGTATTATATTAGTCGACGAAAACAACACTGTTTGACGGACCACCTGCAGTAACCCTGAGGACCCCCTAGGGGTCCCGGACTCCCTGTCGAAGACACCTGGATTAGATTATTCATTTACCAATAAATACCATCTGTTAAATCCTAATCACTTCGGATCATGACGATCCATAATCCACCGTCTGAAATCAATCTTTCAAACAAGCGATGGGATTATTAGAGCACATATCTAAGCACGGCCTTGCGGTCACGCCACTGTGGTCGCCAGATGCTGTATAATTGGAATGTCAAAGAAAAATGTCAGATCTACAAGCTCACGGCGCACCGCATCGTGACCCGTTGAGAGCTTGAGGATCGACCGTTTTCACCGCATGAGGTCACACGTAGTATAAAACAGGGCTTCAGTGGGTAATGTTGTTAACGATATTATTTATTTAGAGCTTGTAGCGTAGAATTACGATGATCCTTGTATGATTATGGATGACTGTTTGCCTCACTGCATTCATGCTGCATCGTAGTTTTGAACAAACCGTTTCACTGGTACGAGGACATTTATTTAACTAAATGTGTTAAAACGTTATACCAAAAAGAACAAAGACACACAAGGCTCGGTCAAGGAGGAAGGCGTTTAACAGCTTTGGAAGACTTGGCTGTAGCAACAAACTGAACAAACTCAGAGCCAAAGCAGAACATGGACTGTGAATTCAGGATAAGTAATCTCATCTGTTTTACTGAGCCTTGGCTCAAGGAAGAGCAGGAGACTCCCGGAGACTAAACCACAAGCAGAGCAGGCAGAGAAACGGCTCACGCAAATCAATAGGTCTGGGGGGCTAGTGTGTATCTTATTCTTTATTGAAGCGAACATGGGCAAAACATTTCTGCTCTACTCTTCTAACTCCCATGTGAGTTTAACCAGATTACTATTACCCATGCCTGCCTATAGTATATATTATAATATATATGGCCCAGACAAAGAAGCTGCAGCAGAGATAATAGCAGAGATTTACAATAATGTGCACTCTCTCTCTCGCTCTGTGGATCAATCTGTTTTTATCCTTGGAGTTGGGTAAACCTATCCGGATACCTGCCCACTCGTTCTACCCACTCTGGTCCTTGGAATATCCCAGGCTCTTAAAGGCCCTTGGAAGGGTCAGAACACAATTTCATATTTCGCCCCCGTACACTACAGCAGGGTTACTCAAAGTGGGTGACGCAGAAGCACTTCAGTTCATCCACTTAAAAGTCTTGGGCCCTCTTTTTCTAACTACACTAAATGTGTCGCCAAAAATAGCCGATCTACAAGCTCTACGTGTTGGGATCATACTTGTAATCTCAAAGTTTTCCTCATGCCATAGCCTACTCTATGTGTAGAAAGTAACGTAAGTAAGTAATGTAATTCCAGGGTGCCGTGATTGAAAACCTTGGGCTGAACTGAGACAAAAACGTTTTAGAATCACTGCACTACATACTAGCTACAGTAAATGAAACCTACAACCAAAGAGATACAAGTACGGCCCAAAAGGTGCACAGAGGAACTCAGAGACACCAAATGGGAGAGGGACATGTTCTTCCTTGAGACGACCATGAATTCACAGACACCATCTCTTCATAATATGAAGTTCTGCAGAGACAATATAATTGAGACCAATTCCAAATTGTAATAGTCCGACAGCCGGGGTTGTGTTTTTGAAAATTTGGTATATAGTTTTTTTTATTGGCCTAAAATATGGTCTATATAATATACTTTCATGAATGAATGCACTTGCTGACCGGCTGTCGGTATTGAGGTTTATATGTGACCATACCACTGTTGGATCCTATATAAAAGGCAAAAATGTTAACATTTTATTATGCTTTAACATGTCAAACTCACAAATGTGATGAGGTCAGCACATTTTGGTGAATTTGGGCACATTTGGGCAAGTGGCTATGGCCGTTTTTAGCACAAAACTAAAGCTTGAAAAAGGATTCCGCCTTGAGTTGTAAACATAAAATGGAACTGAAAGCTCCAACATGACAATCGTTTGAAGCACAGCTTTGCAAACTTGTCCGTGGCTGCATGACTGCACAAGCCCGGACCACATAAATAAGAACAAAAAAACAGAACAGTTGGGAGGAGATCGCCCTGCAGTGTTCGCATTCGGACGTTAAAAACGGTTCCTGCCTTCAGCCTCGACCAGTGTGCTTCTTTTGTGAACGCGACAAACTCATCCTTCAGGTGCCATCAATAACGCTTGGTTGGCACAAACACCTCGCGGACAATCTCACCCACCGTTGAAACCCCAAGCAAAAAATAAGATGGTACCACTGACTGGTTAGTATCCGTGGGCAAGATAGCAGAGCGGGACGGCAAGGCGCTCGCCTGTACTCGCACTCACAGGATGGCTGTGGTTGTTGGCATGTTGAAAAAAGAAACCTCAGACCCCCAACTGAGTGACCTGAATATCCTTAAGAGCCAGGAACAACAATGCCCTAAACATTCTCTACTCAGTCTCCTGTTGTATATTTTTACTTTTAATTTAATTTGTATGTCTTATACGTTTGTTTTCAATTTCCAAACCCGACTGAAATGTATAGAATGATCCAATGGCTAGTTAGTATCTCCAGTGAGTCGTGGTCAATGGGCCATAGAGTACAAGCCACGCCACCGGTATAGTCCTTTAACCACCGTTTTCAACCTGGCGTCGTCCATGACATCATAGGGGGAAATGTTCACACATTTTTGAGTGTTGCAACCACTCCCTTATGGAACTGTGTGTGTGTGTGTGTGTGTGTGTGTGTGTGTGTGTGTGTGTGTCTGAGCACGAAAACAGCATGGTTGTTTTTCACCACCTGTGCGCAACCGGCTAACACACAAACACACACGCACATATTAACTGTATATATGGTGATTTCGGGTGTGCCAGTACAGTACAGTAGACTAGAGGGTACAGTAGAGGGACCTCTACTCTGTCATTTCTCAACCGTTTCGGACGCGGAGCGGCTCGCCGGAATAATGCCGGCACCCTGGGTGCTTCCCGTGGGTCTGGAGCTCCCCACCCGCCTCCCCCCGGAGACCCCCACACGGAGTTGCACCACTCACTTCACACGGGTGTGATTTTTTTTATGATTTACTAGCAGATGTACAAGCTCAAAATGTGTCAATGCGAGCATTGTGAGATTGTAGATCGGCTAATTGGTCATACGACTAAGTATAGGGCTTAATTGTTAAATGAGAGAGAGATGGAAGCGACAGAGAAAGAGAGAGATGGAGGGGGAAGCAGTTACCTAAGTCAAGAGGAGAAGACAGGTCAGGGACAGGATTGGCTGCCACAGCCTTAGAGGGAAAGCTTGCATAAGGAGTGTAACCTGAAATTCAAGAAAAAGAGGGAGACTCAGAGAAGACGAGCACAATAGAAGGTGAAGGGAAATCTGTGAAGCCCAAGGAGGAGAGATGAGTGGGAGAACAGTGACAGACAGCATGCTCAACATTCGGATGCCGAGGGAAGAGGTATAGGACTGGGTCAACTGCCAATCTGATGATGTTCATCTCACCCACTAGCTCACACACAAACACAAATTAACCACTTTCAATATGGCGCCCGTATTTTTGGACATGTCATTATTATCGCACCCCCAAAAAACTCAATTATATTTTTTCGGCATAAATAGCCAACCTACAAGCTCACTCACAAGGCGTCACGTTGTGAGCTTATAGATCGGCTACATGTTTTCACTCTTGCGGTGGCCCGGGAGCTAGATCGGGGCCGCTTGGCCAGTTCGATAAAAGGTGTCGTACAAATGCACCATTTAGCGTTTTCGCTTTGTTACGCGATGCAGTGAGTATACTGTAGGTGTAGTTTAAAGTAAAGCTATAATACTTTACCTTGCGGTGGAACCCCGGGCTGGTAGGCCGACGTGGGGCCGTTGTAGGGAGCAGGGTAGCCCCCTGCCAGGGGAGCATAGCTGGGCTGGCCGTAGCCGGGCTGGGGTTGGCCGTAGGGAGACGCCATTCGAGTCTGCTGGTTTACATTCATCCTCAGTTCATGCCTAAATCTGGGTCAGATCATGACATAATCATCATCAACAGTTGCTCAAGAGGAACGATCATTGACAAGAGAATGAAGGTAAATGTAAATGAGCTGGTTAAACCTGTTGAAAATACAGCGCCGCATTCACATCTGGATGGAATGCGCCGAGCAGAGGTTCCCAAACTATGTTGTATGGCGTGGCTCTGCAACAGACTAGCCGTATATATGCGTTGTATGCACGTGTGTGTCTGTCTGTCTGAACCAATTCTCGCAAATCTTGTTGCTTCTGCCTTCTGCATGCTGCAGAAGGCCACAGAAGTACTATTTATTTCATCTTGTATTATACTTTCTGAAATATTTAAATTAAACTTTATATATTTAATGTAAGTCAATGGGGTTGTGATCATGCTATAATAACCTTGCCCCCCAAAAGATTACTTGTAAGACAGATATGTCATACTCATAGAGGACTGACATCATAAATGTGCATGTGCAGCCAAGTCAGAGATCAACATTGTTTTTAAAAGAAGGTTTTCAGCCCCAAACAGAACCCAACATTGACTTCCTGATTTACTTGGTGCCGATTGGGTCCAGTGGTTAGTTTGCAAGATTAGCTCCAGCCAGACGGACGAACCTTCTCATAGTGACTAGACTCCAGCATAGCCAAATAACAAAACAGACACCCCAACTCTTAGATAGAAAACAAAACTATCTCTCAAGCTTACTTGGTACCATAATTGCTTCATGTGACATGTTTTATTTGCAGACAATGCATTAGCTTCTGCGTCCGTATAATGTAGCCTAAATAGATTGTGTCATTGTGGGGTTTGGGATTTGTTTTTTTGCGGCTGGTTGGTTGGCTTGAGTTCTGCCTGCCTGTTGATGACTCCATTCGTTTGGTTAACTGTAAGAAATGATCGATCCAAGTTATAATCAATCACTGCGGGTTGTTACTTATTAGTGACGCTGCTGAGAAAATAAATCCATCTCGCGGGAAAAGTGAGACGGGCAAGAATGAAGAACACTGCCACTGTTGCCAATAGAAACCAACCCCACTGTGCTTGATTAAAGATTAGGAGTTGCCGCTTGCCACATAATATTCTGTATCGTGTAAAATGTTATGGTCTTAAATAGCTTCAGGGTTGGGTTAGGCTTTATTGTGTGAATTACAAATCAACTACTTCTGCTGCACCCCTATAATGAGTATTCATTTATAATGCGAGTGCAGCAAGGTAACAGTGTTAAAAAAAAAACTGTTATGACAGATTCCTGCATACAGTCAAATCTGCCCACACAGCAGTGCTCCAAACTCAGCGGGGTGAAGTGCCTGCCGGTACAAGGACACAGCCAGAGCCTCAAACGCAGCGGGAGTTGGAGTTCAGGTACAACGTGAGATCAGACAATCTCTTCTCACACATCGGCAGGCCTTCGCCTTGACGTGCGTTACGTAACGGTCAAACATAACTATGTGCAGTTCAGTCAGTGGTTATAGAAGAAATTGTGCATATTGCTCACTTTTGACCGACATATTATGCAACCATTATCTTCCCAAGAGAAGATGTTATGATGATTTATGTGAGCAAAACTCGTATGCGGCACTCGCCTGCACTAACAACTCACAAAGAAGTCCATACCCAAAAGATTGCATGAGTACTTGAGTGTGCAACTTTCTTTAGTGATAGAATAGCCATTATGTAGTACTGTACTGTACTGTACTGTACTGTACCGTGAGAAACACCTTTATTAGCTTTTGTTGTTTGTGCTGACCACACCCTCACCTTACCCACCAACTGTTCTATGAATAGTCGGTGTGTCACTGTCAGTCAGCGCAGAGGCTTGACACACTAACTCGGTTCCTTGCACTTTACTCAGTGGGCGACTGGGTGGGTGTACACGATTCTCATTATGTTAAGCCCTATTAACAACAACAAAGGGTCACCATGCAACTCCTTGGGTCCAAACGGTTGCAAGGAGTTAATGCTAAAACCGTACTTGACCCTTTGATTTGGCTTGGGCCATTGAATTCCACGCGTTGAATCACTAGGGACGACGCGCGTCAACGTGCAACAGCACATATCACACCGCTGGGACAACGCTAAAACCACCTCGACCCTTTGATGTGGTTAGGGCTTTAAACAGCGCAACAAAAGACACAAATTTACAGACACAAGTATTCTGTGATAAGTCTCAAAACTGGCTGTCCACACCAAGAATGATAACTATAAATATGGATAATTTGTTCTAAATGAAGTGGAAGACAGAGTCCATTCCACACCACGACTATAATGACAATGACATAACTAAATCGCTGAGTATGACTTTCAGAGTGATTTGATTAACCACAATATAAACACTGTCTGGCAGCCTAATCAATAAGTCCATTCTGAATGTGTACAGGATGCAACTATGTGTGTCATGTTCAACACATTACTGAGTCATTCAACATTCAATTTACCGAAGAGAAAATAACAATAACCTGCATGGGCACTTCAGGAGAGACTATACTGACAAAGTAAAATAATATACTGGAGCGCTCAACTGGTCTGCACGTGTTGCATTGTTTTGCAGGTGACACAGACAGACTGACGTTTCAACTTTCATCTTCCTTAGAGTCAAACAGGATGTTTACAGATCCTTATCGTTGTTACTCTTTAGTTATATTCGGCTCTCTCCTCTAGGGTTTCTTACCTCACCTCTTCTGTCACTTCCCTAGGAAAGATGGGAGTATATACAGTATACTACTATGTGTATTTATATGATTCCTGTTTAATAGATTAATAAATCAATCAACCGTGGTGTGTGGACAGCCCTTGTGTACTCTCACAACAATGTGGACAGTACAAGGGGAACAATCTAAACATATCATGCGAGTTCAACTGAACTATCATGGCTCTGATGGTCAGAGGTGTCATCACTGACCAGGTCAGTAACTAAACTGAAAGGCCATTCAAACCTGGCCAGTGACCAGGATTACACTGAAGAGATCAGAGCCTGAAGTCAGTCATAACTGACAGATTGACTGACAGAAGTTACTCAGTCTGCGTCTTTCCTTGACTCCAGATCATAAGTATCATCTGACACACACCACAGGGCACAGGCACACCTGAACAGGGCCTGTGAATAATTCAGCGGTGTACAGGTGCCTCACATACACACACACACGGAGGGGAAAAGAAGAAACACAATCGCTGGAGTCGTGCGGCTATTTACCGTGACGGACGGGCCTGTGTGTTGAGTGACTGACCCAAAGCAGTCCCAGCTAGGCTTCCACTCACACTATAGCAGCCAGCTGAGTGAGCTATAGCTACTGGATGTTAATCCGGGAGACCCCGGCCAACACATAATAAAGCCCTTTAAATCACCCAGCAGCGTGTTCTTATAATGTCAGAGGCAAGACTCCTCATAAGAACACACATTAGGTGGGCTGTCAGTGTCAGAGGCCACTGTTTACTAATGTTAGTTACCTTGAAGAGCTAGCTAGCTAAGCTAGCACTGTTGTAGCACAACAAGCGAGCTAAACGGGGACGTCTCCAGTCCAGGCAGACAGTGCCGCATTAACTTGTCGCCGTGCTGCTAGCTGATGATAATTTAGCAGCCTATAGTGTCAATTGTCAAAACCCATGGAGATATATATATATATATAATATAATAACATTGCCAGTATGGACTACATGCTACCACCAACACACGAATCGTGTGAAACGTACATAACACAAAAATCACCCACTATAGTTTAGTTCGCCACGGAACAGAAAGACTCGAGATACCGATGACAGCAGGAGCTGTTGCGATCAGCTGGAGGCTAGCTAGCTAGCTAACTGGTTAGCTTAGCATCCCCCCCGCATTCATTCCATAGCCCTTGACGTTGGGCTTTAAGCTAGGATGTAACGTTAGCAGCCAGCACCTAGCCTCCCGGAATGCTATATTATTATATTTTTCCCCCTTCTCAAACGAGTCGGGAATGTCACACGAGCACCGTTCCCCGGCTCAGAAGAACCTACCTGCGACGGCGTGGTGAATGGTGACGGTGTCCCCAGCGCGGAGCGGACTGTCAAAACCCGGGTGGTCGTCTAAATAAAAGCTGATATAGAACCACAATGTAACGTCCTGTTCCCGGTAATCCCTTCGTTCTTCGGTATTTTCCCCTCACGGCTGCTGCTGGCGAGGTGAGGTTCTGCATCCCATAGCCCGGGCGGGTCGCGTTAATTGATTCGTTAACGGTTCTCTAGCAACGCCATGTTTGACATCATGAACTTTTTTTTTTTAAATGAATCAATCAACCAATTGACTATTACTATTATAACATGTATTATCTATATATGTAAGCGACCACATTATGTAAAATGTTGCATCGAATGATAACTCTGGCAAAATAATCACACACGGTTTTAAGTAGTTTATAAATGAATTATTACCGTGCGGTTGTGAAGACAACCAGCGAGCCAATCATGTGTGGAGCCCAGCGCCGCCGTCCCTCCGGGCTATGGGGTTCACTGTCGCAAGCGGACATTCACCGGAACTGCTGTGCCGCTGTGCCACGTCCACATCCGGCCACTGCGTCGCGGCATCAGAACCTGATCAGAACAGAACCATAGATAGATATATCAGTTTGATATCTATGGTTCTGATCAGGTTCAAGTGGTTTAGATCTAGTAGAACCTGATCTAAAACCAGTGTGAAAGTAGCTTATACTATATGTGATTCTTAGTTAACATATTGATTGATTGATTGATTGCAATTGATTGATTGAAATTTGTATTTAACAATTTGTAGTTGAACAAAAGTACAGGTGATCAATACAAAATCTAAAAGCTAGGATAAAACCATAAAAGCACTAAGACTTGTTAACACCAGGGGGGTCCACCATTTTCAATTCATCAGAATACATAAACTTCTATGCAAAATAAAATAAAATAAAATAAAATAAAGGAAATCATAATATATACAGTTAGAAATAACTCAAATAAGGGAAAAATATGTACAATAGAAAAATAGGGGGGAACTTTTTATGGGGCCAATTTCGAATTGCACTTGCTCGTACAGTAAGTGCTCATTGAGAACAGTTTTGAAGGAGTCTAGGGATTCACATTTATTAATGGCAGTTGGGAGGGCAATCCACATTAGTGACATAGGATCGAGCGAAGAAATTAGGTTAACCCCTTAATTGGTTTGAGCCGAATCTGGGATGAACGTGGTTTGTGGAACTCTCTCTGGTGTTGTGATCATGGACTTCGTTGACATTAAAGAAGTATTTTGACAGGTACAGTACTACAGCATGGGTTCATATAAAGGTAGGTGCCCTTTCCAGCTCTGGAGGGAGGGCGAAACTTTCCCAAGACTCCTTGCAAAGCACAGCGGAAGCATGAGCTTCACAGAGCGCATGTTCAGGTCTGATAAGTCCCGGAAAAGATGCGCTGTGATTGATTTTTTTATATCTATGGGTTAGCCTGGTTCCAGCCCATAGACCCTGCCCACTCCACTGAGTGGTTCATCCATCCATCCATCCATCTTCAACCACTTATACGTAGTCGGGGCACGTGGGCAACAGCTCCATGCAGAGTCTGATAATCAGGCTTTTGTTTGATTGATTGATTGATTGATTGTACAGTGGTACGATTATACAATGATGCTAATTGTAATATGGTGAACACAAACATTTGTTGGTACTACTCTCTATTTCAGGGTCTTCAATGTTTGTGGTGAGGGGAGGGGGGGGGGGGGGGGGGGGGTCTGGGGCCAAGAACAACATATCCCTGGCAGACAAAATGTTGAGGGGGGGAGGGGGGGCAGACAAAATAACAACATTTCCCTGTCAGTCAGATTGGCAGCTATTAACTCAGGGAACCCCAGCTGTTCTGTTGAAGAAACCCAGCCCCTATTTGCATTCCTCTGTTTGCCAAAACCTCTCATAATACAATCCAGAGCTTATCAATAATACAGTAGATCTCCAAAATAGGCCATCTGAAATCACCGTTGAGAACACTCTCAGATTGTCTGTGGAGCAGTTGAACTCAATCAATCAATGATCATTCATTCCTAAAATACCCCTCCTCATAACCCCTCCAATCTCTCTAATCTCCGTTGTGCTGTGGGCAGGTGGAGACAGCGTTGCCTGTGAGCCCTGATTGCAGCCCCAGGCCATCAGGCAGGGTGGCTGGCTGTGCCAGGAGACGGGGGGGTTGGTGCCGGTTTATTTTGGGCCGGTGTATCAGGAAGTATCCCCATGGTACTGGAGCACCGAAGAGTGACATGGCAAGCTGTTGAATGCAAGGGAGCGGGCTGGGGGTCTCACTCACACACAAACACACACACACACACACACACACGTTCTGGCCCCTCTTACCCCCTATCGCCTGCCCGCCGACACAGCATTCCCACACTGTGAGCAGATGAAAAGCAGATACCCACCCTGTCTCTTTTATGGGTGGTGGGAGTGACTGGGCATAGGGAGGAACAGAAGCTATACAGCACCACACCACACACACACACACTCACAGAGGCCTCACTCAATCTCACGTCGTGTGGTAGAAACAGAAGAAGGAAGGGGGACAGCAACACGTTATTATATACGTTCTGAATTAAAACAGGGATGGTGGCGGAGGAGGTCACGGTCTCCCTGTCTGGAGGGGCCCCGTGGGGCTTCAGACTGCAAGGAGGAGCAGAGCACCAGAAGCCACTGCAGGTGGCTAAGGTACGGTACCTGTACAGTGCATGTGTGTTAGGGGGCTGCTGCCTGCATGAGGAGTGACTGAGTGGCAGGCAGCTCTAATTGCATCGCTTCCGCTTGTGGTTATAGAAATGACCGCAACGCGGTGGATTGATTTAGCTGTGGCCTGAGGCTGTAATGGATAGTGAAACGTGCTTTCAGAGTTCAGACCCACCTTATAGTGCATGGTTGCAGTTTGAATGGGTTGTCGATCTGAAGCATTCATTTTGGTCCTAAAACACCCAAAGGAAGGCTGGTTCTTTCCTGGCCTGCTGCAATTCATAGATTGTTTGTCCACCTGCCTTAACAAATACAGTACATGTTTTACCTGCACGATAAAGTTCCTCTATATTCATTCATCATTCTTATAATATTGCACTTAAATCTAGATAGCCATTGGACACTGTCTTTATCTATATCTTCCATCCATTTAGTTTAAATTGTGACAGGTTTAAATTGTAAGGCTTATGTTGTAAGAGTAGCCTAGAAGACTCATGGAAATGTTTGAGAATATTTCCATGTCATGTCATCTTGATGTCAAGAACCACCAAATTGATATTAGTTGTGCACACTTATTGAAAAGATTCTGTGCCAGGGACCTCAATAAGAAAGGATTTGTGTTGCTAGTTAAGGCTATGGGCCTATAACGAACACAATTTGCTAAATTAAATTGTTCCTCATTTTGCAGGGGACCCGTTGGAACCCCCTTTGTGAACCAGTGGCCTATAGTCTACTGTAAAAAAGCTTGACTATAAAATGAGACGTCACGTATACTGCAGCTAACTTTAGCTGGATTCAACACAGTTCACTTGGGTTTAGTTAATATGGGCCAACCAGCAAGATCACGTGCTCTGTGGTCATGTCACCTGACTTGGCTGCCATATCTGACCGTTGCTAAAGATCAGAGGTTGTTTACGTTTAAGAACATATACAATTACAAACCGAAGAAGAATCTAAGACGAAACAAGAAGATAGTATGTACATGCACGACATAGTTTGGATGTACAGTACATGACATAGTTTGGATGTGATCTGTAAAATACGTGCGCGTGCGTCAAGTACATTTTTATTTCTAGTGCACAAACAACCAAGGTTGACCAAAGTGCTGGACAGCATAAAAACAAACATATATATACAGTAGGGAAAATGCACGAGAAGATACAGTACAAGACTGTAGAATGGGAGAACACATGATTAAAAAGTGTGTGCGTGTGTGTGCTTGTGCGCGCGTGTGTGCGCGTGTGTGTGTGTGTGTGTGTGTGTGTGTGTGTGCATACATAGTGGCCAATGACTTTGTTTTTGCATTGTCAGTGCAGCATGCCAGTGAGACACCATAAGTCCACGATAAGCACAGGGATGAAGAACTTGGCGTTTTGTCTCTCCGCAGGGCATTTTGTGGGTTCTGCTTTATACGGTCGTTGACAGTGCAGAATGTAACTCTCTAATAAGAAAAGCTATTCTGGAGAGGAGGAACGCGACCTCGCTCACAGACGCTTTAATGTTCATATTAAGCCGTCGTAACTTCTTATTACGAACACGGGGTCAAGTCACACAGGTCGTATAATAAGTGTGGCTGGAACCGGCCGGACCGTTCTCCTCTCCACTATATCCTCAAACTGATAAAGGTCACCTTAGACATTTTGATCAGTCAGTGTGTGTGTGTGTGTGTGTGTGTGTGTGTGTGCGTGGATGTTGCACATGCCCGAGATAAGCTCGGCTGGCCCAAATGAGAGTAGAGTGCAAACCGGAGGATTAGAATAGACCATTTAAGAGGTACTGGAAGTACATCATGGAAAAAGACCCCCTCCCTCCCTCCATCTCTCTCTCTCTGTCTCGCACGCACGCACGCACACACACACACACACACACACACACACACACACACACACACACACACACACACACACACACACACACACACACACACACACACACACACACGCACACACACACAATCTCTCCGTCTTTGTCCCTTCGATCTCTCTCTATCTGTCACTCCCCCTCTCTTTCACTCTCTAACTTACACATGAAGGCCACAATTCACATAATTTACACACACATCATGCTTACAGTGCATTCATGCTCACGCACACACGCACGCACACACACACTAGCCTACATACAGTACACTTCAATCACTGACATTTAAAAAGGCCTCTTTGTTTCTCTATCTACTGTATGTGGTGTCTTCTTCTATACAATCTACAGTAAAACGGATCATCAGTATATTCTCCACACACACTATAGTTCCCATGGTGTCTTGTGTGTGTCTGACTGGGAATGTGGGTGATTTCCTGACCTCTCAGGTCTTATTTTGGGGTTTGTGGCCAACACATGGTGAATTACAAGCATGCATGCCCCGTAGTCCAGAATGGCAGCGCAGCTGTCTAAAACCCCCCCCCTCCCTGATCATCGGTTGTTTTGTGTGAGTGTTAGTGTGTGTGTTAGTGTGTGTGTGTGTGTGTGTGTTAGTGTGCGTGTGTGTGTGGGTGCACGTGCGTGTATTTGTGCTCGCTTGTTTCCGCGTTTAACCACGTAAGCCCTATATACGTACAGTACTTCGTCATACAACAATTAGCGAAAATACTAAATTGTGCGCTTGAGTTTTTCGCAGTGTTTGACCATGTCTGACCATTGCTTACCATTTTCTCTTGTAATGGCCATAGAGTTGGCATGCACAACGTAAGGACGCCATAACCCCCATAAGCCACCTGCGCATTCTCGCAAAATAACCTTCCCAGAAAATAACAGATCGACAAGCTCACACAATGCACTACCTTGGGACGTGTTGTGATGTTGTCGATCTGATATTTTCAGAGGTGGTGTAGAGAGAAAAGAGAAAAGACACTAGTATTAGTAGTATTGGTGAAAGACAAGTGGTTAAGCATATCTATCTATATTGTATTGTATCTATATGTATTTCTTTTTTCATGCTGTGTTCTCTAATGTTATGTAAATGTATTCCACTGTTTGCCTGTCTGTTTTCCGTTTTGTGTTTCTTGTGAGGACTGCGGATGAAAATTAGCAACTGTGCTGTAACCGGTGTATTTACGTCCATGTGACGTCCATTAATAATGCATTGTCCTGTCCAAATAAACAAATAAAGTAAAATCTATGATCATGTTCCTGTATAGCGAGGCATGTTTGTACACGTCCAATCAGCTGAGTGAGTGGACAGGGTTTATAGATAAAGACAGCACGCGGTAAAGTGTCCGACAAGGTGTGCGAGACATGTACAGCACACTCAACGTGACATTTTGACCTCTGGCTGTGCCAGTCTTGAAAATGTCTCCCCTTGTGTGTGTGTGTGTGTGGGTGTGCGTGTGTGTGTGTGTGTGTGTGTGTGTGTGTGTGTGTGAGCATGTGCGCGTGTGTGTAGTATGTAGTATGTATAGTTGACATACAGTAGATACTCCACTGTTACGTTCTTAGTTTATACATGATTCATGATAACTACTTTTTATATTATGTGATGTATGACATGCTTTTGTTTTTGCTTAAATGTAAGTCACTCTGGATCAAGAGCGTCTGCTAAATGCCAAAATTGTAAATTGTGTGTGTGTGTGTGTGTTTGAGATAGTCCACTTAACTAAGGACATGCCATCAGAATACGTGTACAATTGCAGCTTTGTTCTCATCATTTGTATGTGAATGCGTGTGGGAGATTATAGGCTACACTTTACATCCTATACAGGTATAGGAGGGGAGAGAGAGAGACAGACAGACAGACATACATACATACTTATAGACAGAGAGCGACAGAGAATCAACAGAGAGTTGTGAGTGAGAGAGAGAGAATGTAGTGGCTAGGAATAGTCAGCAATCTAGTGGACCTCCCCCCAATCCCTACAGAGATACTTCCTGAAGTGTCCAATGACATCATCTGTTCGGTTAAAATGGTTGGCAGATGACTTCATGAGTTATTCCTTGAGAGAGGAATGAATGAGTAGCATCAGTGGAGACAATATGTTTCTTTACCTCAGGATGGAGGCTATAGTGACACGTACGCAGCATCTGAGATGAGCATCCGCCTCGTTTTCATCTCCAAATTAACCTGCCAGATTTTGCCACCCATGTATAAATGACCGCAGGCATTAATTTCTTGACAAAATTAGGCCAAAGTATAACCTTCTCCGAGACCAATTTAGATGTGGTCACAGGACTGGTTATGGAAATGTGCCGGTTAATTTTGATTCATGCTGTGTCCAGCTTGCCAATCCCCCGCCCCCAAACCCCCCGCACGCATGCACGCACACGCACACACGCATGTGTGTGTGTGTGTTCAACTCAATAGAAACACAGCCTTACAGCCTTTCTCTCCCTGGAAAGTTAGCACTCTGAAATAGAAGCCATTGTTCTTGCATCAATACAAACAAAATGATTGAAAAGTGAAGTGAATAAATTCCCCACTGTACACACTCCATTCACACAGGGGGTAACTCTCTGCTTCCCTCTAGTGGGTAAAATGAGGCAGTGTCCTTCAGACCACCACAAACTGCAGAAACCTAAACAAAGGTTGTGTGTTGTGTTTGTACACACATTATTATCATTAAATGCATTGGTGGAAACCAATGAACCAAGTACATTTAGTTGATTTTTGGGGGGTTAAAATACATTACATTTCTATATTGTTGTTGTTGTATTTTATATGAGCCGATTCATTGAATGCATTACTGTGTGTCTGTGTGTGTGTGTGTGTGTGTGTGTGTGTGTGTGTGTGTGTGTGTGTGTGCGTGCGTGCGTGGTGTGTGTGTGCGTGCGTGCGTACGTTGCGTGCAGGTCCGCAGGCGCAGCAAGGCGTGCAGGGCCGGGCTGAAGGAGGACGATGAGCTGGTTGCTATCGAGGAGCAGAACTGTAGGGAGCTCAGCCACGCTCAGGCCATGGGGCTCATTGACATGCAGAGCTCTACACTCAACCTGAAGGTCAAGAGGTCAGCACGCACACACGCACACACACACACACACACGCATGCACACAAAACATCCTGTTGGCCAATTTACGGTTACTGACTTATACTGCATGGTCCATTTCTGGCTTAAAAATGTTCTCAAGTACATACATTCTTGAGAGCAATGTTTAGTCGTAAATTACATTGTGTGTCTGTTTCCATGGCTGTCATTTTGGTTGCACAGCATCACAGCAGCCAGAGCCAGGTGCTCTCTAGTCTGAGGCTTTGATTAGACAGCAGTCTGTTAATATAGAGCGGAGGGGTCACTATTCAGAAACAACAACACACAGCAGGCAGTGTGTTTGCTATGCAAAAGGATCACCGTGAGAAAGAGACATTTGTTTTACTCCGTTGCTAAAATTGGAAATTGGATTGGTCTACTTTCAAATGGTTTATTGGGGCTCCTTAAATAATATAAAAACAATGCATTGTTTATTTCACCTGTCATGAATGATGGTGCGGGGCAGTTCTTGTATTTGTTTTACTGACAATAAGATTAGAAATAAGTTTAGGCTGGTTTATAGGCATCGTTTTACTGGGGTTAAGTTTAGGAATAGGGTTAAAGGTTTTGGGACCTTTTTTTTTACTGAGGTTAATAAGGTTAGGAATAAGGTTAGGTTTAACCCAGATACACATCTGCATATGGCGTGCACAGTCACGCCATGTGTGCATATTATACACACAGACACAAATGGAAGTCAAAACCAAAGAAATACAACATAACAAACCTATCCTCTCTCTGGTCTCTCCTCCCTCTGTCTGTCTGTCTCCACAGAGCCTCCTCCCTCGCGGGCGTCCCGCTCTCTGCACCTCCTCCCTGCTCCTCCTCCCTGTCCCTCCCCAGCTGGGCTCCGGCCCGGTGCGTCACCTCCCCTCCGGACAGCGAGGCCTACTACGGGGAGACGGACAGCGATGCCGACACGCAGACGCCCACGCACCGCCGGCCGCGCCGCACGCCCCCACACGCCCGCTCGCCGGCACGCCACGACAGCCAGGAGGAGACGGAGACCTCGGAGATGAGCGGGTATGTGATGAGATGTGATTGATTGAGTGAATAGTCAAAACAATGTAACAGCATGGATGACAGTAATACACTTGGGCTAAAAGCATATATAACAAAAGAATCACAGTCGTGTGAAGTGAGGGGCGCTCTTATCATCATACATACCGGTATAGGCTACATCACCACGTACATTCCGGCCAATCGTTTTTTGGCGCTCTACCTTTTTTCACTGACGAAAAACTACCTTTTTTCACCGACGAAAACTAAATGGAAACTAAATGAAAACTAAGCTTAAAAACTAGACTAAAATGTTTGGAAGGGACTATAGTGGACAAGAGATCCAGTAGATCTACAAGCTCACAACGAGATCGGCTAATTTCAAGTGTTTTTCATTGCGACTGCATCAAGGCCCGGCAAAACACATTTCAGTCGACTAAATCAACTGCAGATTTAGTTCGACTAAAATCTCATGACATTTAGTCGACTGAAACTAGACGAACACATTTCCAGGTGACTAAAATGTGACTAAAACTAAATGAAAAGGACCCCAACTGGATGGAGGGGAAAGGAACTGTTTGGAATAACGTGTTCCTTCCACGCGCTACGTCCAACCAGGGAAACTCCCCCCTGTCAGGTGTAAAGGAGCACATGGACACTCGGGCATGAAGGAAGCATGAGTTCAAGTCCGTTGCTCTCTCCTTGTCCCCCATATATGGGGACTAGGTTGGTGGAGGGTGTGTAGAGCCCAGGATCACATTAGATGATTGACACAGGGATGAAAAATTGGTTACAAAATCGTGGGATAAAAAATATATATATATTAAAAAAAAGGACCCCAACTGAGAACCACCGATTCTAAAACAAACCCCCCACTTATATTCCTCTGTCCCCGTGCTGCAGGTACGAGAGCGCCCCAGACGGAGGAGGGGCCTCCCTGCAGGGCCACGGGTCGTCGTGGGAGCAGGGTCTGGAGTCCCAGCTGAACGGCGCGTCGCTCCTCCCGGGGGTCCCGCGGCGGGAGGTGGTCTACCAACCCCCCCCCACGATGCAGCAGCAGAACGACCACGAATGGCTCACCTCCTCCTCGACACACACCATGACCCCTCCTCACACGCTCTCCCCCAACACGCCAGGGGGTGGCGGGGGAGCGCCACCGGAGGGCGAGATGGGCGAGGAGGGCGACAGCGGCTTCCAGGAGGCGGCGTACGTGCTGGCGGCGTCGTCGGCGGTGCCGCTGGTGTCGCGGGAGCGGGCCAGCGAGGCGCTGATGCTGATGGGCTCGGCCCACGGGCTGGTGCCCATGGTGGGGCCGCAGCACAGCCCCATGAGTGAGGACCTGTCCACCACCTACATGGAGAAGGCACGGCAAGCCAGTGAGTAGCCTATATACGCTGATTGATTGATTTATTAACAGTTTGCAGAATTACGGTACATTTCCGAGCACAAGCTCAATACAAAAAAACTGTTGACTGTGAGTGGACGACCCGATAAAGCATTATACACTTGTTTACATGAGGGAGGGTCCACCAGCTTGTTCAATTCATCAAAAACATTTAGAGACGTACGAATAAAATATACACTTCTATTTAGCCAAAGAACAGAACAGGAATTCATCATGAAGTCGGTGAAAAGAGAAAAGAAACATATACAAACATGCACATGTCTTCCATCCATGTCAGTGTGTGAGTATACATGCACGTGTCGTCCATCCATGTCAGTGTGTAAGTACATGCACTGTCTTGGTTCCACTTTCAACAATGGTCCGAACAATGCACATACATTTCACAACACTAAGTGTATCTTTATCTGTATCTTTATCTCAACGAGACGAAAATTTTATACGTAAACATATGCAAATCCAACAATAACCGCATTATAAAAAACACTAAACACTCCTCTGAAACAGGTATTTGGGTTCATATATATATCTTCTTCCCAAAAGGACTTTCAAACTAGGAACGGTATGTCCTGGTCAGCCTGCAATGACATGCATAAGATCTGGTCAAACTAGGAACGGTATGTCCTGGTCAGCCTGCAATGACATGCATAAGATCTGGTCAAACTAGGAACGGTATGGCCTGGTCAGCCTGCAATGACATGCATAAGATCTGGTCAAACTAGGAACGGTATGGCCTGGTCAGCCTGCAATGACATGCATAAGATCTGGTCAAACTAGGAACGGTATGGCCTGGTCAGCCTGCAATGACATGCATAAGATCTGGTCAAACTATGAACGGCATGGCCTGGTCAGCCTGCAATGACATGCATAAGATCTGGTCAAACTATGAACGGCATGGCCTGGTCAGCCTGCAATGACATGCATAAGATCTGGTCAAACTATGAACGGCATGGCCTGGTCAGCCTGCAATGACATGCATAAGATCTGGTCAAACTAGGAACGGTACGGCCTTGTCAGCCTGCAATGACATGCATAAGATCTGGTCAAACTATGAACGGCATGGCCTGGTCAGCCTGCAATGACATGCATAAGATCTGGTCAAACTAGGAACGGTACGGCCTTGTCAGCCTGCAATGACATGCATAAGATCTGGTCAAACTATGAACGGCATGGCCTGGTCAGCCTGCAATGACATGCATAAGATCTGGTCAAACTAGGAACGGTACGGCCTTGTCAGCCTGCAATGACATGCATAAGATCTGGTCATCCCAGCTTAGTAAGACACTGATATAGTGATATGGGGAGACACTTTGTTCCACACTCATCTTACAAGTTCAAATTCTCTTTTCTCAGCTCCTATAAGCTCATATAACATCTGTGAAACAGGTTGTAATATAATATACAAAAACCTGTACATACTGTATATGGAGTGAGATCTTTTTTTCTGTCTGGGCGACCCTTATTTTTCGTAGATTTGGTTTTATGGTATTGTTGGCAAATGGAAACCTTAGCGCAGTCACATATCCGATCAGTGCAGTATGTGATTGTAGGCTACTGTATATAGTGGTTCTCAACCTAGCACGCCGTGAGTGACCCCCCAAAATAATCAAATGTGAACTGGGGACCCCCCAAAAATACCCCCACCCCCAGACAAGCATTTATAATTATAGGAGTCGAGGCGGAGGCATCACTGCACATTTAGTTCAACTCGGTTCCACAGACACATATTGCGAAAATAGCCGCACTACGAGGTGTTGAGTTTGTAGCTATTTTCACAATATTTGTCACAAACGTGAGCGAGAGGTTGTATGGGGATACAACACTGTTGTATGACTCAGTGTTATGAATGTTGTTATCACTCTGTTGTGTGGGCCTATGTATGGGGATACAACAGAGTCACTTTGTGCCTATGTTGTTGTTGTTGGTGGTGGTGGTGTCATGGTGATGTCATGGCATGATGTCATGGCATGATGGCACACAGAACGTGTTCTGTGAGTCTGCAGGAAACCTGCTGAGTGCACCTGCTGTTGGTGACGATGGATAAATTACCTCAAAACGTTTTGGGTGACGCCGTGACTTTGCCTCTGGCGCCACCCTCAGGCCAAACATTACCACTTTCCACACAAGATAATTATTGATCTCAAAGCATGTGGTTCTAAAAAAACTCTTTCTCACACTTTTTTTTAAAATTTATCTCTGGTACCCCAATCTACACTTTTAAAATCATCAGTTCATTTAACTCTGAGAGTGTAAAATGTATACGCTCTCAGATTACTGTGACCTGCTGTGAGGGTCCATTTGGTTTCCACAAAGACGTAGAACACTAGCCTAATATTCTGAATCTATATGCTTGTCTTCTACATTACCAACCACAACGAAGAGAAGAAAAAAGAGGTGGAAAGTGGCAGGCAGGCAGGCAGGCAGGCAGGCAGACATGCTACACAGGTCCTGAACAAGTAGGCTATAATGTATGGTTACCTCTGGATGGTTGCCCTGGCCTCCGGTCAAACGTATCTATTAAAATCACACCCGTTGTGAAGTGAGGGGGGCTCTTATCATCATAAACCATCATATACAATACATCATCTAATTCTGGCCACTCGCTCACTCACACTTGGTCACTCCAGCATGGTGGTGTTACAGTGAAATTGGTGACCTGCTGAAATATGTGACAATTGTGTAGACATCACATGATGTCAGTGTCCGAACATTAATAATCAAAATTGTTCAACCTATAGCGGTATTTAGGCCACATTGTTGGCTTGTGTGAAGTCCACAAGATGGTCACATATTTCGGCAGGTCACCAATTTCACCATAATCTGCCTGTATTGCTGGAGTGACCCGAGTGTGAGTGAGTGGCCGATGATTTGGGGCATCGGAATTTGGCTTTAGAGTTTATGTGGAGGATTTGAACAGCTGTCAGGTGTGTCAAGTGTCATTAAACAGCTGAAATATGCCCTCTTGTGGTTGCTGTAAGGTGAACCTCCCTCAAAAGTGCCATTCAGTTTTTTTTGGTATAGATGTCAGAATTGTGACTTGGCACAATGATTCTCAGGGGTTCCTTCTTGTTGTTTTCGTCGACTAAAACTAAGACGAAAAATGTTCTTCGACTACCTTTTTCCACTGGCAAAAACTACATGGAAACTACATGAAAACTAAGCTACGATGACTAAAACTAAGACTAAATATACTGACAACAAATAAAAACTAGACTAAAATGTTAGGAAGGGACTAGTGGACAAGAGATCCAGTATAAGTCATTTTACAATTGGGCTGCGACGCGTTGTGAGCTTGTAGATCGGCTATTTTCAGCAAGTGTAAAACTGTCATTAAGACGGCATCAAGGCCCACCAAAATACATTGTAGTCGACTAAATCAACTGTAGATTTCGTTGACTAATTATCTTATGACATTTAGTCGACTAAAACTAGACAAACACTGAAACATTCCAGGTGACTAAAATGAATTAAAACTATTCAAAAGATGACTAAAACTAAAATCTAAATTTGCTGCCAAAAACAACACTGATTCCAAGTAGACCCTTACAGGTTCGTAACTCTGAGAGTGTGCAAGTGTACACACCATTATACCACAATATGTTGTACACAACAATACAATGTACACAACACACGCTCAAGAGTTTGTGACATTTGCACTACACTCTGAGGGTCTGTTTTGTTTACACAATGGAACCAAAATGGACCCAATTTATACACCCTGGAGAGTTATGGCGGTCCTGTCTGGACATTCACAACATCTGAGAACCACATGGTGATATACAACAGAGGCATTTCAACCCCACCCCCTTCCGTCCCAAGCCACCAGCCAGGCACCCCAATCTATCTCTTCTGTCAGTGTTCTGAGCGTTTGACTCACAAGGCTATATTTATAGGCTTTGAACCAGTCTCATGGACACAGGCAGACATAGCTCTGTGACTTACAGATCCACACAGCTGACTATGTGTGTGTGTGTGTGGTGTGTGTGTGTGTGTGTGTGTGTGTGTGTGTGTGTGTGTGTGTGTGTGTGTGTGTGTGTGTGTGTGTGCGTGCACGCTGTACGTCATGCATAATATATGACGTTAATCAGACATAGGGTAATGACATTTACCGCCAGTGTAAATCTTTTCGGTATCTCTAAAATTAAAAGAACGTATTCAATTTAGTTCATTAATTGACCCGTTTTCCTTTACAAATTGCAATTATCCTTTTTGTTATGGTTTACTTTTGCCCATATAACCACCAAGCCCCATTTTATGTTTTATTATAAATAGCTGATCCACAAGCTCACAACATGTCACTCAGTCATGAATCACGATGCCAGTTGAGCTTGTCAATCAGCATTATTTCTGGGGAAGATGTGTTTTATAGGTACGTGATCTGATCATCTGGAATATGTTGGGAAAATGACAATATATTTGGGAAAATGTTAAAGTTCCACTTTAAGAGCAGGTTTTGTCTGTGTTATATGATTTGGAAATGAAACCACAAACCTTCCTGAAACTGTCAGTTACTTCAAAAGTAGTGGGATAACTACATTTACTCAAGTATAGAGCGTCGCAGTCCCGCTCCCTTTCATGACGACACCAGGCCCAGGAAATAATTCCCAATGCATTTTCCCCATAGACATTTCAAAAAGTATTTATTTAAAGACCTTTTAAGCGCCGTACAAAGCCAACTCGAGTCGTGACAAATCATGACAACAAACACAATATTTTGGACCAAATAAGAAAAACAAGACAAAAAGTGTTGTAACCTGCCATTTTCTTATTCTTTCTAATTATTTGTTTGTGTTTGTTGTCATCACAACTCCAGTTGGCTTTGTACGACGCTTAAAAGGTCTTACTTTTTGAAATGTCTATGAGGAAAATGAACAGGGGAATCATTTCCTGGGCCCTGGTAGGGGGCGGGACTGCCACGCTCTATTGTACTTACTTTATACGTACAATTTACCGGAGTGTTTCCAGTTATTTAATACTTTATACTTCTAGAAAAGTCACTTTTCTGTCTTAGTCTTAGTTATAGTCATTGTGGCTTAGTTTTAATTTAGTTTCCATTTAGTCGACGAACATCTTTCGTCTTAGTTTTAGTCGACGAAATCAACACTGCATGCTTAGGCTACTTCAGTTCAGATAGTCACACTCATGTTTGTTTGACATTTAACGTCTGACCCTAAACACGACGATCATAATACTGATCCGTTGACACTACCAGAGGATGAGGGGAATGAATAGCTATGCTGTGACTGAAGTAATGACTACTGAACGCTGCAGGTAATGAGAGAAGTGTGTCCTCTCTGACATCAGGGACTCTGAGGCGCAGGGCTCAGGCTGGGGCTTCCTCATAGGACAGGGACAATGGTGACAGGCTGTCGACTGAGAAGGATGGGGACCTGTCCTTTCTCACATTACATACAGACGCACCAAAGCCACCAAGGTTATTATTGTTTTGCATATACCGGTA
This sequence comes from Protomyctophum bolini, assembly GCF_963924005.1. NCBI lineage: Eukaryota > Metazoa > Chordata > Actinopteri > Myctophiformes > Myctophidae > Protomyctophum > Protomyctophum bolini. The sequence goes on along the minus strand of NC_137879.1, from coordinate 7,035,922 downwards.
TATCGTTCTTTATTATGTTGTTGCTTTTTTGAGGAGCGCTAACCCCTCCTATGTCCAGCTTTCCCGGTTTGCGTGAACCAGAGTAATCTATAGTAAGAGAGTGGCGACACTATAACGTTGACTCTCACTGTAACAATGGAATGCGGAAGTGCTCATTCTATCTCAATGGGATAGTTCCAGCCATAGGGGGAGCGATGTTTGGAACCCGCTTTGCGGCGAGATCAAAGTGTGTCGCTATTCTCCTACTCTACACTTGGCTGATCACCCCATAGCGATGATTTGATTGGCTGAGTAAAGTAGGCAGACATATTGAAGCTAAAAGTGAAGACGGAAAAGTGAGGACGCAAATTGTGATTGACCGGAATTAGATGATGTATGATGATACACACACACACACACACACACACACACACACACACACACGAGCCATTACAGTTGGATAAAGGGTGGCAGGTGTCGAAAGCAGCGCAGAGAATGGCAGATCAGTGACGATTTATGACCTCAGAGCTTGATCTCTATAACTGTCTCTGGTGACTCTTTCTCACACACACACACACACACACACACACACACACACACACACACACACACACACACACACACACACACACACACACACACACACACACACACACACACACACACACACACACACACACACACACACACACACACACACACACACACACACACACACACACACACAATGGCCTGCTGTCTAAACAACACCAGGGGTTCTCCCTGTCCTTGTGTTTGTACTGTATTACTATACTAATGAGTACCAGCTGTCCCTGCAAGTATAGTAGAATGTCAGAAAGAGACACTGTGAGAATCCTTTTCCAATACAAATGTTGGTTTTAAATGGTTAAAATTTGTTTTTAATTATTCCGTTTTGTATCCCGTATCCCTGTTTTGTATGTATAGTTGTGCGGCGATGTCACACACGACACAATTAGCCGAGTTAACTTGTCACTCACAACGATGCTGTCCTAAAATGATGTCCTCACAAGTATAGTAATAAAAACGTGCGTGCGCACGTGTGTGTGTGTCTGGGGTGGGTTGGGGGGGTCATTCTGAAAGCCCAGACAGGTGTGTGATGTCTGTCAGAGATATAGACAGACAGGAATAGAGGGTGACTGACATAGAGATGGTGACATCATTGCTTTGGGTCATCGGAACAGAAACAAAGGTCTTTACATGGGCTGCCCCCGGTGCCCACGGCAGGAAGCACACCCACCGCAGACTGGGAGACCCAACAATCTCTCCCACTTCTGCGTGGGTGTGTGTGTGTGTGTGTGTGTGTGAGTGGGTGACTGGGTGACTGGGTGACTGGGTGACTGGGTATGTGGGTGTGTGTGTGTGTGTGGGCAGGTTAGAAATACATACTCACTGTCAAAATGAGGGACTTCATAACTCCTTCAGGGTCTCGTGTAGATGGACATAGGGTCCCCCAACGCCTGGTCTACACAGGTAAGACGCACGTCGCATACATGCAAGGACACACACACACACACACACACACACACACACACAGCGCACACAGTATACATTAAGACTTTACTTGAACACTTGAACATTGCCAGGGCAAAATCAATCGCAAAATACTATAGCAAACAGTTAGTTTTGCCCCATGCAGTGATGTAACTCTGATCTGAGCGTCATCTACAAATGGAACCATGGCGTTGTCTTTGGCTCAAGTTCTGTTATCATACAGGTTGGCATTGTGGTCTCTGTATTGAAGTTGTTCTGTTATAATACAGGTTGGCATTGCGGTCTCTGTACTGAAGTTGATAAACGTGTCTCCATCTGGTGAGCACTGAAGGTATAGATCTCGATGAAACTGCCTTCAGTCAGTGTAATGTTGAGGATGGCTTTAATCCATTCTGACCTGAGATCAGATTAAAAAAAAAGTCTTATCCTGACAGTTTTCTGAAAAAGCTATGTTTCTATGTCAGTCGTTCTTCGATTTTTCAAAAATAGCAACATATCTCGTTGTGTGCTTCCATCTCATTAGGGCTCAGTCCCTTCGTGTGTTGTGGGAATAATAGGAATGTGATATTATGACTAAGTCAGTAATGAATGATGCCTCGCTTCATTCGACTGCTCTGGACAGGTTGATATGATGGCTCTGTTATACTGTGCGAAAATAAATAATCCTCCATACAAAAAAACAAAAATAAATATGGGACATTTGAAGATTATAACTCGGCCCTTTTCCTCGGTTTAAATTGATGTTTCCGGGCCACGGGCGGATGATCTGGCTGCTCTTTGTTGGGATTGAAAAACATTGAAATGGAATATTATTGCCCCCGCTGTTCTGTTGTGAGAGAAGAGAGCTGTATATCTGCCCTGTGCGCTGTGTCTTTTGTCTGTGTTGAGAGAGCCTGGAAGTGGATGCGACTGTGGTTAATGTATATCCATTGTGGATTTTTGTGAGGTTATTCATGCGAGATGAGCAGAGATATTAAAGACCCACTGAGATAATAAAGACTCAAATAGATTCACACACACACACACACACACACACACACACACACACACACACACACACACACACACACACACCAACGCACACACACACACCCGAGCACACACACACACCCACGCACACAGCCTGATCTAACCCTCCTGGAGTGAGTGAGTCACTCAATGAAGGAAAATAGGCACAATTCCTGCGTGTCTAAATCCTTCAGCACACACTCTGCTGTCTGTCATTGTTAATCCTCAGTCAGCCCCCCCAACGCGTAACTTTTCTAATAGCGTATACTATGTCTATATAAATCAAGCTATATAGTTCAATATAGCCCATCTGGATATAGTTAATTACAGGCGGGTCTTGTCTTGTCTTGTCTTGTGTGTTATATGAGAGAGGGTGGTGATGTGTGGCTCATAGAATAGGATCGTCCAGGGCGTGCCAAAAGGTATCAAAAGACCAAAATGGCAATACGTCCCAACGGAACGGACTTCTCTGACACACTTACACATACTTGAAGAAGTCAGTGTTGTCTTAAACTAAGACGAAAAATGATCGTCGACTATACCTTTTTCTCACTGACGAAAACTAAATGAAAACTAAGCTATGACGACTAAAACTAAGACTAAATGTATTCACAATGTTGTCAACAGATAGAAACTATAGACTAAAATGTTAGGAAGGGACTAGTGGACAAGAGATCCAGTTTAAGTCATTTTACACTTGCTGAAAATAGCAATACAAGCAATACAATACTAAGTGACACCACTTTGAGAACCACTGATTCAAGCTGTTGATTTATGATATTTGCCAATTAAAATAAACTCTTACTATAGTGTACTGTACCAGTACTCTTGAGTGGATAAAACATGCCAAATGTCTTACATGTGACATGAGGAAAGTCTAGTGCAAAGCAAATAGTCAGTCTGTCAGTTTTGCATCACTGGTGGGGATGTGTGACTGTACATCCGCTTTTACAAAAAATAATAATAATAATATTGTTAAAAAAAGGAGGAGTGGAGCGCTGCGCTGCCTGGATACACAGGGAACCAGGGGTTCTAAAACATTTTAATTTCAAGAAGTGACCGAATCTGTGAGTGTATAAATGGAACCAAATGGGTCCCTTTAGTTCCATTTGTTATAACTGCAAGGCGCAATTTGGACCCCCTGAAGGACCCCTGAGGGTCCCTGGACCCCCTCAAGGACCCCTGAGGGTCCCTGGACCCCACTTTGAGAGTCATTGCAGACCAGTAAACCAATAAAAAACGAAACCCACAATTAAGGCACAGCCAGAAATCAGAAATCTGCCATTATTCGAATAGCATGTTCAATGTCGATTGTCCAACGGATACAACCCGTTATCCGTCTAATAACAAAGTCGTTTTTGCCCAAGAAGCCAGAGATGTTATTGCCACGTCTGTTTCTCTTCATCCCTTCCAGAGACCGAGTAAAGACAGAGCATCTTTACTCACATTTTCCATTTCTCTGCCTCTCTCTGTGTGTCTCCCTCTCTCTCTCTCTCTCTCTCTCTCTCTCTCTCTCTCTCTCTCTCTCTCTCTCTCTCTCTCTCTGTGTCTGTCTGTCTGTCTGTCTGTCTCTCTCTCTCTCTCTCTCTCTCTTTCTCTCTCTGTCTGTCTCTCTCTCTCTCTCTCTCTGTCTCTCTCTCTCAGAGTTGCAGCGTGGAGAGAGCGTGGTGGAGAAGCAGGTGAAAGAGGCTCGCACGAAGTGCCGCTCCATCGCGTCGCTGCTCACCGACGCTCCCAACCCCAACAGCAAGGGGGTGCTCATGTTCAAGAAGCGCCGGCAGAGAGCCAAGAAGTACACGCTCACCTGCTTCGGCAAGGCAGAGGGCGACGCGGGCACGGAGACCGAGGGAGAGACGGAGGAGGAAGGAGGAAGCTCCTTCCAGAGCGGCTCCGAGGTCGACGAGGACGGCTTCTCCGCGGCCTTTGACCCCACGTGGGACACCGGCTACCTAGAGACGCTGGACAGGAAGAGCGAAGCCTGCCCGTCGCAGACCACTCCGCTAGCCAACCACGGCCTGGCTTTTGACACGTCGGCCTATCATCAGAGTCCAGGGTTTGTAAACTACGACCACCAAAGCCCGCGGTCGGAATACGCGGGAGCGGACGGCTCGGCCTATCCGGGCTTGGGCACCAACGGCTGGTACCCGCCGATCGGCGCCGGCCCCAACGGTCACCCCGCCCAGATGTCTCCCCCGGCTCTGTCCGTGTACAACGGGGGGTCCGTGGCGGTCGCTCGGGCGAGCGTCGTTCTGAGCCCGCCCGCCAGTGCGGCCCCCCCACACAACCACTCGGAACCACACCAGAACCACTACCCTGCTAACCAGAACAACTACCCCGCTAACCAGAACCACTACCCCCCCGCTAACCCCGCCGTGAACCCAGAGCTGTGTTCCAACCCGGGAGGCAGTCTGAACCGCACCGCCCGACCCTTCACCCCCGGCCCCACCGCTCTCTCCCGCTCCTCCGTGGCGCCGGTTCTGTTCCGCCCTCCGCAGCCCATGAGCCGGACCGCCGCCGGTGCCGGCGCGACCACGGCAACGAGGCCCGCGGCGGCCGTATCCATGGTGAACATCCCGCCGACACGCACGCAGTCTCAGCCTCCGCCGGAGAGCAGGAGGTCCGTGTCCAGCGCCTCCCTCTATATCTCCCCGAGGAACGGCAACGGAGGCTCCTCCGTCTACTCCCCCCCCATGGTGCACTCGCCCCCCGCCTCCGTGGCCGCCCACCCCCCCGCCCATGCATATCCCCCGGCGGAAGCCGCCGCCCAGTTCTCCCCTCCTCCCCCCGCCGCGCCTCAAGGTCCTCCGGTCTATCCATCGTCTGCTCAGGCCTTCACCCCTCACCCTCCTCCACCTCCCTACTCTGGAATGTCTGCCCCACAGCCCCCTGCCTCCTACCCCCCACAGCCCCCTGCCTCCTACCCCCCACAGCCCCCTGCCTCCTACCCCCCACAGCCCCCTGCCTCCTACCCCCCACAGCCCCCTGCCTCCTACCCCCCACAGCCCCCTGCCCCTGCATCCCAGGTCTACGCCCCTGCAGCCCAGGTCTACCCCCCGGCCCCCCAGGTCTACGTCCCGGCCCCCCAACCTCCTCCTCAAGCCACCGGACCTCCCCCGCCGCCCCAGTTCTTCAACCCCTACGCCATGCCGTCCCCCGCGACCCTGCAGCAGCAGCCCCCTTTCGCCGCCGGTGTGGCGACCACAGCTCCGCCCCTCCAGGCCCAGGCTCCTCCCACTGCGGACTCGCTGGCTTCGCGCGAGCAGCGTGTGTCGGTTCCCGCCGCGCGCACCGGCATCCTGGCGGAGGCGCGCCGCCGCAGCAACCAGAAGAAGCCCATGTTCTGCTCGGTGCAGAACAAGGACGTGAGCCCCAACCCCGCGCTGCTCTCCATGCTGCAGAACATCGACGACCAGGAGGACGACTCCGTGCCGGTCGGCCCCAGCTTCCTGGCGCTCAACGGGTCGTCTCATGGGCCCGCCGGGCCCGCCGCCACCGAGGCCGGGGGCCACGAGTCGGGGCCCGAGGAAGACTGGCTGAGGCTGGGAGCCGAGGCCTGTAACTTCATGCAGGCCCGGAAGGGCCCCAAGGCCCCGCCCGTGGCCCCCAAGCCCCAGCACGCCGCCGCCCCCCAGGCCGCCGCCGTCCCTCAGCTGGGAGGGAAGGGGGGGCAGCTGTTCGCCCGCAGGCAGAGCCGGATGGACCGCTACATGGAGGAGCGCTCGCCCTCCGCCGTGCCCTCCTACTCCCCCGCCCAGCCCCGGGACGCCTCCCCCACGCCGTCGCTGCCCGCCACCTGGAGGTACAACTCCACCTGCCGCGCGCCGCCGCCCATCAACTACAACCCGCTGCTGTCCCCGTCCTGCCCGCTCAAGGCCCAGAAGACGACGCAGAAGGCCGGGCCGGCGGCGAGAGGAGCGGCGCCCGGCGGTAAGGGCGCCACTAAGGGCAAAGGCAAGGTGGGCATCAGTGCCGTGGACATCATGAGCCACAAGCCCTACCAGCTCAACTCCTCCCTCTTCACCTACGGGGGCGGGGTTCCCCAGAGCGCCGCCCCGCTGCAGGCGCCGGCCATGAGGACCGCCCCCGTGCGCGAGGTGAGGCGCTTCTCCACGCCGCCGCCCGTGTCCACCGGGCCCTCCCTGAAGGTGATCGCGCCCCGCTCCGCCACCACGCTGGGCGAGCCCATGATGTGGCGCTCCGATGACTTCGCGCCGCCCGCCGCTCCGGCGCCCTACCAGGCCTACCAGCCGCCGCCGCAGGCGTGCTCCTACCAGCCTCAGTGGGGCGCCGCCGCCGCTCCGCTGTCTCCCCCGCATCACCCCGCCCCCACCGGGCCCCTCCCCCAGCTCCCCACGTTCTCCTCTCCCGCGTACCACCCCGGCCCCCCGACGTTCACCCACCTCCAGCAGCAGCCCGACAGGCAGTTCAAGAGCAGCCCGGATCTGAGTCCTCTCCACGCCGGTCCCTCCAGACCCGTGCAGTCCAGTGTCAGCCAGGGGGGGGTCCCCAGGGGGGTCCCCAGGCCCAGGTTCAGCGTCTCCAACCTGGGCCTGCAGCCCGGCGTGTGGCGCCCGGGATCCAACATGAACTGAGAAGAGACTCCGTCCGTCCGTCCGTCCGTCCGTCCGTCCGTCCGTCCGATGCACTGAACGGATCGTCTAACTGCGGGAGAGACCAGAGCTTCAATCAAAGCCCTGTTAAATGGTTGCACGTCGTTGGTGTTGCTCCGCCAAAAATAGCAGATCTACAAGCTTAGCTGTATGATCTTAGCTGTATGATCTTAGCTGTATGATCTACAAGCTCACTGTATGATCTTGTGGATGGCCGTACTTTTGGCGCGCGACACCGGCGTGCAATAGAGTATTAATCAGGCTATATATTTTTTGCTCCTTTTCAGGATGGATTGAAGTTTATTTTGAAGTCACACAAATAAGGTTTCATGTGAATATATCGCGATTGTAACTCACAGTATACATAGCACGCCTTAGCATGTTCACCGGATGGTTTCACCCATCGCATTCTGTTGATATAAGTATTAACGGGAACACCGTCGTTTGTAAAATATTTGCAAGGACTCTAAGAAAAGGCCAGGTTGAGGAAAAACACGAGAATGCTTTTAAAAAGGGGCACACGCACGCAGACAAGTGGCACGGCTTGTCGAGGACAGCCGGGAAAGATGTTGTTTTCTGTAAATATTGTTTTTCGATGTGAATGATGAAAGAATTCAGTTTGAAAAGACAGAGGAAAGAATGGAGGATGTAGAGAGATATAGAGTGTGTAGAGAGATAGAGAAAGGGATGAAGAAAACAGCAAAGAGGACTGAATAATACCCGATGAGTAAAAGTGTTTCTGCCGAGTTGTAAAAGACGGGGATTGGATGTACAGTATGGTCTCTAATACTAATAGATCTATATATCTGCCGTCACATCCTGATGATATAATTATAAAAGGTATTTGTAGTTTCTTTAATTAATCACATTAAAAGGTAGGGGAAGTGATATAGCTTTTTTTTCAAACAAAATGTGTGTTTGTGTGTGTGTTATTATTTTTTTAAATTAGGTTAAAGCCCTATATTCCGATAGTAATCATTTCTATATAGACTATAGCAATGATTACGTCATAGAAAATACATTTTCAGGTGGGTTGCCAATTTCACCCAAAATTGAAATATTTATTAACAGTTTGCAGAATTAACAGTGCATTTCAAGCACAAACTCAATACAAAGACTGTTAACTGTGAGTGGACGACCCAATTAAGCATTACACTTGTTTTACAAGAGGGTCCACCTTGTTCAATTCATCAAGACATTTAGAGACGTACTACAAATAGACACTATAGTCAAAGAACAGAACAGGAATAAAGGAGGTCAAAAGGGAAGAGAAAATAGGAATTGAAATGAATGAGCCCGGCTTGAAAGTGTCCAACCCATGGGGTGATTATAGCTAAAGGTCTATTGGTATCCTGGCCGGAAAATGCATTTTCTGTTAAAAAAAACAGTGAGTGGTACTAGTCTGTACTGTACTGTACTGTACTGTACTGTACTGTACTGTACTGTACTGTCCACAAAGAGCTGGAGAGACAGGAAGAACACTGTGTTCCTGCGAGGAACCCCTCGAAAAACGAGATGATGCATCTCAACTATAAGGTATAATTATCCTCAAAATAAATGTCAAATAAATACATGTATACTGAACAAACACTCAGATACCAATGATTGCTATCAGAATACAGAGCTATTTAACACGTATTTTAACAAAGTTAATATTATATCACTTACTCAACCTTTAATGTATGTAGATTTAAGTGAGTGTTGCATTTCTCAGAAGCCTTTGGACTGTGTTTTGTTGCTCTATTTGGGGGTATTTTGGGGGTCTTTTTTTCACGCGGTGCAGAGCATACGTTTTGTGACGGAGAGCACATAGAGCTACTACTGTAGTATAGGGGAGGCTTTCTTTTAGATCAGTGGTTCCCAAAGTGGGTCCTTGAGGGAGTTCCAGGGGGTCCCCAGCTAAATGAGGAACCAAATGGTCCATTTTGTACACTCTCAGAGTTAAATTAACATTGATTTTACCATTTAAATTGGGGTCCCTGAGATATAAATGCCATTAAACGGGGGGTCTGTAGACTAATTAATATGCATGTCAAACTGGGGGGTGATTGAAATGAAACGGGTTGAGAATCCACTGCTAGAGCTTCTCTCACGGGGGTCGCTGCATGGCATTATCTCTTAGAATGGGGGTCTGCGGGGATAATTAATTAGTGTCAATTTGGGGGTCCTTGGTGTGAAAAGGTTTGGGAACCACTGGTTCAGATTATATGTGTTGTGTATTGGCGCCCAGACATATAGGCATTATACAGTAGGCATATATATATATATAGATAAATAGAGTTGGGGACACACTCTGGGATAGATATGTGAAGAGACCCAGTAATCTGACTCCCTCCAACTAAAACAGCGGGAGGAACTCAAAGTGGGTATGCAGAAGAGACCATGACCACCCCCTGCCCTAGGCTTCTCCCCTTTGGAGAGACAGAGAGAGCCGTTCATCTTTAGTATGTTATAATTGTTTGATCAAGTCATGAGTATACATAATAATACACCTGTATTTGCATCCACAAACACAATGTCATATGGAGTATGTGCTGCACAGGTGAGAGACTTTACATTGAGATATATGGAGTTATATTCTTGAGCATTGAGTGATACTCAGAGACCTGAGTCAGGAGGCCTGAACATAGAGGGTCATACAGGTCAGAGAGCTGGAGGAGATGAGGACAAAGCTGAGTTTGGGCGAGGTGATTTATTGATAGTGACTCAGACAGTTTAGACCCATAAAATAAGGGGTCAGCACCAGGGCATGAGAGAGCAGAAGGTACCAGAAGGTAACCTGGGTCATTAGCAACGGGGAGCACACACACCTCTGTCACACAGTAACACCAATGAAAGTCTACTCACATGCACGTACATGCACTAACTGGAACTGGACACTTGAATGGATATATTAACTGAGCATCGTGGGGAGAACTCACTTGCAAGGATGCATTCCGCCTTGTATGTCATGATTTCGGCTAATCTGGAATAAACTTGTATACTATTTGAAAGAAAGAGATGTGCCTGGATCCTCCATTTGTTCTACTGAAACCCGCAAGGTATATTCTCCACCATTATGGCATTATCCATATTTAATTTACTACAAATCTGGCGAGCTAGCTGCACGATCTCAGCCTGTTTTTTTATTTTTTTGGGGGGGAGACCTGGTGAGTTGACTCACTGCGTTTCCAGGAACAGGTTAACGGAAAGAACCTACGTTGATTTGGCGTTGGTTGCATAATGGTGGGAGTATTACTAAACTGCGGGCAGTGAGAGTCCATGATTAATAATAATAATTATTATTATTAATTATTATTATTAATAATAATGATTACCTACTCTATTTCTGGGAATCGCAATTGCCAGAGATAAAGTAGATTGATATAAAATTGTAAAACTAATTGAAAGTGAAATTGAATTAAATTAAATGGAATGATGTAAAATATAAAACTAAAATAAAAAGTGAAAACTGAAATGTGATGACACGGGGTTTCCCGGATCTGTGCGATGTTGTGCCGACTGCGCTGGAGTCATTTAAGTCCATATTAAGTCGAGCGGTGAATAATCTACTGCAAACCTGTGTTGGTTATACAGGCTTATCTGGGAAATACCCCATGTTGTCCAAAAAAGACTTGCTAGGAACGTGTTGAATGCGATCATGTTTATACGACTTTTATATGCGTCCATTGTACAGTATATTTGGATTATTTGTAAGGGCTGCATCGTTCTGGGGTGTGTTTATGTGTTTATGATGTGACATGAACGTCAGCTTTGGGTGACGGGAGCGGGGGCTCACTGGATAATATCGGTGGGTAGCCTACACCGAGTTGACATGGAATGAATGGTGCGTGAGGCTGTTATTTGTTAGTTTTGAGATATATTTTTATTTGTTTCATTTATACTGTACAATGAACTGGTTTGACATGATCGATGGTATGTCGTGCAGTGGCGGCCATAAGCTTAATTATAACGTTTTGGGAATAATTAGGGACGTGGGATTGCGCCTTGGTTGGTAACGGTCATTCTGGGGAATGATCGCGGGGAGACCGTCCTATTAAACGGAGTAATAATTCGCGACTATATACCTGTGGGACGGCGCATGAGGGGGGCAAAGAATTTTCGAATGTTAAAACTGAATATGTGACACAAGGTTATATAAAATTGTTAAGACTGAATATGTAAACAGAAGCGGGTTACATAGAATTAAGGCTTTGAGCTCACCCCATGTGAAAAAATCATCCCATTATAATATGTGTAGGCAGGTAACGTAAGAGCCTTGGGAGGTGTATAGAGGCACCAGGTACAGATTGGTACCAGTTAATTATGATGGATGTGATGAAAATGGTTGGATTAAAATTGAATTTGCAATGATAGGGTAGGTTGTTTTGTTGTATGTTGTCAAAAGTGTGGTCGATCTGTCTGCCTTTCTGTGGGCTGTGTCTCTGTCTATCTTGGCTGTGTGTGCGCGTAAGTGTGGAGCGGTGACGACAATTCCTGTCAGCCTCCGTCATTTAATTATTTATTTGTTTTCTTATTTGGGATACTCGTATCTAGACCGGGTGTCCCAATGTCTGGATCCTTGTGTGTATGCTCAACAAGTGGGTCACGCGGCCCTGCGTGGATTTATCTAATGGTGATCCGGTGATCTTATTTTTATTTTTCCTTTTTTGTTTCGCTGCACTCAATCTATCTCTCTTGGATGCGATTTTTTAAGTTTTGTTTTGTTTATACTGCGACTGTTGATCGGTTGTTGTATGGTTGTGGGCTGGTGTATTGAATAATTGGCCTATGTTAGTTGGGAGAGGAGTGTATAGAGGAGTATGGTCCGCAGAGATCCGCACGCGCGCTGCAGGGGAGAGTAGAAATACTCGATTACTTGTGGCTGCATGCATGTGTCTGTTTGTTTGAGCGAGCTGTGCGTGTGTGTTTGTCCTACGTGTAGTGTGTCTGTGAGTGTATGATCTAAAAGGGAGACAAATTGTCTTGCCTAAATTCGTAGCTACTAATAAGGCAGGTTATAATCCTCGCCAGTTGTCTTATGGGTCCCGCTGCTAGCGAGAGCATAAAATGATGTTGAGCGCTATATGGATATGACTGTCATGACGATTTAAATGTCTGTCTGCCCGTATGTGTGTGGGGAAGAGAGAGAGACAGACAGAATGAGAAGAAGAGGAGTGTGAGAGATCGTTGTGAAAAGTGATGTTAAATAGTTAACAGCCGGGAGCCTAAAGTGGAGATAGGTAGCCTATGGAACTAATACTTAATGTAACTGGATGTAGATAAATCCATTCTATATGAAGTGTCATGATCCTCTAGCGGAGGACTGAAAAAGTATAGGGAGATATGCTAAAACACATACTGTATGTCTGAGGAGTGATCAAATGTGTATGATGAGAATATAAAGGTTAATTAATTCTATAGGTATTCTTTGTGTTGCTTTGGAGTGAAAATATCTGACCACATTGTGACATATAAACCCAGCTGTTGTTCATGGAGCCATGATTACCCGGTTATCACAGCGCAGGGCTTGCTGGAATGTTTTGGGATACCATGTTTAGGCAGATGGCTGTAGTAGGAGCAGAAGTCTACAGATTTCCTTAGGCCATATTCGAAGCACATGTAGTGCCGTGGACATTGTTCTTTTAATGATTAAATGCATTGTGGACAAGCTGTATCAGAACGTGGAGCTAAGAAGTAATTTAGGTGTAATAGTGACCAACGATAGCCTCGTCTATTGACTTCACTATATAATTTATAGTGTGGGGTTAAGCCTTTATGAAAAATGGTAGCTATAATCACTATTAAAATAGTGTATTGCCTCATTCTGATCAGCTCATGGTCTGACGTTGTTGTTAATTGGGAAAATTGCATGTGAATTCCCTAAGCAGTAAAAAAATGGAGCGATTGTTCTCCCCTGACGTGGTTAAAATGTATAGTCTAAAGTCCCCAGACAGGCCATGCCCTGATTAATGTTGTAAATTAGTTAAGAGCCAAATGCACCAGATCTCCTGTTCTCTGAAATGTACGCGATGGCAAGTTATTTAAATTTTTGACACATTCAGAGAAAAGCAGAATGTAAACTGTTTAAGGTTTAAGATAAGACGGAATGGAAAGATATTATGGAATGGGACCTGGATTACATTACCCTTTGAGGAAATTATTAGGACAGCAAATAGTGAAATACAATTTAAGATGATAAATTTGATAGAGTGAGAAGACAAGTGTTTTAAAAATAAGCAGTTCTACAAGCAGTGTTGAAAATGTAATCATAGTACTTGCAGGCCTGGGAGGGGGTCATGCTGTTGTGTGAGATAATTACCCCTTTTCAATCGGTTCATTGTCTATTTGCCTCTCCTCTGTGTGACATGGTTCATGCTGCAGAAAGGAGAGGGTTAAAGTGGATCACCTTGTAAAGCCCATTCGTGGACAGGAATTGACCATAACTACAGTTCTAGTTGTGTTTCCTATTGAGAATGTAAAGGGTTACTTCCCAAGATAGTTACTTTGTAGCTGTCGTTTGTTATTGGTAATGTTAAAAAATAATTAGTGGATAACCCGCGGGGTTATTTCAGTGAGACTATTGGGAGTAAAGTAGCCTTGCCAAGCCATGAGGCCCATAGGGCAGGATCCCATATATCCCATGTCATTTGTAGCGTGAGGCAGCTTGATGTAGAAGTACACCTCTGGATATGACACTAGTATGTCGCAGGGACTTACCCCCAATGCCCCAAGGCCCCACCCACCTAAGAGTTAGTTTTGTGGTATTTGAGCCAGAGACCTGATCATGTAGGCTACTATGTGTATTACTGTATGTGACAAAATTGAAGAATTTGCCTGAACACTGTGTGGCTGATAAGAGATTGCATTTATTGAGGATAACATGTTAGCTTTTAAGGGCTTTCTTTGGGCCTGACACAGGCTAACAACTAGTCACTGATTGGTAAATAAGAATATTGTGACGATGATTGATTTGGTGACATCTTTTGCGAAGATCTAAGGAAATTCAGAGAAAACTGGACTGCAATTTACAATTTAGGCATTTAGAGCTCTATCTTAATCCAGAGCGTCTACAGGTCTAGGTAAAAACAAAGAGTATGGCAATAAGTCATAGGCCTACATGGAATATGATATATTAGAGTAATAACAACTATAATTGTGATAATTTAGGATATAGTTGTTCGAAGGGTTTGTAACTCATGGCTGCTGTGTATAGAAATGGGTGGTTGGGTCTGGTAAGCTTTAAATGGTTGTGCCCCAGGATATATGATTTTAGTTTGACCAGGATCTTGACTTGACAAAGCATAGGGAAAACAGCTGGCCTAGCGCTATTAGAATGTTTATGACTTAGTTTACAACATGGGAAAAAAGTAACAAACCTCCCATGTCCTTCTGTGCACAAACGTTTAGTGCAGGGTATTAGATTGTTTGGGCTGAATGTAAAGACATACTATGATCAGGTGCTCAGCAGGTCAAATACTACAATACTAATGTAAATGAGTCAATATTATAGTATTAGATAGGTGATCGATCATTGGATCACTTCAGCATGTGTGGGCAGTGCTATGCTCATATAAATGAAGATGGACAGTTCAGTTAGGATTCTACTACAGTCATGTGAGGTCAAATATATACCAGTGTAAAATCAGTCAATCTCTACGTTGTATTGTATCAGTTAAGTGATTAATTAGGATGTAAGTATGGTATATAACAGGCATAGTTTTGTTGAATAACAATTGATTTGGAATTGTATTTGTGATAAGGCATGACAGTCCTGTGTGCACTCTGGTCTTCAGGGCCGGTGGAATGCGTGTCACAGATAAGATGAGATGAGGTGAGATTCAATTTGTTGTCAGGGTAGAGTGCGAGTAAAATACAGTACAGTACAGCGGAAAGTGCTTTCGCAGCTCACTGATGGTGTTGGCATATTAATTCGATAATGGTAGTAAGAGCAGGTATGAGCTGTCGTCATTTAAATAAGTAAATATATGGGGTGTGAGCAGGTTAAGAAAAGACACTGATAACATAGATGTCGTTTATGGTGTAACTTTGAGTAACTATTTTCATAGGTAACAACAATTGTTTGAATGAGACCATATGGGGACGTGGGAATGTTAGCTGAGGTCAGGATACATGAACCTGGCGTATCCCGTCATATTACAAAGTATTGAATCCACCATCGACAAGTAGTAGTAATGTGACGAGGTAGAGTAGGAGTTAATGGTTTTGTCAGTGTGTTTTCTTGCAGTTCCATTTTAATGGGAAGAGTCATTTTGGGGAAAACATGTCGACAAGGTGGATCTGGCGACACGGCTGGGTGTCAATAATATTTGGGGTGTCATATTTCGGAATCATGCGCCCTACAGTGTTTGATTATTGCGGTAACGAGGTCCTACGTTCAGAATTATTGTGCGGAGTCGGGTTAATTGAATGAATGACTAATCTGTGAATGAATAGTTTATTTTGGGGCTTACGTTTCCATGTCTAGGAGAGAAGACGGTTGTGTTGCATGATTGGGCTTGACGCTGAATGGGTGTAGGTGATTAAGTTTCTTATGCCGAGATAATACAAGATAATGATGTGCCTGTTATTGGGCTGGTAGTTTCTGGTAGATCCTGGTGTGCTGTCCGGGCTAAACGGGTGAACAATATGGTTGGGTGATGCATTAAGAGTTCCGGGCCTAACTTGGAGTGATAAAATTGATGGAATAGAAAGGGATTTTGTTGTGATTGCTCCCGTGAAGTGATGGTGCTGTGCATGGGTCATTATGACTTGGCCTGTGGTGGACTATGGTTAAAACATGTTTTACATGTTTTAAAGGGGGGATGATATATATATATTGATTTGGGTTGGAACATTTAGGAAAATAATAATAGTAATAGGAAATAGGACAGTAACAATAAGAATAATAATAATAGTAATAACCTATAGGACATATAAGGGAACAATATACTAATGACATTACTTTTGTATTTTTGTGTTTTTAGTCAACCCATCACACCACAGAGAAAGGCCAGGGCAAGAACTCAGACAAACACAAGAGACCTTGTCTTGAATGAGGAAGGTTGTTTTTATTATTTTGTTTGAGGGTTGTTTGTTTATTATTTTGTTTAGTATTTATTTTACAGGGTTAATAATGAATAATAAATATACTCAGACACCCATGGATGGGATGAAGTTGATGAGCTTGTATGACAGCATTGTGTTAGCTCCACTGGGAGAGAAAGAGAATCCAGAAGAATACGTAAAAAGGATTCAACGGCTTTGGTTAGATGAGACGAAGACAAAAGAATCTGAATTGGGCATGCTAGAACAAATGATTATATGCCACAGGACTGAACAAGGGTTGCCCGAGACAGTGCAGAGGAAGTTAAGGGAGGTTGTGGGTCTTACCAGCATGACTAAAGCGATGTATATAGACCATGTTGCGCGTTATGTCGACCTGTACCGAAGAAAGTTAACTACTCAGACAGAACAAGATGCGGAGATGCAGAGGGCGTTGACTTGTGCCCAACTGGTAAGTTCTGCTCAACTGGCAGGACAGAGGGTGGTTAGTTCAAATAGTCAGCAGCAGCCGCCACGGGCCGGCCAGGCTGAACCCCGGTACCTCCCATACTCTCCTCTGCCAGGGGTTAGACCACCTAGACGTCAAGGACCGGGTAGTAATTCCCATCAGAGGAACCAGAGCGTTTGTTACATATGTGGAGAAATCAGTCATTTCTGGCGTCAGTGTAACCGGGGCGACCGACTGCAACCTCTGCAGGGGCTGCAGGGTCATACTGACGGTAGACACAAGTCAAAATGTTAATGCCACAAGACAATATGCATGCTGATGTAAGTAGGGGGGAACAATATCCCTCCAGGCGGTCAAATATTCACATGAAGGTTGGAAATTAATAGGAGGTTAATAAATAAACTGAATGAATGAACTAAATTAGATAAGGGAACTAGGCTATTCATGTACGGTATGTACGTGTGCATATGAGAAAGTGTGTGAAAGTTGTTTAAAGTGAGAAATCTCCATCTACTCATTTTATGAGAGGGTTGTATGTAAATGAGTGTGTGGAATGTGGGAGCATGTGAGTGAGGGCATGAGTCAAGGGGGGGGCATCCTCTCCTTATAGTGGAAGAAACATAACACTTCTACTCTGTCCTAGTGTGTGATGCAAATGTCTGCAGGCATGGAATCTTCTCATTTAAAAAAGGCGTAGCGATGGTAGATGTTGTCTACTGTTGACCTTTTTTTGTTTTGGCGGTGGAATTTGATTTGGTACGCCTTACGGTGTCAGAAGTAACAGAAATGTTTGCCAGGTCATATGAAGCTTGAAATGGGTAGACTGGCCAGGGGTTTAAATGAGAAGATCACCAGCCTGAAAGTGTGAGTATGTGTGAATGAAATCACGGTGTTTGATTGAGAATAATGTATGTGTGAATGAGCGAACGAAATTAATGAATGAATGTATGGATGAACACCAAGCTATATCCAGTAAAGTATGACTAAGAGGGGAGAGGCGAGAGCCATCTCTTCTCACCGTAAATGAGATACGAGCGAGGACCTCCTGTCCTGTCCTTATCTTCAGTACTATTGTGTTTTAGAAGATTCATTGTGAGATGTGAGCAGAGTTTGAGTTTGAGCTCTGCTCTAAGGAGTGAGAAGTGACTGGAGTCTGATGTCAAAGTGGAGTGCAAGGAAGAGGGTTTGGTGTGAATTTGAACAATTATTGGCCTTAGTCAAGGTGTGTGTGTGGGGTGATGAAGGCGACGGCTGACATCACCATACACTTTACATACTGATCATGGGGAGTCGTAAACCCTGTGGTTGGAACAGCTGACTATAGCTAGTAACATGACTGAGGGGATTTTAGCCCATGTCTCCAGGAAGTGGAGTTTTCAGCCGAGGGATGATCAACCAAGGTTGAACATTGTCAGGGTTAAAACAATGTGCCTCTCAGTTTAACCGCCAGTCCTGCCCTAGCATACATGAGCTTGTTGATTTGACATCAGTGAATTGTTAGGTAGTTCAGTGAGAGATTTCTGTAGAGGGGCCTGCATGCTTCCTTTAATAGGTGTGGAAAGGAGAGGAGTCCGTTCATAGGATTCCAACTACACTAGTGACCTCCAGGTTCTGGATGTCGACAGGGGACATCTGGCAGGACCACCAGGAAGATGGGGTCATCCCGAGAGGACGGAGAGTCCAGGGGGTGTGACCTCAGGGCAGCTGTCTACGGAACACGGAGGAGCTCCTAAATCAGCTCCTACCGTCAGGAGATCAAAACAGCAGGTGACCCTTCACAGATACTACGGCGTTCGTTGCATGAGGTGTCGGAACGAACACTATTCTGGACCAGGACCCATGGGAGGAGCTTCCAACGTTCATGATACGATGGAGAAGAGGAGAGTTTCAATGCTATTGCTGTCGTGATTGACATGACAAGCAATAAGCGGCTAGTCAGAGCCTTGTGATTGCTCGGGAAGGAGATGCTATGACCAACTACAAGGCAGTGTGGTACACTTGTACTGAAGTATATGGTGACGGTCTGCTCTGTACCTACAGATCTGAGAGCTATTTCAGCTCTGAGATTCAAGAAGATTTTCTAAAGCGTTGTTATTCTGTAGGCGAAAAAAGAAATGTGGGAGCCATTTCCTACCGCGTGTCTGAACATCTGAACAATTTACATCATGGAGAAAGAGAAGAAATCGTGATTCATCTGAATTGTGATTAATGCTGAGAAATCGTGGTTTTAATCAATGTTGAAAGATGTTATGTCTAACAGGTTGTTGTTTTCTGTGCTGATACAGATCAACTAGATTTAACAAAGTACTGAATAGTGCTATTCTTAGGGATGTTTGTTTTCATTTTGTCAGTGCAACAATTAGCTGCAGAGCGAGCTAGTGAGACCTGCCGTCTCTTGGCTGAAGTGAGAGAGGTGTGTCTATCGCATGTCGCGTGTATGGACTTGGTGTGTACTCAGGGGACCTCAACAAAGGTCAGTGGGGGAGGAATGGCAGAGGACCGCTGTCATTAGAGATATTGCATTTCAACTTAGAGAATCTTTGTTTTTATTTTGTGTGTTTCAGTACATGTAATATGCGGTGATGTGCAGTTTTGTCACTTAGAGATGATTTATCATTTTTGAACGTGTGGGTGTTAATGACACGTGTATGTGTGGAGTTATTGTTTGGGTTTTATTTGTTTGTTTTATTATTTGTGTCATATGTTTTGAGTGTCAACTTTTCATTTGCAGGTATTTGAATTTAATCAGTGGCTATAGGAATTTGATTTGGTTTAAATAGGATTTCAGTTATATGAGGAGTTCCATTTCAGGATAGCACATGGTTCAGTTTCAAATCTATTTACAAAGGGTTTGTCTGTTTTAAATGTGATACAATTCAAGGAGTTCATATGACACTCCTGTGTCAAGGGGGGTGTCGAAAATTCAGGGGGCATAGCACGTCAAACTATGGTTTAATGATTCATCTTGAATGTTGGGATCGTTTTCAAAACACGGGTGCTTATCTTTGAAATTGGGTGGTTGTCAGAGTCACTGACGGCGAAGATTTTGCGTTAAGCATAGGTTTTTATATGTTTTAGATGTGCGCTGCATGTGCCATTTCGTCACTGTGCATGTTATGATTGATTCATGTTGTTTTGAATGGTAATTATGCAGTATAGGTCAAGATATGATTTGTTTATGTTTAAAATGATTAACTTACATTTGTTTTGTAGTTTATTTAGTCAATAGATCATGTAAGGTTAATGATATTAATGTAGTGTTTTTATCGGCTTATACTGTCAGAAGTTTGCTTTAGTGTATGAGTAAGGTCAATGATAGTATTGTTTGAGTAATGTTTTGTTATATTTTGTTCATTTGTGCTTAGGTGAGCGTGTGTTTTTCCTTATTTTACTATGTAGCAAGGTTTCTGTCTCTCAAGGGGGGTCAGGTGGACATATGGTTTGTGCGGTTCATGGACCAGGGGGTTGGGAAGACTCATTGTATTATTTAAGGGACCAGTCATGTTAATTATTGGTTGTCTGGGCACCTCTGTAAGTCCTGGCATAAGGATGCCAGGAGGGGGGTTTTCTGTTGTGTATTGGCGCCCAGACATATAGGCATTATACAGTAGGCATATATATATATATAGATAAATAGAGTTGGGGACACACTCTGGGATAGATATGTGAAGAGACC
The DNA here is from genome assembly GCF_963924005.1 of Protomyctophum bolini. NCBI lineage: Eukaryota > Metazoa > Chordata > Actinopteri > Myctophiformes > Myctophidae > Protomyctophum > Protomyctophum bolini. The sequence continues at coordinate 7,015,644 of NC_137879.1, read as the reverse complement.
CAGTAATCTGACTCCCTCCAACTAAAACAGCGGGAGGAACTCAAAGTGGGTATGCAGAAGAGACCATGACCACCCCCTGCCCTAGGCTTCTCCCCTTTGGAGAGACAGAGAGAGCCGTTCATCTTTAGTATGTTATAATTGTTTGATCAAGTCATGAGTATACATAATAATACACCTGTATTTGCATCCACAAACACAATGTCATATGGAGTATGTGCTGCACAGGTGAGAGACTTTACATTGAGATATATGGAGTTATATTCTTGAGCATTGAGTGATACTCAGAGACCTGAGTCAGGAGGCCTGAACATAGAGGGTCATACAGGTCAGAGAGCTGGAGGAGATGAGGACAAAGCTGAGTTTGGGCGAGGTGATTTATTGATAGTGACTCAGACAGTTTAGACCCATAAAATAAGGGGTCAGCACCAGGGCATGAGAGAGCAGAAGGTACCAGAAGGTAACCTGGGTCATTAGCAACGGGGAGCACACACACCTCTGTCACACAGTAACACCAATGAAAGTCTACTCACATGCACGTACATGCACTAACTGGAACTGGACACTTGAATGGATATATTAACTGAGCATCGTGGGGAGAACTCACTTGCAAGGATGCATTCCGCCTTGTATGTCATGATTTCGGCTAATCTGGAATAAACTTGTATACTATTTGAAAGAAAGAGATGTGCCTGGATCCTCCATTTGTTCTACTGAAACCCGCAAGGTATATTCTCCACCATTATGGCATTATCCATATTTAATTTACTACATATGTTACACATCTGATACGTTGGGATAAAAGAGCTGTGTGACACCATGTCAGTTTAGCAGTGGTGTAAAGTAACTATAAAGTACATTTACTCAAGTACAGCAAAACTTTTTTTTCTCTACTTGAGTGTTTCCAAAGTCCACTACAGTATACATCTCAGTGGCAAATATGGTACTTTTAATCCACTACAATTATCTGAAAACTAACTAAAGTTAAGTTACTATAGTTACTTTATAGATTTTGATTATTATTACAAAACATACGTACACTTTAACCACTTCAGCCCTACATTTCGGCCATTTGAAAAATAGCTGATCCACAAGCTCACAATGCGAGCATGTAGCTAATTTCTAAGGAGTTTTATACATTTGAAAGGTTTCGTGACATTAATTTTCATTTTACATTTCTCATTTTATTTTTCGGTTTTTCTTTTAGGTTTTAGGACCTCAATTACACCCCAAAAAAACCCTGAACTTTGAACATTCAGTGGATTTTCTGTGGTCTGGAGTTTTCTCTGGGGTTTGGAAGCCTTTTGAGGATCAATGAAAACAGGCAAAACATATCACAAACGGAAGGAAAAACCCCAGACCACAGAAAACCTACTGAATGTTAAAAGTTCAGTTTGTTTTGGTGCAATTGAGCTCAGAAAACCTAAAAAACTAATAAGAAAAATTACAAAAACTTTCACAATCCCTTTGAAAACTTGTGAAACGGGACATTGTGCTATACTTTTGGTACTATAAGTACATTTTTGATGCCAGTAATACTTTGTACTCAAGTACATTTTGAATTCCAGACTTTTACTTTGCAACAGAGTATTTCTACATTGCAGTATAGAGGGTATACGTGTGACATCATCATCAAACCAGGAACGCCCACTGAGTGGCAAAAAACTACTTTCTGGCCTCGACAGCCCATACATCCACACAGAAAAGTCCTATCTGATTGCATTAAACAATGTTAAACAATGTTAAACTCACTTTGCATGTTGCTTTGCCACTCGATGTGCCATTCACTTTAAGCATGCGCATACCCTCTATAGATACCTAAGGTAAAAAAATAAAATAAAAAATGCAAGTACTTTTTCCACTGTGATTCAGTGAGCACACGCACACGCACACGCACACGCACACGCACACGCACACACACACACACACACACACACACACACACACACACACACACACACACACACACAAATAAAAATAGACATGACTCACCTCCAGCTGTCACCGTGTCTCTTCCTGTGTGTCGTCCTGCATGCGCCACACCTCCCACTCTCACAGCAGCGTTGCCACATTTAAGAGAAATAAGCAGCCAGGTCAATGGAAAAAAAAAAAAAACCCAAAAGAAGCAACATAACAATATAACAATGCTAATAATACAATATGAATGATTGTATTACAACTCAGTGATAATTATAATACAATATAAAGTATTATTATTATTTACAACTATGATAATACACTATAATGATTATAACTGGAATATACATAGGAAGCCCAACAAACCCACCTTTAGGAGGGCCATGCGGAGCCTGCAGCACCACCATGGGCTAGGTGGAGCCTGCGGAACCACCATGCAGAACCATTGCAGCTCGAGAATCCACCACTGAATGACGTGCCTGGTGCTGGGAGACTGGTGCAACGCACAGGTCCTGGACCTGCTGAGAGAAAGAATGGACCATGAGACGTATAGGATGGGCCCAGACAGGAGTCAACCCACAGAGCCTATAGTCCGTCCACGCACCAGTTCCTCTCACTCCCAGTTCCGGCAGAGTATAGTTCCGGAGCAACGGATTGTGGGTTAGGCCCTGGTTTGTCCCTAATGGGACTGATCGAGGGTATAGCTACTGGGACGTAAGTCGGGACTTGATCACCCCCGGCTGGGTCACCTGAGTGAGGGGTATGATGTTGGGAGACCCGAAACCCTGATGACCGTAGGATACATCACCGAGGATACGTCCCAGGTGCATCCATGCAATGTATTTATTTATGTACTTTTAATTATAATACAATATAAAGTATCATGATGTAATACAACTAGGATAATAAGAGGGAATGCGCATGACATCATCATGCCCGGAAGTTATGCAGGAACGCCTAGTACTGAGTAGGAAAAAACTACTTTTCTGGCCTTGTTAGGCTTACATGCAAACTGAATTACGTTAAACAACATTAAACTCACTTTGACACTCGATTTCTCATTCACTTTATGCATGCCCTCTATACACTGTAATGGATTATATTCTTTTTATTATTTATTTACCCCAGTGAAGTAGCTGATCATTTTCAGCAACGCCCTGCACATAGAAACACACAGACAGACGCACGCACACCCACACACACACACACACACACACACACACACACACACACACACCCACACCCACACCCACACACACACACACACACACACACACACACACACACACACACACACACACATTAAAACCTGGGAGCTGACCAGTACAACCACAGTCTTATACTGTTGGCCACTAAGCAGCAGTTGGTTAGTGCCTTTGGGGGTTCAGTGCCTTGTTCAAGGGCACTTCAGCGGCGTTGGGTGAGTGATGACAATCACTTCCCCACCCGAAGTGGATAATTATAATACACTAAAATAGATTGAGAGTGATTATAATACAATATAAACTATTATAATGCATCAATTTACACAACTTGGTCTAAATAAAAAGTCAGTGCAGCGATCTGTCATCATGAAGTGTTTGGCCCCCGCTTAGCCTGTAGCTCAGACCCACCATGGAGGTGGCACAGTACTTTTTAAGCACTCATTTAGTGCCACTTTGACACCACTTAGCCCAGTTCCTTGCAGTGCAAACGGTGGTACAACCGTTGGGGTGGAGTCATGTGAGGCCATGGCAGTGGAAACCGGGCTTTACTGCAGTGAATTGTGATGATTTCCTGTTTTTGGCTAGAAGTGTATATTTTTCTCTAAATGTTATGATGAATTGAAAAAGGTGGACCCTCTTGTAAACAAGTGTAATGCTTTATGGTGTCGTCCACTCGCAGTTGACAGTTTTTGTTTTGAGTTGTGCTTGAAATCTACTGTAATTCTCTGTAAAGACCCCCCATGTAAAGTGTCTTTGGGTACTCAGAAAAGCGCTATATAAGTTTGAGATATTATTATTATTAATTCTGCAAACTGTTAATAAATAATACTTCAATCAATTGTTACGATACCACCAGTATTGGAAAAGCTGCCAATACTGCCTAAAATGCTGGTATCGGTGAGTATGCCATGCATTCCCATGCCACATAATCTCTCAGATGATGATATGCCATTTACATTAAGTAAGTTCAGAATGATTTGTGGACAAACACAATTGTTTGAACCACAGCTGATTCTACAAACTGTTATAATACAATTTTCAGTCAAAGTTTAAACGACAATTCCGAAGCAATGCAAGCCTCAAATAAGCAACTACTACAAAAAAAGATTTAACCCGCACAACTACCAATATAAGCGACTTTACAGAAAAAAAACAAGCCCAATGAAATAGCTTATAATAAGCAGCCATGGCAACATGACTATCCCACTGGGTGTCTCTCTCTCTCTCTCTCTCTCTCTCTCTCTCTCTCTCTCTCTCTCTCTCTCTCTCTATGCTGACGCAGACTATGGCTAATTGAATAATAATGTGCGTCTTTGAGACAAAGTGGTGACTCAAGGATGCCGGTGGTGTCTCTGCAGCCGACAGACATAACTCCAGGCTGCTGAGGCTGCAGTGCGCCACAGAGGGGCGCTACAGGCACTGTTACCAACCCGTCTAGCTGTTAGAATCACCTTGCCAAAATGTGCTTGTTGTGTCTCAATACTATAGCTATATGTTCCATGTTAAATATGAACGTTTTAGCACAACTCTTACTACTAAGAGTACAAAGAGTATACTGTGTATACTACTACACTATTACAATATAATATGTATACAGTTTTATATATTAAAATGAAAACAGTGAAGCAATTCAGCCCCTGAGTTGCATGGTTCTGTATTAGAGGCGAGCATGAGGATATTGCAATTGGGGTGGGCCCCCAACTAATTGAACTATAGCTAAGCTCCTCCCCAAACTGCTATGGTCCAATCACAGCTAAGCACAACATGGGTTAGACAAACCTCTCCACCAATAGTTTCCCTATATAATCATTTTTTATAAAACATCGTTTTATAAAAGAAATGTCATGCACATATTTTTCCAGTGCATATGGCAGGTATTGTTCACGGATTTGGAAGAGATTTTGAAGGTCAGCTGGTTCCAAAAAATGAACCAGTATTTTAATTGTATTGTAATTGTGTAAAATCCATAACGTTGGAATGAATGAGCCTGTCTGGAAAGTGTCCAAGTGGGAGTTTCTAAGTGGGAGGGGGCGAAGGTGAATTGTCAAAACACAGATTTTAATGATAATATATCATTCATATTTATTTTTTAATAATGTAAAAAAAGAAATAGTACATCAACCACTTAATGTCATACTTTGGCTGTAGAACACAGGCTATTTTCAAGAGTTTCTTCCTTTCTTTTTGAAAAATGTGACTATACTTTGGTATACTTAAAGTATATTTTGATGACAATACTTTCCTAAAATCTTGAATACGGGAGTTTAACTTGCGACAGGGTCATAAACGATGTTTAGGAAATGGACCCTTGCAGGTCTGACTGTAACATGTGAGAGTTTACAGATGGAACCAAACAGACCTTTACAGCCAGGCCAATTAGGTTTTATTTGTACAGTCTCCAAATTATGGGTGTCCGGTCGGTGGTCTAATGCATACCAAACTGTGGGTCATTAAAATTAAAGGACGACGTCATGCATTTTCAACATATCTTCATATAATTGGTCCTCACTAATGCTCATGATAAAGTTATACGCTTTTTTCTATTCATAGGAGGGCTGTGTGGACAATTATCAATTTATTTACATTTTTATAACAAGAGAACAATATGGCTCATATTAACACTACGACTACTATTCACGAGTTGCCCTAATTAATTAATTAGAGAGCACTTTCCCTGCGATTTGCCCGAGTTATGTTTTCATTGTTTAATCCACTTTTTTAATCTGAGTTTTTGATACGAGACGCATTTTGACGTCGTCATCGCAAAAAGGTCCGTTGCTCCGGCGTGCAAAGGGTTCTGGGAAATCGAGTCCCTATTGTTTACAATGGCGAATCTGCCGGAGAAAGAAGCCTGTTGTTGTGACCAACCGCTATGGAATACTTTTCTACACTACACAACAAGCGTTTACACCGTTTTAACGTGGATTTTCATGACAAGCAACTCAGCGGTCGGTACAGTGGCTGTTCAAAGGGAACTTTAAACATACAGTATAGCCTGAAAGACCGCCATAAAATGTGTGGCATTAAACACATGCTAAAAACATGCTAACTTTCCAGTAATAGATATGCCTGCAGTTTCTATTAGCCCCATCGATGATGTCACTGGTAGGCGGGTTTCTGTATAGCCTAGTGTCCACTGCCCTCCTCTGAGACACAGGAGGGGGTAGACAAAAAAAGGTTACCATGTTGTAATGAGCATTAGTGAGGACTGAGGACCAATTATAATGAAGATAGGTAGAAAAATCTTCCAAGTGGTACTGTGGTACAATACTGCCACTTCTACTTAAAAATGTAAAACATCTTGAGTTGGCCTACTTCAACAGATTGATGGCCCAGGGGGCGGGGTCTGTGAAAACCAACTGAATAAGGAGGATCTATAACCTCTGACCCTGAACCCAGATCAGGTGACACACCGTGCTAACTTTAGCCCCGTTAGTGCCCGTTTTGTGGACCATTAGCTGCAGCCGTGCTAGTTTGGTTGGTATACGACAGTATGGTGGTGGAAGAAGCACTGATGTCAAAGTAGAAAATATATATACCACAATGAACAAACATAGAAAAGGACCATATTCACGCGCTGTGAGCTTGTGTACATCGGCCATTTTCAAAAAGCCCAGGTTTGAAATAGGGCTTATAAGTGGCGCTGTATGTTTTGTAATAATATTGGAAATCTGCAACTAAAACTCCACAAAGTTATTAATAATATAAAGTGGAGTAAAAAGTATACAATATATGCCTCTATGTGATGTAGCAGAGTAGAAGTATTAACCCATTCTGGGCGGAATAACCCCTGTTAGTGTTCTAAACATTATGTTATAATTTAGCTATTGAAAAATAGCAGATCTACAAGCTCATAGCGCGCCACCGAGTGGCGCGCTACGAGCTTGTAGGTCTGCTATTTTTTTTTTAAATCGTGAAAATATTTATTTCAGAAAACTGGAGGAGTTAGAAGATTCTTTTTAAAATTTTAAGGTCAGGCCTAAATGGGTCTCAAAAGTAGGCCTAAGTAAGAAAGAAAAGAAAGCAAAGTAAAGTAAAGTAAAATGAACTACATTACTTCCACAGCTGTCAGTGTGACATAAAGAGAACTATGTCTGCGTACAGTTTACAGTACAGTATATGGTCTTCTGCGCAGAGTATGCCATTGATATTACAAACATAGCCTATACAGGCCACAGCTGCTAGCTAGTAACTGGGCTGGCACAGCAGGTAATCTCACTGAAAGGGTTCTGTTCCTCCTTCTCTCCCTCATTCTTTCGCTCTCTCTCTCTCGCACACACGCACGCACGCCGCACACGCACGCCGCACACGCACGCCGCACACGCACGTCGCACACGCGGGCGGCCCATTTCACCTATTTTTGGAGCTGTTAATCCGCAGTGATTTATTTGGCCCACGCAGTCTTTTTTTGTGATTGAAAGTGGAGACAGTCTGGCTGGTTGTCTGTCTCTCATTGTTGTCACCGGCTGTGTGTCACAGTGTGTGTGTGTGCATCCGGAGAATAAATAAACCAAAGGGTGTGGGGAGGTTAAAGGTGAGGCGGTGAAGGTCAGTCTAGGACGGTTGCCAGTCTCATTCTTCTGTTGTACTCCCTCTTAAACATTTCAGGGTTATTATTACGGATATTGTAAACGAGATTAGTTTGTACAACAATACTGCTAGAGTTAATGCTATCACTTTCGGGCAGAGCCCTCTTATCTCCATATTTTAAAACCTTTTCCCCGCAAATGAATGCCTATAATTACTTGGCACTTACTACAGTAAGTGCCACAGAAAAGTAGCAAAATCGTTTGCTATTTTTTTTAAATTAAAATCCTGAAAAGTAACAGTTTTGGATATAATGAACATCAACTACACTATAGGGTATCTTCATAACATATACCGTATACTAACTATATTAAAAAATAGCTGATTTACAAGCGTTGTAGATCGCCTATTTCTGCCTCACGACACCAGCGTACAATTATAAGTTGGAAAAGAAAAAAGAAAATAGGGCTTAAGTGTTCTCAACAAAACAACAAAACAGTCTGACGAACCAAATCATCAAAACTGTTCAATAAAAGTCAGGATTCATCTCAGTCGAACAGTGGACGCCAGCGTCCTCACTTCCCACACCAATGGTAGCAAGCTTAGACCAACCGACTCATTGGAGGCAATGTAGGGTTCAGTGTCTTGCCCAAGGACACTTCGACATGTGGACACTGGACAGGAGGAGCCGGGATTCGAACCACCGACCCAGGGATCATTGGACGACCTGCTCTACCTCCTGAGCCACAGCCGATATACAGTATATACTATAAAGGCCTAAAAGCATTCAGTAATTGTCCCAACATATAACATACCCCACACACAAGGCCAGCAATCAATCATAATACAATTCTCAGATGAAGCTTACAAAACATGACTCAAGTGAATTATACACAAACAAAACTTACAGGAGATGCATGTTTCAAGCCAAAAACACAGAATGGCAGTAGCAGTTTGGGTGTGTGTGTGTTTGTGTTTTGCTCCTTGACTGCTGGAGGAAAGAACTGTCTACTGCTGTACTGCACACCTGAAATGAGTGAACATCAATTGGCTGCACAGGGCAGGCCACACATGAAATTACTCCTAATTACACATCACATAACACAAGTGCACACAATATGCCATAGTATGTCAGGAGCTTAGGGAGAGATAAGGGTGATTTTGTCTAAAAGCGCCACATTTTGCACAGATGTAACCGGCCAGGGCATGCTCTGATGATTTAGCTAGGGTGCCCGAGTCGGCGCCACAGCAGCCAAATCCATATGGCCACCATTGACCAGTAGCATGTGGCGGGTCAAACTAGGGGGTTTTCATGATTCTGAATCCATTCCAAGCATTCATTTTGCACGGACAATTCGCCAGCCATATAGCCAGCTTGCCCAATAATGTGCCCAAAATCTGATGACCTCGTCACATTTGTGACGCCGCACGGAAAGGAAAAGTGCAGAAGCTGGGTTGAAAACACAAAGGTGAAGTGAGTGATGTCAAATTAAGCTGGGTTGAAAACACAGAGGTGCAGTGAGTGATGTCAAAGCTGGGTTGAAAACACAGAGGTGAAGTGAGTGATGTCAAAGCGGACCAGAGGTGTAAACGGCACTTAATTCCGCATAACCCCTAACCCTGTATGACAATTTGGCCACAGGACTGCGAACCCAAATGAACCTCAGAGAGAGAGGTTCATTTGGGTTCGCAGTCCTGTGGCCAAATTGTCACACAGAGTGAAAAAGTTAATGGACCACTTCAGCCAATTATTCACAGGATATTAATTTTCATCATTTGTCCTCCTCGCTAAGCTCGTTATAAGCTTCATTCCACTATTTCTGTCTACTCTGTGTGTCTCGGATAAGATGGCTAGCTGTGCTGTGCACAGTTCAGACATGCCTACCAGTAAGGGACCTCATGGGAAGGCAGGTTTGGTCATTTCAAGCGTGTTGTTATTTTGTATTCATAGGCCTACAAGAACAATGGCTTCTGTTTCAGCATGCTAAAAAAATAATGTAGTTTCAATTAGCTTGGAATCCCCGTCAACACAGAGCAAGTAGCAGGGGTGGAAAAGGTAAGTATACTCTCATGTTTTACTTAAGTAAAAGTATCAACACTCCAATGAAGAAATGGTATACTCTCTTACAAGTAAAAGTGCAGAATTCAAAATGTACTTGAGTAAAAGTACAAAAGTGTTGGCATCGAAATTTACTTAAAAAGTACAACATTTCAAATGTATATACAAATCTTTTGAAAAGTATAGATTTGCTATTTTCAAATGCCTGAAATGTATATGGGCTGAAGTGGGTAATCTAGTAACAAACGTTTTCATATACATGTACTGGAATAAAAGTACAACATTTGTCTCTGAGATGTATAGTGGACATACTATTGGTCCGACTGTCATTAGACCGAACAACCTATACCTCAAACCCTATAACCTAAAACCGCAAGCACGTCGGACCAACGCATGCTCGGGAGCGACGGGTGATTTCCACATGTTGGGATCTTTGGTGTGTCGGATCTGCGTGTGCAAGTCAAAGCAGACCAAGAACAGGTTTCCTTCACAATACCATATTTTACCATCAGGGCGACGGACTTCCCTGCAGGCTATAGGGCCTCAAGATCGTTTGTTCCCATAAGTATAAGACTTATGAACAAGCAGGCCCCGTCTCAGTTCTGTGCATAAAGTGTGATGTGATGCCTCTTGGAACTATGACTGGTGGCCTTCTGTTGGCACTGTTTCTTTATTGTCAGTACGTACTGTGTGATCTGTTTGTTTCCATGTGTTTTATGTATATCCTGATGACGGCTGTGCACAAAACAAATTTCCGAAAAGGACAAATAAAGTATCTATATATCTATCTATCTAACGATGGCTGAGTGCTGCCTGACCCCGTTTCACTTCCCCAAGGTCTCGTTCTTGCATAAGGGGAACTGAGGGGAACGGAGTCTCCAGGACATGCCCTTGTCTCAACCCACCACCCCAATGGAACCCAGACGGTATTTGGGCGTACATTCCCAGAGTTACAACTAACTGGATAAATCAATGCTGAGGATTTGACTCTTTAAAGTGCCGGAGCTTATCGCACCTCATCAGAGAGCCCAGGGCACATGCATGCAGGCGAGGCAGCGAGTCAGGCTTCCTCTAATTGAGACCCCCGCGGGAAGGAAGGGGCCACCGTGGTCTATACATAGCGCTAAAGAACCCATCTGCAAGGTGGGTATCATCACCCTGGTACTGTGCACCTCTGAGCTCTGACCTCCCACCCCCCTCCCACACACACACACACACACACACACACACACACACACACACACACACACACACACACACACACACAACCTCCTTCCCCCTGCCACCTTTCGATCCACCCTTACCCCCTCCACCTCCCCACCATCCCCACCCCCACCCCCCTCTCAGCAGCAGGGCCTGGTCCATAACAGCGCAGCGATCCCTGCTGATAGGGTTTCACTCTCTCTAGGACGCAGGCGAGGGCAGTCATCAAAAAAACCTCAATATCCATCCAGCCTCCAATAGAAAGACCTGCTTCTGCTTGTGGTGTAACGGGGGAATCTTATACAACTAAAGACCTCGTCAGGGAATCTCCTCCAGGGACCTTGAGACATTTTTCTACCCTACTCCCACTGCAAAAGGAAACCGCAGGATATTTTAGGTAAGACAGCCAGAAGAAAGATGCAAAACTGTGTGACAATGTTAATGACACTATTTGAAAAAAACGATATTCTCTCTCAGGTGGCAAGCAATCTATAGGGTATATTTCGTAGTCATTTCTGGATGGTTATTTGACTGACAAAGTGGGGTTTGTATTGGTATGCAGTTCATTGCAGTGAGATCTTATCCAGTGACGCAGCTGTGAGTGGCACATCAAGTTCTCTAACCGTCCCACGTGGAAACCTTCATGTTTGCTGCATAAAGTAACAACTTAAACAGTTGAATCCCAATGTAAACAAGTCTTAGTGCTTTTCTGGTGTTTTTATACTCTGAGTAGACTTTGTATTGAACTGTACTTTTTCCTCTAACTGCGCACATTCTGCAAACCGTGAATGCAAATTTCAATCAATGGTATATACAGTAGTGAACTGCACCCGAGTTGGGTCTGTACTTGGGACCTCTGTCTATACCAAATCTCAAAATAAAAAAATTTTCTTCTCGATCAGCTATTCTTGGCGAACGTCCCCCCCACCCCACCCTGACAGAAAATGGATGCTGGGGTTCAAGTGGTTTTTAATGGCTGATAGAATCACTCAACATGAGGCCCCCGACCTGTCCTCAGAGGTGTCTTAATGTCTTCTTGTTCCTTCATGCGTGGACCAGCATGTTCCGGAGATTAGCACTGAGCTGAAACTCCATCTGACCCGCTGCTGCTGCAGACACTATTAGAGGCACGCGGTTTGGTATCTGCTGCATTTGCACCTTCAACACTAAACCAGAGAAGGAACACTTCGTAACCACCACTTAAACCCTAAGTCTTAGAGAACACATGCAGGCCTTGAGTTACAACAACTGTACTTTGACCGCTTGTTGACCGCTTGTTTTTCCGTCTACACCAAAACTATTACGACGCCACAAATAGCCGACATTAAGCTCACAATGCGTGGTGAATGTGTCCCCCCCACCCCCCACACCCACCCCCTCAGACTTCTATGGATGCTGGAGTTCAAATGCGACCAAGCATGAAGCAGTGTTGTGCTTCGTATTCCGTCTGTGTTTTCATATGTTTGTGAATGTGAGCTATATAGCTGGGAGAGCAAAGGTAATTCTTTCTTTTGGTAGATATAGGCCTATGTACTTCACGGTGGATGGTTGGGTCAATGGATGGATGGATGGATGGAGGCCTGGATGCCTGGATGGGTCAGTGTGTGTGCTCTGGGGAATGTGCTGACTCAGGGGTCTTCCCTCTCAGCTGTCCCCCGGGAGATTTATCTGGAGCTAAAACAGGCAGAACCTGGGGGGACAGGAGCGCCACTCTGCCCCGTGGAGGGCGTAACAAGAGCCGCACCGGCAGCAGCAGCAGCAGCAGCTAGGGCCCTCAATGCTCTCGTCGTCTCCCATCGGCCCCCCTCCCTCCCCCCCCCCCCCCCCCCCCGAGGGGGGACAGTGGGAGAGAACACACCTCCCACGCTATAAACGCCACAGGAAATTCCCAGAACTAATTTCCCCAAATCTCCCCGAAAAGCCTGTAATCTCCCTGTTTAATCCACAGCCACCGGCGGCGGTGTCCCATACACACGTAATGTCAGTGTGAGAGCAGCCAGTGTGTGTGTGCGCGTGCGCGCTACGTGTGTGTGTGTGTGTGTGTGTGTGTGTGTGTGTCTTGCCTGTGTATGTACCAGTGTATGTATAGGCTACTATAAGCCCGCACATAAATTGGAATGTGTGTTTGTGTGTCCACACAAAGTGTATATTTGCATGTCTATCTGCATGTTTTATGAGAATGTGAACTTCTTGAGTGATTTAAGGGTGCATGCATGCGTCTCAGTGTGTGTTATGTCGTGTGTATGCGTGGCGTGCGTGTGTGTGTGCGTGCGCTGTGTGACAGTCTGCACCATATAGAACATGATGGCACACGTAAAAATAGCCCCCTCGCAGGACGGATTCCCAGGCCTCGGCGAATGAGCTTCAATTACTGCGGATGAAAAGCAATTACATTAACCGTCTCCCTACGGATGGAGGCCCCCGAGCTCTCTCTTCTTTTGTGTTTGCTCACCTACAGCCTTACTTAACCCATTCTGGGCAGGAACCCCTCTTGGTGTTTTTTTAAGCATAATGTTATGCTTTAGCTCTTGAGAAATAGCAGATCTATAAGCTCATAGCTTGAACTTGTAGGTCTTTTTGAAAAATCGTGAAAATGTGGCCCAAATGTTTGAATATATTCGTTCAGAGCGTTCCTTTTGTAACTCAAATCTTTGCTTCTGGGGTGGGGGGGGGGGGGGGGGGGGGTCCCTGGAACAACATATTTTCAGATGGGGGTACAGATAATTCTAGGGGTCCTTTGACATTAAATAGTTTGAGAACCACTGACATAGAAACATGGGTTTTTTCAGAAAACTGTAGAATCGTCCCCAGGTCAAACTTGGTTAATAGCTTTCGACCGGCGTAGGTAGGTAGGCAGCGACACACCACCAGCCAGCCACTGCAGTGCCAGTGATCAGCGAGAAAAAATATAGGCTATGAAACTATATGAAAACAAGCCCAAAAAGAAGCGACTATAGGCCAACATGAGCACTTTTAAACCTAATATGCATCGGCTATTTGAAAATAGCAGATCTACATGCTCACAGTCGCTCACCATGCGTCGCAATGTGACAACAATGTGAGCTTGTTAGATCTGCTATTTTCTAAAGAAAATCTCTGGGGAAAAAAAGTGATAGGTTTTGAAAACCGTATTGTCCCGAATATAAGACGACTTATATGACGACCCCCATCTTCTAGTCATATATTCAGGCCAATAGGGCATATATTTTTTAAACATTTTAAGTTTTTAACTGCACAAATCTGGTATGAGGGTCCCTGCATGGTGTTAGATGGGGAGGTTGGTGAATAAATACATATTAATGTGGGGGTCCTTGACATGAAGATGGTTGAGAACCACTGGTTTAAACAACATTAGGACGCCCAAATAAGAAACTATACACTAGAAACAAGTCAAACTAAAAAACACACAACTACCAATATTTACAAGCGACTTGACAGATTTTTTTTTAAAACAAGCCCAACGTTGTTTATAATAAGCAGACATGCAAACAGTGCGCTGTGCTAGCATGTGTAGTCACTTCAGTATTCAAGTACTGTACTGTAACATTTTCAATACTTTCTACTCCACTACATCTCAGACGCAATTATTATCCATTTTTACTCCATTACAATTATTTGAAAACTTTATGTTGCTATAATTACATTGACCACTTTATACTTCGGCTATATTTTCCCAAAAGATTTCTTTCATACATTCTATACACATAATGAATACTTTCTACTTCTGGTATACCTTTGCATGCAATACTTTTCTACTTTTACTGAAGTATAGCCTAAATTCTGAACACTTTTACTTGTATAAACAAAGCGATTCTACATTGCATACATGCTGTATTGATACTTAAATAAAAGCAAAGTGAGACGGCCGCTACATCTTCCACCTCTGCATGTAGTCACGACAAGACAAGAGCTGTCGGCGGGGGTCAAACTCCTCACAGTGGGGGGGGGGGGGCGCTTTGCACAAGCTGGAGCTGGCTCAGCAAACCGCGCTTAACTGCATTAGCTGTTCCCGAGAGGTCGTAATTGAACTTGTTTGGAGTGTGAAAACTCATTTAAAAAACTTCCAATATAAACAAACATATCGTCTTTAGGGGTGACTTTTTGCTGCTCGTCCCGAAATACACCCTTGTTGTGTTGTTGCTGTTGTGTCGAGTTTCTTCTCCTAGTTCTTGTTACGGAATGGAACCCTGAACTGCCAGTTGTTGGACTGTGTGTGTTCTGTGTGTGACAGGCTAAGGGCCAAAACGGGCCCGGGGGAATTCAGTCTTTGCATTTTGTTTAAATAGCTTTGGGGTAGCAGCAAATATCTGTGGCTTGTTATGTAGTTATATCATAATGAATTGGACAGGTTGGAAAATGTGACACTTGTTTCAATGGTTACACACTATTCATGTGCGTGAAGTCAATAGATATAGTCAATGTTTTGTGTGCCTCAGGCTATGCAGGCGTGTGATGTGCAATTGCAAAAGTTGAAAAATGTACAATGATGTCGCTCACAAATTCAACAAATGTGGAGGTTTGAAATACTTCGTTCCATATTCTTCTGGGGCCACAAAACGCAGATGATCTACAAGCTCACAATGCAAAGCGTTGCAAGGGGCTATGAGCTTGTAGATTGGCTATTCAATATTTTTGGCCAAGGGAATTGGTATATAGGTGGTAAAAAAGTGGTCCAAGTACAGAGCCAACCAGTTGAATAGGTGTGTAGAGCCTCAGGGCTCTGTACTAGTTGTGTGAGTTGTGTGAGCTTGTAGATCTGCTATTTTCAACAGTGATGCTGGGGTTTAATTAAGTGGTTAAGCCATTCTGGGCGGGAACCCCTCTTGGTGTTTTAAGCATTATGTTATACTTTAGCCATTGAAAAATAGCAGATCTACAAGCTCATAGCGCGGCACCGTGCCACACTACGAGCTTGTAGGTCTGCTATTTTTGGAAAATCGTGAAAATGTGCCTCAAATCATTGAATATACAGAGTGAAAGTTTTTAACTCAGATCTGTTCCCTGGAACAACATATATTTTCAGATGGGGGTCGGCGGCCAATTGCATATAATTCTAGGGGTCGTTGACATGAAATATTGAGCACCACTGATACAGAAACATAGGTATTTCAGAAAACTGTCATGATTTAGAAGAATCTTTTTAAATTTCGAGGTCAGGCCTCACTGCACCACTGACCCCATGGTTCAAGGTTCAAGTCCTGGCAGCAGTGCACTAGTCCTGGTTGCTACACTGTAGAGACTCCTCCTGCTGGTTGCCCAGGGCATTTCTTCAGCATTCAACTGGTTCTAAAGTTAAAACGTTTTCATGTCAAGCTAAAGTGAGTGAGTCACCATGACTTGAGTTCACTTCTTAAGCCGACTCAGTTGTTGTTCGAGTGACGGGCCGATATAGGCCCAGAATCGTGTGGGCCTATATCGAGTGTTTTCCCCACTCACTTTAGCCGAGCGAAGCTAAATGTATTGCTTATGTGTATTGCTCAAACGTGTAAACCAAATGTTGAACTGAAATTCTCGTGTGCATATGGCTCTGAAGTAAACTAGAATTCAAGGTTGCATATCTGTTATTCAAGACATTGAATCAGATTCAATGTCTTTAACGTTAAAATGCATTCAAGTTGTATGTTTCAAGTTAATCTCATTAAACTATCTTGATATGTGCCTGTTCTTGTATACCCGTGCCCGTGTTTTCTTTTGCTAACGTTCCGTGATTTTGCTTAGCATGCTGCTTCGACAAAACTCTGATAATATCTCCCAGAGTGGAGTTTTTAACGCATTTTGAACTTGAATTTGTTGCAATAAATGGTATCATGACGTGAGTGTCTTCCTGTCTAAACAATGTGTTGTGTTGTTCTTCTGTCCCACAGGCTTGTGGCCATGCCTCAGAACAATGCTGTCACGCCGAACAAGAGGAAGAAGGCCAACAGGATCATCACTGACCTCTCCAAGGTCACCCAAGATGGTAGGACCCTTGCACACATGCACTGTACTCATTGGCATTGTCTGGCTAGCCTAAAACATATCTACATAATTGTTTTGTTTTTTGTAAATTAATTCCCTACTTTGACATATACTACAGCATCACACAAAAGTAGCTAAAATAGCTGATCTGCATTGTGTGCTTGAGCATGAATTTGAATCCATTGGAACACAGGTTTTTTTTCTCCTATTTATATTTTATATTTATATTTTTAAGTGGTGCAACCACTTCCTTAAGTGTGTCTCTGGGTCTCTGGCTGGGTGGCTGGGTGGGTGTGTCTGAGCATGAAAGCAGCATGGTTGTTTTTCACCACCTGTGCGCAACCTAACACACACACACACACACACACACACAAACACACGCACATATTAACTGTATATATGGTGATTTTGGGTGTGCCAGTACAGTACAGTGAAAGTACAGTACAGTAGAGGGTACAGTAGAGGGATGCACACGGTAACTCTGTCATTTCTCAAACGTTTCGGACGCTGGGCGGCTCACCGGAATCGGGCCGGCAACCTGGGTGCGTTCCTGTGGGTCTGGAACTCCCCCCCCCCTTCCCGGGGACCCCCACACGGAGTTGCACCACTTACTTCACACGGGTGTGATTTTTATTTATCAGTTTTGGACATACAAGGATTCTACCAGACAGTGACGATATAATACATTCCACATAAAAAAGGAATTGCAGGTCCCCTGTCTGTCTCTGCTGTGTGACTTTACAGCAGGTCCCCTGTCTCCGCTGTGTGACTTTACAGTAAAAAACATTACAGTCTTCGGTGCCTGCTATCTTCACGTGTGCAAATAAAGGCACTTCACGAGCATCAGAGCCCACAGTGTGCCATACCTTCTTTTCATTATCTTCACAACGTATGCAATCATTGTTACACACACACACACACACACACACACACACACACACACACACACACACACACACACACACACACACACACACACACACACACACACACACACACACACACACACAGGCGCTCATTACCCGTGACTCGCATGCTGACTCCTTCCCCAAGCAGTAACCAAATATTTGAAGTTGCAACATGTGGCATCTTCTCTGGACTCTTAATCAGGAGGCTCTGCAGCCACAAATCTGTCACCGGAACATGGTCACGAAATAGCAGCCGCTGGGGATGGGTGGTCCGATCTGTTCACACTGTATCAGTGTGCAATGTTGTACAACGCACTCAAATTCAGTACGTATCAAAGTACAGATAATCCCGGTCAAATATTACTCAACTTACAAGCAATTCCTTTAAAAAGGGTATTCCAAAGTACATGCTTTTTCAAATATACTAAAAGCCTGGTCATAGTCTGGATTTTCAGTGTTGAGGTGACCACCACTCCGGTGGTGAGGTGACCACCACTCCGGTGGTTAGGTGACCACCACTCCGGTGGTGAGGTGACCAGCGGTGGCAGTGGTTTGCTCTTCACCGCGGCTCGTGACGTCTTGTCGTAGTTTGGTGGTCACCTCACCACCGAAAATCCAGACTATGTATGAGCCTTCAGAGGTAGGGTTAGTGAGTTTCTTAGGTTAAAATACGTGTTAAATATCTCTATATTATGATAGCAGGCGTTGCCGTATAGACTAGAGTGTATGTTCAGTAACAGAAGTCTCTCCATGTCTCTCCAGGTCTTAATTAAGTATTACAAACAGTAAATGCATTTGCAGGTCAGGATTAGCCTGGCCCCATGCAGCCCTGAATCGCTATACCATTAAAAATATATCTCCTGGCGATTCAGGTCTGGTGACTCTGCTTACGGTGGCATCAGTTTCGATCGAAAATCTGATCACAGCAGCCTGTCACTCAACAGCGCAAACAACAAATCGTGAAAATGCGGCACACATCTTTGAATGTATATTCTTTCAGAGCGAACGCCTTTAACTGAAATCTTTGCTTCTGAGGGGTTCCTGGAACAACACACTTTCAGATGGGGGTCGGCGGAAATATTGAGCACCACTGATACAGAAACATTTCAGAAAACTGTCAGGATTTAGAAGACTTTTTTTTTTAAATGCCTTCTCCTGTCACTAAACAAATGCTCTATAGCAATGATTACTATCAGAATATAAAGTTCTTTATCCTTTGAGAATGCTACGTTTTGTTTTCAACCCAAAAAAAAGTTACAAAGTACATTTGTTTTGATAGATGGTTTTCCTGAACTCAAACAGAGTCAAAATACCAGACCTACAGTATAGGCTCACAAATGTTTATTATAACCTATAAAGTTGAGCATTATAAGGCCAGCCCGCTGACATGTGTCGCTATCCATGGTCCTAAAATGGCCACCTGTGTCTGTCTGTCAGTCAGTCAGTCAGTCAGGCAGTCAGTCAGTCAGTCAGTAATTAACTGATGCAGGAATGTTCATGAATCCAACGGTATAGCGGAGCTATAGAAAGCAGTCCCGCACGGAGCTCTAGTCCCGGGAGTAGCTACTAGAAAACAGTTTAATTAACAGATTCATTGAAAATACAAAACACAGATATGCATCTAATTAACGTATTATCACAATAACATTGAATTGCTTATTTCCGTTGCCTCAGGCAGGAATAGGGTGTAGCTACTGTAGTCTGTAAGCTAGCACATCAAAAAATACAATCAAAAAAGAACACATAATATGAAAGATAATGCAACTTGGACAAAAGCCATGTAATCTGACGCGTCTTTAACTGCAGACTAGAGTCCTAAACTGAATTTATATGTCAGTTGAACTGTTTTCAGAAAGTGCTTTGGACTGAAGTGTTCTCTTGGGCTATGCGCTTATAAGACTCTCCGTCCTCATTGTTTTGTTCTGTACTCTTCAGAGTTTGCATTTGAGTTATTGTTCTTGTGTTTACCGGTATATACAGTATCTTCCTAACAAAGTATGTGACGTCCTGTTCACTTTCCATTGGTGTTGAAAAACCCCAAGGTTATACAGCAGGTCGAGGAGAACCACAACAAAGTCTTATTTCAATTGTGCTCCTCTTACACAAGCAACAATGAATAACGTTGAAAACACAATTTACAATACAAAATAAATGACAATAACCATATTGACAACCCAAAGAACTAACCTACCGGTATTCCGCAATTTACAATTTATAGGCATTTAGCAGACACTCTTAATCCAGAGCGATTTACAATAAGCAGTATACTGGACAATGAACCCTTTCTAATATTATAGCCAAGCTTTTGTCTGCTGTCTGGCTGACAGTCAGTCAGTCAGTCAGTCAGTCAGTCATCAGTCAGTCAGTCAGTCAGTCAGTCAGTCAGTCAGTCAGTCAGTCAGTCAGTCAGTCAGTCTGCCAGCCAGTCAGTCAGTCAGTCAGTCAGTCAGTCAGTTGGTTATGTCAGTGTGTGTGGGGGCGGGGTTAGTCCCAGTCAGCAGGATGGCTCTGCTTTCACATTCCTCTCTGACTTAATACTCTAATCAATATCCCCACGGGACACTTCACTTACCACCAGCACTATGATTATTCCACGCACGCACGCACTAACTCTCTCTCTCTTTTTCTCTCTCTCTCTCTCTCTCTCTCCTCCCACCCCCTCTCTCATATCTCTGCCCCATCACCATCTCCTGCTTTTTATCACTTTTTCTTCCTCGCTTTCTCTATGCCGCACACACGAATGCACGTGCGCCCACACATACGCGCACGTGCACACACACACACACACACACACACACACACACACACACACACACACACACACACACACACACACACACACACACACACACACACACACACACACACACACACTTCTCTCTCTCTCTCTCTCTAGCAGGGTAGTGATATATGAGCGGTTGCTAACAGCTCTCACCCCAGCGTCGCTTGCATGCCAGCTCCCTGCTCACTCTAATGTGCACGCCTGGCCTCCACGTGCCACGTGCACGCTCGGACGTGTGCGCGTGTACTGTACGCATGCAAAAGGTGCACATATAGGATGTTCAAGCGCGCATGCATCTGCGTGCGTGACGTGTGTGTGTGTGTGTGTGTGTGTGTGTGTGTGTGCGTGCGTGCGTGTAGTATATGCGCATGCAATGCATGCATGTTTGTGTGTGTACTTTTTTTAACTATACTTGTGAGGGACCGAATGAAGGTGTATAGTGGTATTTAACAAATGGATTGTGGGGAACATTTTGTCCTTGGTTCTCACAAGAGAAATGGTTGTTTCATGCATGGTTCAGATTAGATTAGACATTTAGAGGTTAGTTTTAGGGGCTTATATAAGGTTGGCGTTATTTTAATATGGCTGACTATATATGTGCTGATGTCGTGCACTGCTGCGACGTGTTGTTAGCTGACAGATATAATATCTACTGTTCAGTTTGAGGCTTTTACGATTCAAAATAAAACAAAAAAGTATACGACGTCGTTGTCGTCGTCGGCCCAAAATGTTGATGTCCTCACAAGTACAGCAATACAAACGCGTGCGTGCGCACACTCGCGTTTGTACGCGCGCGTGTGTGTGTGAGTGTGAGAGAGAGTTTATGGCTGCGCTCCAGGTGTTATGAGTGATATCAGAGTGTGCGTGGGAGATGAGAGGAGTGTTTTATGGTCAGCTCTGGAGCCATAAAACCTGGCAGATCTCTCCATCACCCCGGGAAAGAGAGAGAGAGAGAGAGAGAGAGAGAGAGAGAGAGAGAGAGAGAGAGAGAGAGTGGGGAAGATGGAGGGGAGTGAGGAGAGGAGTAGAGGGCCTGGGCGGGGTCTATACGCTATGCCAGAGGTGCAGCCAAAGGAGGATTTCCCTCTGGAAATGGTGGCCCGCGCCCCGGCCATCCCAAATGGCTTCCCCTCACTCATGTCGTTACGTTTTGGCCCATGCAGTAACCCGCCTGGAACCTCCCTCCCTGTCCACCAGAGGGTGCAGGAAACGCCAAAACAACATCGCTGCTCAACTCATGTGCACACTTCTATTGGATGGCCTTTTGTTTCGGCCTAAAGTTTGAACATATATCAGTCCAATACTCGTCGTACGATGGCTTTGCACCCATGTTCACCGGTATCAAAATAGTAAAGAAGAATTAATTTCTTAATATTTATGTTATATATATATTTTAAGCTGGGGGGCCCTGCACTTATTTAGAATACACTCACAGCTCACGTTTGAAAACCCACTTGTACTCCTCGTCTTTCGATGATTCAGACTGAGAGTTGCTGTTTCCGTGAAGGACATGTTTTTGCTTTCTTTTTGCGATTTATTCAGGGACGCCCCATTGAGTAGCAAGCTCTCTCCTTCAAGGACGCCCTGATCACAACATAGAAAACACAACACATTCAACCCTGTTATTTTAAATGCTCTATAAATAAAGTGGATTGGATTGGATCCTCAACCTGTCATGATTGTGTGTGAGTGCATATATTGTAGGACCTGAATGGAAACAAGTGCAGAGAGAGAGAGAGGGGCAGGGGCTGAGATCCCGTAAGAGGGCACTTTTGGACAAAAATAGCAGATCTACAAGCTCACAACGCATTGCACTGCGACGTGTTGAGAGCTTGTAGATCAGCTATTTTCGGGGCACAACCCAGCACTCTTTAGCTAGTGGAGATGCGGTGTAATGCAAAATACTGTGTTCAAGTTCAGGAGACTTCAGAAAAAAAAGCAATTCTACTCCTGAATGCTGCTGCTTTCCAGTATGGCATGGAAAGGAAAGGAGTGGCATTTGCATTTCTTTCACCATGTAGTAAAAAGTAAACGCTGCATCCGTGGTCTGGAGAAGGGCAGTTGTTTTACAGACGGGTAAAAGGGCAGGGGCTGAAGCCCCCCTTTGATGTCTATGTGTGCACGTCCCTGGAAACAAAGACCACAAGGTCTTTCTTCGGTGTAATCCTTCTCCACCAAATGCTTGACTGCAGAGCAAGGTTGAGAAACTATAATATCTAACGCTGCTCTCTCTCACCTCCCCCCTCCCCCCCCAGACGATGAGTCGGACCCCGAGGCCTCTGAGTTCGACCTCGGCACTAAGATCAAGACCCCCAAGGACGTGATGCTGGAGGAGCTGTCTCTGCTCAACGGCCGAGGCTCCAAGATGTTCAGGATGAGGCAGCAGAGGGTGGAGAGGTTCATCGTCACCGACCAGAATATGGTGAGAACTGAGATAGTTAACCCATTCTGAACGGGAACCCATTTTGGTGTTAGCATTATGTTATGCTTTAGCTATTGAAAAACAGCAGACCTACAAGCTCATAGCGCGCCACCGAGTGGCGCGCTACGAGCTTGTAGGTCTGCTATTTTTGAAAAATCGAAGAACGACTGACATTTTTAGAATCTGATCTCAGGTCAGAATGGGTTAATCAGACCAGTGTGTGTCCAGTGGAAAACCTCGTATGAATCTGATCTCAGGTCAGAATGGGTTAATAGATGGAGAGGTTCATCGTCACCGACCAGAACATGGTGAGAACTGAGATAGAATATAAGATGGATGGCCTTTTTTTTCACCTTAGAAATATTGCACGAATCAGAGCTTATTTTGTCATTGCGGACGATGCAAAAACGCTGATCCACGCCTTTGTTTTTTTCTCGGCTTGATTACTGCAATGCACTTTTTTTTTCTGGACTGCCAAAGAAAACAACTGACAGATTTTACAACTTGTCCAAAATGCGACAGCCAGAGTTTTAACTAAAATTCACTGAATTGGCGTCCGGGAGAGAGAGAGAGAGAGAGAGAGAGAGAGATCTACAATCTTGTAGATTAGTTATATTGAATATAGTTTAAGAATAAAAATGTCAAATAGCATTGGCTTTGTTGTGTGTGCGCTGATCACATGTTCTCTTCCAGCAGAACCTGCAAAATTTCCTCATCATGTGTCCACCGACCCCTCCCCCTAAACCTGACATGTCTAAACCACCACCAGCAGGTATCTATCTATCTATCTATCTATCTATCTATCTATCTATCTATCTATCTATCTATCTATCTATCTATCTATCTATCTATCTATCTATAACTTTAAATCTGTCTCTGAAGCTCTAAACCTTGCAAATAACAATGTTCACACTCTTTGACTCTTCACTTCTTCACATTATCTCTCCTCTCCTCTCCTCTCCTCTCCGCCCACAGTCGTGGAGGAAAAGGTCGACATGGAGGCGGCGAAGCAGGAGAGGAGGAAGAATTACGTGCGCAACTACGTGTCGCCATGGGAACGGGCCATGAGGGGCAACGAGGAGCTGACGGCCACCATGAGGGCAACGATGCCGGGTCCCATTCACTGTCACCCAGACCTGCCTCTATACAAGAGCTTCAACAGGTATAAGGTCCTATTCACTGTCACCCAGACCTGCCTCTATACAAGAGCTTCAACAGGTATAGGGTCCCATTCACTGTCACCCAGACCTGCCTCTATACAAGAGCTTCAACAGGTATAAGGTCCTATTCACTGTCACCCAGACCTGCCTCTATACAAGAGCTTCAACAGGTATAGGGTCCCATTCACTGTCACCCAGACCTGCCTCTATACAAGAGCTTCAACAGGTATAGGCCTATAGGGTCCCATTCACTGTCACCCAGACCTGCCTCTATACAAGAGCTTCAACAGGTATAGGCCTATAGGGTCCCATTCACTGTCACCCAGACCTGCCTCTATACAAGAGCTTCAACAGGTATAAGGTCCCATTCACTGTCACCCAGACCTGCCTCTATACAAGAGCTTCAACAGGTATAAGGTCCCATTCACTGTCACCCAGACCTGCCTCTATACAAGAGCTTCAACAGGTATAGGGTCCCATTCACTGTCACCCAGACCTGCCTCTATACAAGAGCTTCAACAGGTATAGGGTCCCATTCACTGTCACCCAGACCTGCCTCTATACAAGAGCTTCAACAGGTATAAGGTCCTATTCACTGTCACCCAGACCTGCCTCTATACAGGAGCTTCAACAGGTATAAGGTCCCATTCACTGTCACCCAGACCTGCCTCTATACAAGAGTTTCAACAGGTATAGGGTCCCATTCACTGTCACCCAGACCTGCCTCTATACAAGAGTTTCAACAGGTATAGGGTCCCATTCACTGTCACCCAGACCTGCCTCTATACAAGAGATTCAACAGGTATAGGGTCCCATTCACTGTCACCCAGACCTGCCTCTATACAAGAGATTCAACAGGTATTAAAGGTCCCATTCACTGTCACCCAGACCTGCCTCTATACAAGAGCTTCAACAGGTATAAGGTCCCATTCACTGTCACCCAGACCTGCCTCTATACAAGAGATTCAACAGGTATTAAAGGTCCCATTCACTGTCACCCAGACCTGCCTCTATACAAGAGCTTCAACAGGTATAAGGTCCCATTCACTGTCACCCAGACCTGCCTCTATACAAGAGATTCAACAGGTATTAAAGGTCCCATTCACTGTCACCCAGACCTGCCTCTATACAAGAGCTTCAACAGGTATAAGGTCCTATTCACTGTCACCCAGACCTGCCTCTATACAAGAGCTTCAACAGGTATAAGGTCCCATTCACTGTCACCCAGACCTGCCTCTATACAAGAGCTTCAACAGGTATAAGGTCCCATTCACTGTCACCCAGACCTGCCTCTATACAGGAGCTCAAAACGTCCCATTACTCCGACTACGTGGCTGGGCATGCGATTATAGGGTTAGGGACTGCAGGGCTAGTAATGTGGCCAGTCGGACCAACATGGACGTCGGAATTGATGGGTTGTCGGAAACAATGACATGGCACAAAAATAGAAGGAGTTTCAAATGCTATAGGAGCCAGGAATACACTAGTAGCAGCAGGAACTATATGAACACTGGTTACTTTCAATACCAAACTGACAGATACAAACCTGGCATGCAGGGGTTATAAATACACACAGGGTAAACATGGTCACAGGTGAGCACAATATGTAATTAACAATTAATCTTTGAATATATTATTCTTTCAGAGCGACCGTTTTAAACTCAAATCTCTGCTTCTGGGGGGGGGGGGGGGGGGTCCCTGGAGCAACATATTTTCAGATGGGGGTCGGCGGCCAAATGCATATCCTTTTTGGGGTCCTTGACATGAAATATTGAGCACCACTAATATAGAAACATGACGTCGAAGCCTAAATGCAGGTTAAGACATCTCTACAAAATAAGGTAAACAAAACCCAACTGAGGAACAAGGAATACAATAAACACGTACAGGAACACAAAGCACTAACTATAAAACTATAGGAAACAGCAGCAGGGAGGGATGCAGAACGTGACATATTGTACAACACAGTGACACACAGAGTGTCCCACATCTATTGTAGGGCTGCAACAGAACAGACGTCACACACAGTGACGGCTGGGCAATTTACCAAGAAATAAATACATCCAAGATTGACATTTCTAAATGTCAATCTTGGATTTATTTCCTGGGAAGAATGGAAACAATGCCCCCTGGCAAACCATTTGCAACTGCACTGCATGGTATTCAATCAATCCAAATCAATCAAATGACTAATAACCGTAGGTTAATCGAATTATTCAGAAGAAAGGTTTATATTTTTTTTGACACACACTTCACCACTTTTCAACGTATCTTCATATAATTGGTCCTCACTAATGTTCATGAGAAAATGCCACAATTCCTTTCTGCTCGTCTCATAGGGGGACTGTGGGCATTTCAGAAGTCGAACTCCGTCCACCAGTGACATCATCGATGGGGAATCCAAGCTAATAGAAACGGCAGGCTTTCTATTCCTGAGAAGTTGCAATGCGAAGAAATGTGGAAGCCATCGTTCTCACGATAATAAAAAAAATCTAAATATATTTTTTAACAAATCTTGTTAAAAATATATCTGCTTAACGATAACACTGGTAGACGGGTTTCTGAACTGCCCACAGCCCTCCTATGAGACACAGACTGGTTTCTGAACTGCCCACAGCCCTTCTATGAGACACAGACTGGTTTCTGAACTGCCCACAGCCCTTCTATGAGACACAGACTGGTTTCTGAACTGCCCACAGCCCTCCTATGAGACACAGACTGGTTTCTGAACTGCCCACAGCCCTTCTATGAGACACAGACTGGTTTCTGAACTGCCCAGAGCCCTCCTATGAGACACAGACTGGTTTCTGAACTGCCCACAGCCCTCCCATGAGACACAGACCAAGTAGAAAAAAATGGTGAATGGTGAAAAGTGGTGAAGTGGTCCTTTAATCCTGCCAAGACGCACCGTTGCAACATTACAACCATTTATATTTTGTATTAATTAATTACATTTTTTTTCCTGTTCTTTTTTTCACCTAAAAAAAAGCATCATTAATGTTCATTGTATAGTCTTGCAATGCCCATTAGTCATGCTATTTGCATATTAATATACCTCCCACTTAAACCTGTATTATACTCAAGTTGTTTGAAGTCAATAATAGCCCTATACACAGTGTCACAGTAATTGAACGCTGAAAGTGTAAAAATAGACCCTCTGTCCATTTTTACATCACCACTCATAGGTCAGTCAGACCCTGAGCTGGTATAGGTCAGTACCAGACTGCCCTGTCCAGAAAAACTAAACCTGAGACAACATTTAACCTCTAAACCACTAGAACCATCTCTGGCTTGTTTGTTGCAATGCATCTTGGGGCATTGTCCTGCAAGCTGATCCCCTCTAAAACGAACCCACATGGTTCTACACAAACTAAATATCAGAAACATCTAAATATTTCAGAAATATCAAATACATGAGTGCATGAGTCAGCACTCATGTATTTGTTTTTACTTTAGTAAAAGTAGCAATACCATAACCTAAAAATACTCTATTGCAATTAAGTAAAAGGGGTGTATTAGCACCAAAACATTTACTTATACAATGACGGGTTGTGAGCTTGAAGATATAGGCTATATTTTGGAACAGAAGAAGTATAAAATAGGGGTTTGTAATAAAAGGTCAGGCCTAAATGGGTCCTTAACTTAACCCACTGTTTGGGAATCAGTGCAGCAAAGTCTCCAATGCATGCACGGCCACCATACCTTTACACACTATAATAACACACATCGCTATGACAACCGGCCCCGTTTAACCATCGGCAGTAAAGACCTGCATCCTATACCTGCTTGGTTGCCATGGTTACACAGAACTGCTCACATAGGGGAATATTATGAGCCCATCATATACCACTTTGTGGACACTTACAAAACTCACCCATAACCTTAGAAGTGTGTGTGCGTGTTAGTGCGCGCGTGCGCGTGTGTTTTACTTCAGTGTCACTGTGTGCCACCATGGGGGACTATCACTGCACCACACTGGGAATTCTTAGATTTATAATGAATAATAATGAATTGCATTTTTATGGCGCTTTTCTATGCACTACGTGCCTACTCAAAGCGCTTACAATGGTTCATTCATTCATACATTGGGAGGTGAAGCCGCGAACAGTCGACGCCAGCGTCCTCACTTCCCACCCCCAATCCAACCCTTGATGCTGAGTGTCAAGCAGGGAGGCACTGGGTCCCATTTTTAGAGTCTTTGGTATGACCCGGCTAGGGATCGAACCCCGACCTCCCAGTCTCAGGGCGGACACTCTAACCACAAGGCCACTGAGCTGCTGAACTGAGATTTGTAGCGTTATTACTAGGGATCGTTTCCGATCCGATCCCAATACCTCAATTTCTGTGTTAGCCGATATACTGAACACCGATACCAGTGTCGTGATCTCATGTTGTGTTCATAGCTGTCTATAGCTATATATCTCGTGTTGTGTTTATAGCAGACTCCTCACTCCAATGTGCACTTGCAGTTTGGGCAACTCCAAAGCAAACTCCACATGAGGCCCCAACATTGTATTTACCTATACCATAGTGTCAACCCCTTACCCCTGTGTCGGATCGGTGGCATATTCACTTATAATATTATTACATATACTCATATGACCCGATATGACAAATAAGGGCCGGTCCGATACCGATACAGTATGGGGACATCTCTAAACGTTATTCTATATATGTCATATTCATATTCAAATCATATTAAAATAGAATGCAATCTGCTGATTATGTGAACAACAGTAAATGTATACCTGGAACACAAACGGTGCTTCCTATTTCACCTGCTGGTGTTGTGTTACAGCAATATCGGTGACCTATTGATTTTTGTTGTGTATAAGATAACTTCCCGTTAAGGGTAATATAACATTACTTTCCAAAAATTACATACCGGTACTAGTATTTTTATATATTGGAAGAGGCCGGTTTGTTTGTGTTTCTGACTTGTGAGAGAACTAGAAAAAGTGCCCCTCGGGGCACAGGTCTGATCTCCACCAGGGCAGGGTCAGGTTGTGGCCTCCTGGTGGCGCTATAATAGGCCAATGTGAAAAGGGTGCCATTTCTTCTTATGCCTTGGATGGCAATTGGATGATTTGAGGCCTTTTGTGTTTTGCAAAAATCCACCTGTTGGTGGCGCTATAACAGGCCAATGAGAAAAGGGTGGGATATATATATATATATATAGGCCTACATTCACTTTCTCCACGTTTCAAATCCAACTCCCGCACCAGCCACGCCACGCCACGCCAAACACACCATGAAATGTCTCTCACACTAGTTGCTAAATTGCTGATTCAGCTCTGAGATTGAAAACGTTTTGTATACCCTGTCACAAACGGATAACTTACGTATACGTATACACCATGTCTCCTTACCGCCCCTCCCCTCCCCCTCCCCCTCCCCCTCCCCTCCCCTCCCCTCCCACCCACCCAGGACGGCCCTCCCGTTCGGCGGCTTCGGCAACAAGGCCTCCAAGATGAACATGATGGCCTTCGAGGTTCCGGAGATGAACATGGTGAGCCGCGAGGAGCACGAGTCCTCCTCCATGTCCTGCAGCGGGTCCCGGCCCTCCTTCAACCGCACGCCCATCGGCTGGGTGTGCAGCGGAGATGAGGGCTCCCAGCTCCACATGGAGCTGGACCACATGGCCTGCTTCGACGGAGAGACGGAAGACCTGTGAGGAGCGCCGGGGCGGACAGACGGAACGGACCGACCGGCGGACGGACAGACATGCACGACGACCACCGACGCACAGTGGTTCTCAAACGTTTTAATTTCAAAGATAACACCCTATATCTATCCACACTTTTCCTGGGCTGTGTGTGCTCCAGTTCCTGTTGATTTCATTGGATATCATTGGTCATCTGACCAGTTTCATTGGCTTTCATTGGATCAAATCGACAGGAACTGGAGCACACACAGCCCAGGAAAAGTGTGGATACCCCCGATAACTCTCTGAGAGCGTATAACGAACGGAGCCGTTCGTATACACTCAGGGAGTTACAGACCTGTATAATTAAGGGTCCATTTGGAAACCCCTCGAGCAACCCTGTGTGTTCCAGGACCCCACTTTGAGAACCACTGACCTACACACATGCACGCACGCACGCACGCACACACACACACACACACACACACACACACACACACACACACACACACACACACACACACACACACACACACACACACACACACACACACACACACACACACACACACACACACACACACACACACACACACACACACACGAGACGAGAGCACTCACCACATGCATACTGTTGTACTTGCAGGAGAATGGACTTGAGACACACAAAAAGACACGTGCATGAGCGCACGCATGAGCACACACACACACACACACACACACACACACACACAGACACACACACACACACACACACACACACACACACACACACACACACACACACTGGGCGGCAGCAACCGAGTGTTGTTAGTGGGTAGAGTGGGCCGGGAAATCAGAAGGTCGCCGGACTGCCGCCCAGTCGAAATATCGAGGCCGAGAAATGTCACATATTTTTTGGCAATTGTACAGCGATGAATGCCCCCCCGAAACCATTAAAGGGCACCAAATTATTACACACACACAGTAAGGTACTAAACATGTTGATATTATGTCTCTATTTGCGTGGAATATAGAATTACTTTTGATGGTCTCATGTGTGTTTCCTTGCCCTTCCATCCTCGACTGTGAATGAGTCTTACCGCAATTTGTTTGCATTCTGTGATCGATCTGACATGAGCCATTAGCTTGAGAGATACACTGATAGGCACGCCGCACTCTTAAAACTCTGCCTTTTGAAAGACAAATGTATTTATTCAATAAAGTTCCCCTTTACACAAGGTCCTCATTTGTATAGCCTTGTATATGCGTTGATGTTTTTTGCTGGGCTGTGCTTTCACTTCAACAACACTTCCACTTTTGTCTAATTTTCATTTCTGGTCAGTGTTTATCTCCCATCTCCCAAGAAGACACACAAATCACAAACAGTTGGTGCACTGTGATGCCTCGGCTATAGTGAGTGTCAGGGGTATTATAGTTGTTAATTATTCAGTCATTTTATTTGTTTATTGTGGACAAAGGGTCCATTTGGTCCCATGTGTAGATTTTGTACACTAACTAGTTAAAGACCTGTAACTAAGGTCGGGAAGTTGGGAACGATGCAAGTGGGTAAGCTGGTGCCTGTAGGCCAGGGGTTCCCACACTTTTTTACTTGAGAGCTACTTGCAAAATGACTCAACAAGATCTATCCACCAACAAAAAAAAGAAGGAAAAAAAAACTAAAACAATAGCAGATAAAAAAATTTACCCAAGGGGGCTTAGTTTTTGGAATAGTGGCATTACATATAAGACACTTGGAATGGAAAACACAATGTTTTAATTGGTAGGGTTTTTTTGTATAAAATGTGTAATGCTACTGATGTTTGTGGTGATACTTGAAAACAAAATACTGCATTGTGGGTTTAAGCTGACATACAGGCCCTTTTTGTTGATGTTAATCAACCAAGTCACAGAACATTTTTACTAGAGCTGGGACTCGATAAATCTTTTTATCTAATTAATCAGAGGCTTTGTAGTTAATTAATCTAGATTAATCGCATTTTAATCGCATATCAATATTCAACCTGAGAACAGCGAGAAACCTTTTTTTGAATGTTTTTTGGTATCCCAGTGAATCAATGAATTAATAGTGACTACAGGATACCACTCATTTTCAACATTTTACTGTCATTAATATACCTGTTGTGGAAATAATAATAAAAATTCTGTGTTGCCTAGAACTGGAGGTCTGAAAAAAATGTAGTAACAGTAACAAGTACATCTCAGTGACATCACAAAGCTGTACTTACTTCATATTGTTACTGTTTTTGTCAGACCTCCAGTTCTAGGCAACACAATATGGGGTGACTTTTTATTATTTCCAGTTTTCAGTACTATAGAAAAGCGCCCAGTGAGAAACGTTCCGCGGTGAAAAGAAAGGTGCGATTAATTTATCTGTAGTTAATCGCGATACATTTTTATGTAGTTACTTAATCTAAATTAATCGCAATTAGTCCCGGCCCTAATTTTTACATTTAGATAATATATTTTTAAGGGCATGTCACATGGTCTACACTAGTACCTGTACAGCCTTTGTGATCTACCGGGAGATCCCGATTTACCTTCTGGGCTACTGTACACTGCAGCTTTCCGCCCAAACACCAGAGACGCATACATGTGACATAAGTGTCCGGCCAATCAGTTAAGCCAATGGGTTCGAGCACATAATTATAGGGCCAATGGAAGGAAGCTTTGAGAAGGAAAGGACATGGTCACGTGACTGCATGGGCTGCACCATCATTACACTATCATGGACACTTTCACATGGGAGCCCCTATTGGCCTACTGATGGCAGTGAATGGAGCCGGCTGGACCGTTGTCATATAATCGTCTTCAGGAATATAAACGAAGACATATCACAGGTTGTTTTATAATCACTTGCTTTTCGAGTGCACAGTATATCATTTTATCTGAGGATTGGTTTTTTTTTCAGTTCTCTGAAAACGTTGGTCCAATCGAATTGCCACCTGAGACTGCAACCCCCTCCCCCCCGGGGGTGGCCTGAGTTATGCCCGGGACACACAGACATACATATAATACCTACATACCGTACATACAAACATACATACATACAATACATACAGTACGTAGTACACTCGCCCTGCACATTTGGCCCAGACCAGCCCACCACAACCAGCACACACAGAAACACTACCGCCCCGCTCCGACACACACACACACGCGCACACACACACACACACACACACACGCACACACACGCACACACACCACACACACACACACACACACACACACACACACACACACGCACACACACACACACACACACACACACACACACACACACACACACACACACACACACACACACACACACACACACACACACACACAGTCTGCACAGTCCCTATGTCTACATTTATACATCTGTGGAGGAAGAGCTAGAGAGAGAGAGAGAGAGAGAGAGAGAGAGAGAGAGGCTACCCTTGGTTGGAGCCTCATAAGTGTGTGTGTGTGTGTGTGTGTGTGTGTGTGTGTGTGTGTGTGTGCGTGCGTGCGCGTGTGCGTGTGTACTGATTACTGAATGACATCATTACTCTCACCATCCAGCCCTCTCCTCGTTTTACTTCATGCCCAGGAGGGGGCGCCATTGTGCCGATGAACATTTCTCCCATAAAACACTACGTCACACACACACCCACCCACACACACACCCACCCACACACACACACACACACACACACACACACACACACACACACGTTCTCTCTCGCTCTCTCTCTCTCTCTCTCTCTCTCACACACGCGCGCGCGCATACGCGCACACGAAAATGGCCCTGCTGGTGCTGCGCTGAGCCAGTGTAGTAGCCTAGTATCGCGAGATCGGCGGCGTGCTCCTGCCTTGCCTCCTGCGACCGCAGCGTGCTGGACTCGACTATAGGCTGCTTTCCACGGGGCTGTACTGTGTGTGTGTGTGTGTGTGTGTGGATGCTATATGCACAGCTCGCCCTCTCTCTCTCTCCCACTCTGGCTCAGTGTCTCTCTCCCTCCCATTAAATCACACGCTAGGACACGCGACCGGAGCACGGATTGGAGACACAGACAGACAGGCAGGCAGCAGCACCAGGCAGCTAGGGGTAAGTCCACGTAACCTGCTACGCACTATTAATATGTCTCTCACACTGTACACACACACACACACACACACACACACACACACACACACACACACACACAGAGCAGAGCAGCCATCACAGACAGTCTGTCAGCCAGGGACACAACTATTATAGAGGGAGCGATAACTGTGTTATTATTTATTTTAAGCACTGTCTTAAACCCGCCTCTGTTCCTCCTGTTATAGTGAAACGGAGTTGCGAGCGGCGTGGCATTTTAGCTTTGGTTTGTTCATTCACTCTATGACACCAAATTGCCCCCCCAAAGATCTACAAGCTCACATGCAACTGCGTCGCGTTGATCCGCTATTTTTGGGCTATAATATAATGATGTCCCCGGCCGCACCAAACATGCATGCAGAATAGGGACGCTAATGCAAACTGCATGCATGCATGCACGCACGCACGCATGCCTGCAGGGGTTCGTTCAACTAAAGTGGTTAAAAAGGCATGCGTGTCGCTGTCCAGATGTTGGCTATCCTCTCTCTCTCTCTCCTCCCAGATGTGTTCTTGACAATTACAGATGTCATGATCATCATCATCATCATCATCATCCGCGCGGTTGCGGCTGTTTGTGGAGCATGCTGTTCCCCTCTCTCTCTCTCTCTCTCTCTCTCCCCTCCCTCTGCCCTCTCCCCCCTCTCTTCCTCCCTCCCTCCATCCCTCTCCCTCTCCCTCTGCCCTCTCCCCCCTCCCTCTCTCCCCCCTCTCTTCCTCCCTCCCTCCATCCCTCTCCCTCTCCCTCTGCCCTATCCCCCCTCTCTTCCTCCCTCCCTCTCTCTCCCCACCCACCTCTCTCTCTCTCTCTCTCTCTCTCTCTCTCTCCCTCCCTCCCTCTCCTCTTCCAATCTGTCCATGTCTCTCCCTCTTCCTCTCTTTGCACATTGTTCTGTGTGTAGTCCATCTCGACAGTTTTTTTTGTGCTGCCGCCCCCTCTCCCTCTCTCTCTCCCTCCCTCTCTCTCTCTCCCTCCCTTTCTCTGCCCCCCCCCTCTCTCTCTCTCCCCATCTCTCCCTTTCTCTGCCCCCCCCCCCCCCTCTCTCTCTCTCTCTCGCGCGCGTGGCACAGATGCCCCTGTCTGCTCGCATAACGCATGCATCCCGGCTTCCATGCAAGTTCATCATTGGTGCCTTACTGCCTTCCACGGTCCAGCGGGTCACACTGCGTTGGCGTGCAGAGAGAGAGAGAGAGAGAGAGAGAGAGATTGTTCTACAGATGTTCAGTAATGGAGGGAGCGACTGGGAGCTTATAGTTACAAGTGTGGAGTGGACTGTAGCACTAATAGGATCGGCTTCTATGTGTCTTCAGACGTCTTATGTGGTTACAGAGTTACAGTTAACCCATTCTGACCTGAGATCAGATTCATACGAGGTTTCCACTGGACACACACTGGTCTGATTAACCCATTTCTGACCTGAGATCAGATTCTAAAAATGTCAGTCGTTCTTCGATTTTTTTCAAAAATAGCAGACCTACAAGCTCGTAGCGCGCCACTCGGTGGCGCGCTATGAGCTTGTAGGTCTGCTATTTTTCAATAGCTAAAGCATAACATGATGCTAACACCAAAACGGGGTTCCCGTTCAGAATGGGTTAAAGGCCTACAAAATGAATCCATTTTGGCCTGACCTCGAAATTAAAAAAGTGTCTTCTAAATCCTCCAGTTTTCTGGAGGATTAAAAATATATATATAGCAGACCTACAAGCTCATATAGCACGCCACTCGGTGGCGTGCTCTATGAGCTTGTAGATCTGCTATTTATCAATAGCTAAACTATGACATAATGTTTAAAACAACAAAAAGGGGTTTCCGTCCACAAACAAAATAGGGTTTGAATATATAGACTTATTAACCCATTCTGACCTGAGATCAGATTCATACGAGGTTTCCACTGGACACACACTGGTCTGATTAACCCATTCTGACCTGAGATCAGATTCTGGAAATGTCAGTCGTTCTTCGATTTTTCAAAAATAGCAGACCTACAAGCTCATAGCGCGCCACTCGGTGGCGCGCTATGAGCTTGTAGATCTGCTGTTTTTCAATAGCTAAAGCATGACATGACGCTAACACCAAAATGGGTTCCCGTTCAGAATGGGTTAACTTATAAGGTGATTTAGTTTTTTTCTCATGCTGTTGAGGGATTCAATACTACATGTATTTATACAGTACGTTTGTGTGCACCACTATCTGAAATTACATTTTCACATTGTTCATTAAATTATAGCCGATAGTCTCTAGTCTATTGGAGAATGTCTGATATTTAATCAGTCTAGACATGAGGGGGTATACGCCTTTAACGCTAAAGGCTGCACAGTCAAACAAATCCTCTTCAGACCTCAGTATTCATTTATACCTCTTGAGGAATGTAAGGTATAGTAGGGGTGTGTGTGTGTGTGTGTGTGTGTGCACGTGTGTGCAGAGTGCACACACACATGCGTGTGGACTTGTTGACGGCGAGCCAAGTGACCGCAGCATGCAGCCGATACTGTGGCCGATTGACACTCAGGTTTCATCGCTCCCGGAGGCCTCGCTATTGATTGAAACGCTGCGGTTTCGATTCATAATGATAGATGACTGTTTTGGTCCTATGTAAGCCTCTCTACCTATGCCGGCTCGGGCCGCTGTGTGTGTGTGTGTGTGTGTGTGTGTGTGTGTGTGTGTGTGTGTGTGTGTGT
>NC_137879.1:6971575-6976575 GCF_963924005.1 Protomyctophum bolini | reverse complement strand
GGGTTTAGCATGGATGAAAATAGAGATGATTGACAGGCAAAACCCCTCAACAGTGTACTGTATATATACACATATACATACTGTACATACAACACACACACATATATATATTAAAGTTGGGCATAGATAAAAAATAATTATCACGATTAATCTCACTGCAATCCTGGAGTTAATTGCGATTAATCGCGATAAAAATGGCTCATTTGAACACTGAATATGTGTGCTCTATACCTAAATAATTACCAGAAGTAAGTCCTTGTGAACATGGACACAGGAGCCCTAATTATGGATACAACTAGCCTATTAATACCTCATATTTCATATTGTGAGTTTGTAGAACTGTTCACAGTGTTGCCAAGTCTAGTCATTACAAGCTATACTTTGGACTTGTCTATCTGTAAAGTTTCTTTAAAAAAAATCGGTGGTCCTTGACATGAAAATGCTTGAGAACCACTACTCTAAAACAACACTGCAGGACAATGATGTTTGACAGTCAGCACTGTATAGTTGCTTATTTTAGACTTGTTTTCTGACAGGTTTTTCCAGTTTTTTGTTTGAGTGGTGCAACCACTCCTATAGACAGCTATCCGTTTTAGTATAGGAGTGTTGTTCCCTCAGCCATCGCGGCATTAAACAAACCGATAGGATGGTTCTGGATACTGTGGGGACCTCATGTTTCTGTTTTTGTATCGTCTTGGTGTTATTAGCTCTGTGTTGTTTGTGATGTGGGTGTTTGAACAGACTGTGAAGAAAAAATATCCTTTGGGACAATAATGATTATTATTTATATGTGTGTCCCTGCAGGGTCTTTTTGAAAAATCCTGAAAATGTGGCAATCTTTGAATAGGCTATATATTCTTTCAGAGCGAACGTTTTTAACTCAAATCTTTACTTCTGGGGGGGTCCCTGGAACAACACATTCAGATGGGGGTCGGCGGCCAATTACCTATGTATTTTTGGGGGTCCATGACATGAAAATGTTTGAGAACCACTGACAAACTGTCATTATTTAGAAGACATTCGTATAATCGTCCTCATGTCTAAATGGGTTTTAAGTACGGAGGCCTGGGAGAACCGGAGTCTAGGTCAACCATCAGACTTCCTGGGAGTCTCTCCATTATTGAATCCCCTCCTACGGGCTCTAGTAGTACCCATGTTTAACGGTCGGCAGCATCTGTGCCGGGAAGAAACACTGCGTATATATAAATAATAAACCTTTTTAGCCGTCTGGTTGAACGGGCGGTGCAGGCGCACGTTTGTACTGAGGTAACCCAAAACACAGAAAGCATCCTTTGGGGGGGGGGGGGGGGGGGATCTCTAGGTCAGTGGTTCCCGAGGGAGTTCCAGGAGGTCCCCAGCTAAATGATAGTTTGGATCCAAATGGACCCTGTGACACTCTCAGAGTTAAATTAACATTGCCAGCGTGGCACTCAGTGCCGCGCGCCAAACGTTTTTAACTCAAATCTTTGCTTCTGGGGGGTCCATGGAACAGCCAAATTCATATAGTTTTTGGGGTCCTTGAAAACAGACATAAAATAGTTTGAAAACCACTGACAGATAAACATAAGAGTTTCAGAAAACTGTCATGATTTAGAAAACATTTGTAGAATCGTCCTCAGGTCAAAATGGGTTACCGGTAATTTACTTCCATTATCTTTCAAACAAACATTGATGTTTGACATTTGTGAATCCCGAGTATTCTTTTATTTTGGCTATAATAGCAACATACGTTTTTAAGAAAACTCTTAAACTCTTAGATTTAGAACAGTGGCTCTCAAATATTGCACGTGTACAAGCGCCACACAGCGTGCCACTTTTTTATTTGAAAAAATATCAAAAAATCTTTGGAAAATCTTGAATTCATTTTTGAACACAAATCTACTCTTCCGGTCGGAGGCCCCTGCAGGCACAAACTCTTTCCAATAAATCAATCACTTTGGCAGTCCTTGACTCCTTGGCATGGACAAGGTTGAGAACTACCGAAATGGGTGAATGGGTGAATGTAAGGCACATTGTGGAGCTCTTCGGTC
Source organism: Protomyctophum bolini (assembly GCF_963924005.1). Lineage (NCBI taxonomy): Eukaryota > Metazoa > Chordata > Actinopteri > Myctophiformes > Myctophidae > Protomyctophum > Protomyctophum bolini. The sequence goes on along the minus strand of NC_137879.1, from coordinate 6,974,545 downwards.
CACTTACCCAATACTGTAGAATCAGCCTCAGGTCTCAGTGAGTTAATGGACCGAAGAGGTCCACAATTAGCCTTACATTCACCCATTCACTCTCACTGTCTCGCACACATACGCACGCACACACACACACACACGCACACGCACACACACACACACACACACACACACACACACACACACACACACACACACACACACACACACACACACACACACACACACACACACACACACACACAGGCGAGGTGAGGCGGGAGGAAAGCATCTTATTTTTAACCATTCAAAAAAAAGTTTGGAAATATTTTGTAACTTTGCATTTGAATAAAATAAAAACAACTAATAATAATCAAAATAAACGCTATAGGCTATACTTTCGGATATAGAGCCTATTTTGGGGGAGATCATGGGTTTTTGTCATTCCAAATTTGTATACGTATAAATTAACTCATTCGAGTGAATGAGTCAATTAATTTATATACATTTGTAACCAAATGGACCCGGTTGCGAGGCCATGTGGTTACATCTGTATATGCTCCATAGAGTTAAATGAAAACTACGGTAAGCATTTCACTGAGCACTTGTTTCAGCCACCGGTGTGCCCCTGAGAGACGGGACTCTGATAGATCCAGGTCACAATCTCATCCGTCACACCCCCCCCTCTGTGACGGCAACCCCTCTAACCTGTGCTGGACACTTTTGTTTTTGGCAGAACACTTTTGTTTGACTAAATCATTTAGTCGACTAAAGTGTGTTTTGGCGGGCCTTGATGCCGTCGTAATGACTGTTTTTTACACTGATCTACTGAGCTTTATAGTCGCGACGCGTTGTGAGCTTGTAGATCTGCTATTTTCAGCATGCAAGTGTAAAATGGCTTATACTGGATCTCTTGTCCACTATAGTCCCTCTTCCTATAACATTTTAGTCTAGTTTTTATTTGTTGACCTAATTGTCAGTATATTCAGTCTTATAGTTTTAGTCATCGTAGCTTAGTTTTCATTTAGTTTCCAGTTAGTTTTCGTCAGTGAAAAAAGGTAGTCGACAAACATTTGTCTTAGTTTTGTCACAATGTGGTTCTGGAGGTGTAGGACTCAGAATGAACCAGGCACTGCAGGCAGAGCAGTGAAGATGCAAGTGGTTTTAATTCCCAAAAACACACACTGTGAAATAACTTGGAACAACTATAGGACATAACTAGGACTTGGAATAACTATGAATAAACTAGGGAAACACAAGGAACTGACCACATCATTCACGACGACGAACTGACAACAAGGAACTGAAAGCACTGGGGCATATATATATAGACAAGACTAACTACACACAGGTGAACTGAATCACACAATCAACACTGGGATAGGCTAACATTCAACAGGACACAGGTGGCTAGGGTTACAGGGAGGTGAGACAAGGCAGGTGACAGCAAACAAGTCAGACAGGAAATCACAGAACACTACTACAAAATAAGGTAAGTAAGTATCCTTGCCGAGCCATGGGGCCCATAGGGCAGGAGCCTATCTCCTGTTTCTGTAGCGTGAGGCAGCTTGATGTACAAGTACACCCCCTGGACATGACGCTAGTATGTCGCAGGGACTTACCCCCAATCCAACCCTTGATGCTGAGTGTCAAGCAGGGAGGCACTGGGTCCCATTTTTAGAGTCTTTGGTATGACCCGGCCGGGGATCGAACCCCGACCTCCCAGTCTCAGGGCGGACACTCTAACGGCAAGGCCACTGAGCTGGTGCCACAAAATAAGGTACAGAATACAAGTAATATGTCCCAAAAACACAGACAAAGTCCAAGGGCAGAGGAGCGTACCATGACAAGTTTTAGTCGACGGAATCACACTGGCTGGACACTGGACAGTCAAGAGTACATTTACTTGAGGATTGTATACTCGAGTGCTGCACGTCTCTCTCCTTCTCTCCCTCCCTCCCTCCCTCCCTCCCTCCTGTCTATCTTCTTCAAACTTTATCGATAGTTTGTAACTATATCAATAAAGGCAAACAAAAATATAGCCAAAATCATCATCATTAGTGCTTGCAGGTGCGAGAGAGGCCAGCCAGCGTCACAATCACATGATGCAGTCCATGTGTAAACAGAAAGAGCCAGCATGCGCGCACTGACGATAAATAAATAAATACTGTACATATTTATATATATATCAAGGCCATTTGGATGCAAAAATAGAAGAAGATGAAGAAGGAGAAAAAAAAAAGAAAGTGTCTGTCAGACCATCTGTGTTGTTGATGTAAGTCTGGGGGCCGAAACGTCCACACTGTAGAGGCACCATGTCTCTATTTATTTATTTATGTATATGTAAAATACTATGAGCTATTTTTACTCTTGTTTTAGCTCCCGGGAGGCCAGCCGTCCTCCTAGAAGAGTCTGTCTGTCTGTCTGTCTGTCTGTCTGTGTCTGTCTGGCTATCTGTCTGTCTGTCTGTCTGTCTGTGTCTGTCTGTTTTTTTATACAATTTATGAATTTAAAAGGTTCTTAATCCAGAGTGATTTGCAGTAAGCAAGGACTCACACCACACACTAATACTACAACACAACGCTAACACATCACATGCATAGAAAATAGTGATCTGGGATCATAGCAGGTAAACAAACAATATCTTCAGTCTAAAAAGAACGGTATATATCCATAGACTAGCCTCAATATTATTTGTGTACATGGTGCAATGCATTTATTTATTTATTGTTTTACCGTACTATAGCAGGGTAAAACATAATCAAATCCAACTCCATCCAACATCATAATATGGGGCTGTATTTTGCGTGTCTTAAGTACCAGGGCTTATTCCCTAACTTGAGTAAACTAAAGACCTGGAGGCGTGATCAATGCCATTTGGCTATTCTGAGTGCATGGCCAAAGAGCATTGATCACGCCTCCAGGTCTTTAGCAAAATACAGCCCATGCCTCCAAGCCATATAGCAGCAGACAGTGCAGAGCACAGACAGTGCAGAG
>NC_137879.1:6956575-6964075 GCF_963924005.1 Protomyctophum bolini | reverse complement strand
TATTCTCCATGAAGAACCCCTTGGAACCAGGGGATGAGCGAGTGACGTCAGGACTTTACAGCCAGGGGATGAGCGAGTGACGTCAGGACTTTACAGCCAGGGGATGAGCGAGTGACGTCAGGACTTTACAGCCAGGGGATGAGCGAGTGACGTCAGGACTTTAGAACCAGGGGGATGAGCGAGTGACGTCAGGACTTTACAGCCGAGGGATGAGCGAGTGACGTCAGGACTTTACAGCCAGGGGATGAGCGAGTGACGTCAGGACTTTAGAACCAGGGGATGAGCGAGTGACGTCAGGACTTTAGAACCAGGGGGATGAGCGAGTGACGTCAGGACTTTACAGCCGAGGGATGAGCGAGTGACGTCAGGACTTTACAGCCAGGGGATGAGCGAGTGACGTCAGGACTTTACAGCCAGGGGATGAGCGAGTGACGTCAGGACTTTACAGCCAGGGGATGAGCGAGTGACGTCAGGACTTTACAGCCAGGGGATGAGCGAGTGACGTCAGGACTTTAGAACCAGGGGGATGAGCGAGTGACGTCAGGACTTTACAGCCGAGGGATGAGCGAGTGACGTCAGGACTTTACAGCCAGGGGATGAGCGAGTGACGTCAGGACTTTAGAACCAGGGGATGAGCGAGTGACGTCAGGACTTTAGAACCAGGGGGATGAGCGAGTGACGTCAGGACTTTAGAACCAGGGGATGAGCGAGTGACGTCAGGACTTTAGAACCAGGGGGATGAGCGAGTGAAGTCAGGACTTTAGAACCAGGGGGATGAGCGAGTGACGTCAGGACTTTAGAACCAGGGGATGAGCGAGTGACGTCAGGACTTTAGAACCAGGGGATGAGCGAGTGAAGTCAGGACTTTAGAACCAGGGGGATGAGCGAGTGACGTCAGGACTTTAGAACCAGGGGATGAGCGAGTGACGTCAGGACTTTAGAACCAGGGGATGAGCGAGTGACGTCAGGACTTTAGAACCAGGGGATGAGCGAGTGACGTCAGGACTTTAGAACCAGGGGATGAGCGAGTGACGTCAGGACTTTAGAACCAGGGGATGAGCGAGTGACGTCAGGACTTTACAACCAGGGGATGAGCGAGTGACGTCAGGACTTTAGAACCAGGGGATGAGCGAATGACGTCAGGACTTTAGAACCAGGGGATGAGCGAGTGACGTCAGGACTTCGGCGCTCTATAGCATTCCAGTGAAAACCATGATGTGCAACCTTTTTTTTCCTATTTAGTTAGTCGGAAAATGCACTTTATCCAATTTAACCCTATAGATATTTCAAAATGTCAATACTACAGTACATAATATTATTTCAAAACTGTTCGAGATGCAGTGGTGAATATAAAATGTCCTGTGTGTGTGTGTGTGTGTGTGTGCGCGTGTGTGTGTGTGTGTGTGTGTGTGTGTGTGCGTGTGCGTGCATAGCCTCATGCTAGCTGCTAGCCAGTCTCTGGGTCAGGTGGTTTGAGTGACGAGTGCATTGACTCACTCTGTCTTCCTGGAACACACTATTCACATGCATCTGCATAATCACACACGCACACATGCACATGCACACAGACACGCACACACACACACACGTACGCACGCATGTGCGATTGCACGCGCAAACACGCACACACACACACACACACACACACACACACACACACACACACGTCTGCATACATGTGTTGTCTGCATACTGTACATGTGCGTTTTTCGTCTGTGTCTACATGGGCTGTGTTTGTATGTGGAGGCATAGACTGTGTGTGTGGGCGTGTTAGCGTGCGTGTGTGTGTGTGTGTGTGCAGTGCACACATGCATGTGCGCACACGTGAGGGTGAGATTGTGAGTGAGTGTGTGTGTGTGTGTGTTAAATCACATGGTACAGATTGCCTGCTGCTTGGCCTATTTCCATGGTAACTAGCTATGAATGTGTGTACAAAAACACACATGCACACGAACACACGCACGCACACACACACACACACACACACACACACACACACACGCACACACCATACTCAAAACCCACATGTAATACGCACACAAATGTGCACTTGTAAATGCACTTTGACGTGTGTGTGTGTGCGTGCACCTGACAGACACACACACACACACACACACACACACACACACACACACACACCGCTGTGTGGCAGCATGCTGTCAGCTGTGTGCGGTGGTAGGTGCAGTCACAGAGGAGAAGTTTGATCACACACTACATTAAAGCTCAGTGGGAGACACAAACGCGCACGCACACACACACACGCATGCGCACACACGCGCACACATGCGCACACATGCAGACGCACACACGCGCACGCACACATGCAGACGCACATGCAAGTGCATGGGCACACAAGCTCAGTGCGCTCAGTAAACCCACCCATTTGGGTTTGTTTATCTCACTGTGGACACATGGCAGCGTGTGTGTGTGTGTGTGTGTGTGTGTGTGTGTGTGTTAGTGTGTGACATGTTGTCATGGTTAAAACGGATCCTATCGAGTCAATGCAGTAACTGTCGTCACTCGAGTGGAGGTGTTTTCATTCACCAATGACAAGTGACTTTATAAATGTCTTCTATATTAAGCAGAAGTGATGTGAAGTGCAGAGAGAAAGTGAGTTGAATCTGGTGTATATCCACTAAAATCCACAAAATAAAGTCTATTCAAAATGTCAAATTATCCCCGTCTGGTTATTCACTCTATATCCAGAGTGAAAGTGTCCCTTTCACAAGATGGTGCCAGTGTAGCGCATCGTCCACACAAGGTCACATTAGGTTATAGTTATTTTGTCTTTGCCAACGATTATAACATACAACCATTACTGAGGTGGTTCCGGGGCGTTAGTCAGTCTGGAGCCCTGTTAAAAATATCCCAAATGTGTCCCAAGATGGCATCTATAGTCAGCTCCCCACCAGCTCATAGACGGGCCTGCTGTGTCCACTGTGTGACAGACAGGCTGACAGCGGGCACTGAGTGAGCACATACATTTGAGTGTGTGTGTGTGTGTGTGTGTGTGTGTGTGTGTGTGTGTTTGACAGACACGCCGTTGGTGAGGGAGGGGTCACAACAAGGTCCCCGAGTGGGCTGATGTTGATTTGGACGACTGTTACCCTGGCAACCATTGGGGGGGAGAACGGGGAGGGGGGAGAGGGGGGGGGGTTATATAAGTGATGATAAAGAGAGAGAGATGGAACTCTCTCTCTCTGTGTGTCTCTATGTCTCGCTTCATCGTCACATCATGACATGTTGTTGCTCTAGCGGTGGATTCTCAACCCGGACCCCCCAGTTTGACATGCGTTAGTCTATACGGACCCCCCATTTAATGGCATTTCTATCTCTGGGACCCCCAATTTATATTGTATACAAACAATGTTAATTTTACTCTGAGAGTTTGTACACTCTCAGAGTTTCAGACCCATAAGGGTCCATTTGGTTCCAAACTATCATGTAGCTGGGGACCCCCTGGAACTCCCTCAAGGACCCCTGGGGGTCCCCCCCGGACCCCACTTTGGGAGCCACTGTCCTATATAGAAGCACCATCAATATACATTTTATTATTTTTGTTTTGGGTCTTTTCGTGCCTTTATTGACAGTGAACAGTAGCTAGACGTGAAAGGGGGAGAGAGATGGGGGAGTGACACGCGGCAAAGGCCGCCAGGCTCGGGAGTCGAACCCGCGGCACGCCGTCCAGCTGGCGTGGCAGCCTGTAGGTGCCCAGACGGCTGAGCTAAACCGTCCGGGACACCATCAGTATACTTTTAAACTTTGGATCTCCTTTAAGCACCTCTAGTTTCACTTGTAGTTGTAGTACCAGGAGTGTCTACAGTATATACTGTGACTGCAGTACTGGAGTACAGGACAGGACAGGACATAAGACAGGACAGGACAGGAACTTTGTCGAGGCCGAGCTGACATGGCAGAGGATGTTGCCGTCTTGCGGTATTGCCAATAAGGCGGGTATTGTGGACTGGTATTGCTACCTTTTACTTAAGTAATAACAATCTGAGTAAGTCTTCCACCCCCCCACCCCACCCCCCCGGACACAGCCACCCACACACACACACCCCACCCGCGTCACTGGCTTGGGGCTGACGTTGTCACAAACAGCTCCCCCTCACCACCTCCCTCCCTCCCTCCGCCTCCACCCTTCAGTGGCCGCGTCGACATCGCTATGGCGACAGCCCATGCTGCCTCTCTGTGCTCTGCGGATACCACCCCCCCCCCCCCCCACCCCACCCCCCCAACCCAGAGATGCCCTCTGGCACTCGGCCAAAGGGGAGGATGGAGAGATATACTGTAGATGGGAGACACACAGAGAGAGAGAGAGAGAGAGAGAGAGACACAGAGAGAGAGAGAGAGAGAGAGAGAGAGAGAGAGAGAGACACAGAGAGAGAGAGAGAGAGAGACACAGAGAGAGAGAGAGAGAGAGAGAGAGGGAGAGAGAGAGAGAGGAGGAAAGAGAGTGGAGGAGAGACTGTGGCAGTGCAGGAAACAGGCATGAAGCCTGGAGCTTCGCCAGAGAGAGAGAGAGAGAGAGACAGACAGACAGACACAGTACAGTATGTGACTCTCTCTCTGTTCTGTGTGTGTGTGTGTGTGTGTGTGTGTGTGTGTGTTAGGGTCAGGATCTGTGCCTATAGTTTTTGAGTGGTGCAACCACTCTAAGGAACAGCAATGTCCGTGTTAACCCATGTGACTATGTGTGTGACTATGAGTACCTACCAGTAGGGGCAAAAGTGGCGCTGTTGTGCCAGAAACAGAGAGAGAGATAGTGCTGCACTATTGCCTGCTAATGAGAGAGAGAGGGGGGGGGGGGTGTGCGTACAGAGGGTAGACTTGGTGAGTAGTAAAGGGGAGGGGGGGGGGGACTGCGGCTCCACTAGCTATACTGTGGTGTTATGCAACTTGTTTAGACAAACAGTATCACACACACACACACACACACACGCACACACACACACACACACACACACACACACACACACACACACACACACACACACACACACACACACACACACACACACACACACACACACGACACACACACACACACACACACACACACACACACACACACACACACTATAGTGACACTTGACTCCATCATAAGCCCACATAATGTACCCTTTAAAGGACCACTTCACCACTTTTCACCCTATATCTTCATATAACGGGTCCTCACTAATAATCATGATAAAATGCCACCATCTTTTTTCTACTCAGTCCGTGTCTCTATACAGGAGGGCTGTGGGCAGTTCAACATGTTGGCCTCTTGAAAATTTCTAAAATTGTCCCGTCCCCCTGGGTCCGCAGGTTGAGAATCCCTGCTGTAGGCCAGAGGTTCTCAATGTTTTTGGCTGCATGGGGACCTCCGAAAATGCTTTGGCCATGTCTCGCGACCCCCGTTATATAACACGCTATTCAGACCAGTTCCTTTCCCCTCCATCAGGCGCCCGGCTGGCCAGGGGGAGGCAAGACATGGAAAAGGTTGAGCACCACTGACATAGAGACATCAGAAAACTGTTTTAGAATCACCCTCAGGCCGACATGACAACAACAACTTAAACATCACTCCACTGTAACTCTGGCATACCTTTTTTTAAACCCTTTCAACACTCTTTGGCGAGGCGAGGCCACGACAGGCAAAAAAAAAGAAAGAAGGAAAACTACAAAAATATTACGTCAATAACGGAACAATCCGGAAGATTTAAAGACACTTCAATAGCCCACTATATTCTTCATTTAATCTCTTTATACATTTTCTAAAATAGCTAAAATTCTCATCCAGTGTGATGTGTCTCGTTTATTTCCACCTCATTATTGACTCCTTGTACTCACTTATGAAACCGGCTTATGTTTAAGTGGCGTCGCGGTCCTGTGTGTTGCGTTGCAGACAGACAGACAGACAGACAGACAGACAGACAGACAGACAGAACAGACAGACAACTTGTAGTGCATCGACTCTTGTTGTGACTCGCGGGAATACGACACATGATACATGCAGGGCTGAAGCCAGAGACAAGTAGTCCCACCATGCACCGTAACGTTCGTTTGATGTTGATGTTGTTAGAGAGAGTCCTCCACGCCACCTGACCTCCCCTCCCCTCCCCCCCCATGTGTTGTGCAGGCAGAGAGGAGCAGAGAGGAGCAGAGAGGAGAGGAGAAGGACTCAGGGAACAGAAGACAAGAGAGGAGAGGAGGAGGAGAGGCAGCCGCAGCAGTGTGAGGAGCTATACTCGAGCAGGAGGAGGAGGAGGAGGAGGAGGCGCGTGGAAACTAAAGCCTCCTGGCCGAACGGCGCTTAATCAGACCAAACAGAGACGAGTCAAAAAGTGTTAAAGCGAACAGCTTTGTTCCAGTAAACCCCCCCCGTCCCCCCCCGTCCCCTGCCCATTGGCTGAAGGAAGTGGACCAATAGAGAGGAGCGGTTTTGGGGTTGCATGGGGTTCCTCTGTGGCCCCGCCCACAGCGCAGACCTCCACCACCTAGACCACCTCCTGCCTCCTCTGCCTGTCCCGCCGCGGCGTCTCGTCCTCGCCCCCCGTTCTCCCGCGCCCTCCCTCCCCCCATGGGAGTGACTTAAGGAGGAAACACCCCCCGGGAGGGCGTCGTTTTATTGGGTCTTTGTCCCGCCGTCGCCGCGACATCCCCCCCCGGGACCCCGCGGCGGGCGAGCTCCGCGGGCGGGACAACCCCGGGGGGTCGGGCGGGGGTGTGGCCATGTCGTGGAAGAGGAACTACTTTGCGTCGGGCTGTGGCGGTGGCGGTGGGGGGGCGGGGCCTGGCGGAGGAGGAGGAGGCGGGGTCACGGCGGCGGGGGCGGGGGGGCTGGCGAGCGCCCCGCCCCGCACCATGACCTCCATCGCTCCCAGCAAGGGACTGAGCAACGAGCCGGGACAGAACAGCTGCTTCCTCAACAGCGCCCTGCAGGTCAGTGGGAGACACTGCACGCACGCGCACGTACACGTGCACGCACACACGCACCCACACTTGCATGCACGCACACTTATCGCTACACTTGTGAGGACATAAAACATTTTGGACGCCATTTTATGAATGCCATAAATGCCATGAAGTACAAATCGGTATAAATCTAAACTACGGTATTCCGAATCCCATGCAGCCCATAAATGCCTATAACGCTGGGAACACTGGGAACGCCAAAAATTACAATAAAATCAGACCGGTCTGAACTGAGTGGTGCTGTACTGTACTTGTGCTGTAGTACTGTATACTGTGCAAGCCCTCCTCCCTGGCCTCTGTGTGTGTGTGTCTTAGGCTGTGCAACAGTGACAATTGGTGGTCAACAAACGCTATTTCCGTACTCGGACGGAGGGTCCATTTGTACACTCTCAGAGTTACAGACCTACAAAGGGTCTATTTGGTTCCTATAACTATCATTTAGCTGGGGGACCCCCTGGAACTCCCTCAAGGACCCCCTGGGGGTCCCCGGACCCCACTTTGGGAACCACTGATGTACACGACGGACCACACACACGC
>NC_137879.1:6874075-6951575 GCF_963924005.1 Protomyctophum bolini | reverse complement strand
ACTCGGCTTTGTCGTTGGGAAGGTCATGTTTACCCATGGAGGATACAATACAACCATCTGACTGGATAATGTACACGCTGCATGGACACCACCACAATGGTCTGGCCTTTAATTAACACCGGAGGAAACTCCTCCACCTGCCTCAGCATGGCACTCTGCCACCATCACCGGGACAAAGATGTTTGTATTTGGGGGGTAAATGGGAACAACAACCTGAGTGTGTTTGACACAGAGACCAACCACTGCCTGTCCTGAACACACCTTCTGCACAGCTTCCTCCAGAAGGACGTTACCACCATTAGTCAGTCTTTTCCTACAATGGAGAGCTACAGTATACATATTAAGGTGGCAGGAAATTTAACCAAGGCTTTAAATGACCTATGGAAATTCAGTCCAGCGAAGAAGGTTGAGTCCAAAGGGAATGTTCCATATTTAATAAGTTACTTCACAATATGGAGACACTGTTGCATGGATGGCTGGAGATCGTATCATCCTCTTTGGAGGACAAAGATCATATAATGTTCCATTCTTAGCTCGCGCTGGTCACGCTATATAAAGTCTCTCTAGAAGCGTTAATATTCCAAACGAGAGGCGTGCTGAAGTCAGAAATGAAGACTATCAGTATTATGCCCTTTTGGTCAGAACCACAGAGAGCTCCCTATAGATTAGGAGATACGAGGCATTCTTTTGGTCAGAACCACGGAGAGCTCCCTATAGATTAGGAGATACGAGGCATTCTTTTGGTCAGAACCACGGAGAGCTCCCTATAGATTAGGAGATACGAGGCATTCTTTTGGTCAGAACCACGGAGAGCTCCCTATAGATTAGGAGATACGAGGCATTCTTTGGTCAGAACCACAGAGAGCTCCCTATAGATTAGGAGATACGAGGCATTCTTTCTGAGCCGTAAACAAGGAAGTGAACGGTAGCAGGCATCGCGAAACAGCAAGGTGTATATGGTGCAGATTGCAGAAGGAGGGAATATATTTTATTATATTTATGTATATACTGTATATATATATCGGGCCAATGGCATTTAATGTTTGTGTTTCCACAAAAAGTCGATTTGTTCAGACACATATGACGTAAATTCTCTTTTATTGTCAATGGTAAATGTGCCAAGAGTCCAGGACGATAATAAGCTGTATATGTAGCATAAAACAATGCTGCTGAGCAAGAGGAGCAGTGTGCAGGAATTTGGTTCATAAAATACATTTATTTTTTCATGACTGCTTCAGTTCTCACTGTCCAACCCAACGCACCTGCATCTGAACCAAGTGGACGTGCAAATATCTCCTTGGCATATTTTATTTGATTTAAATGATCTATAAAGAAAAGTGTCCCGCACACTCTCTGTCTGTCTGTCTGTCTGTCTGGAGCTCGCAAAAGAAGGATGCTCTTTATTAAATTGACGTTTTCGGTCGTTAGACCTTCATCGTCCGGGACAAATGTCTATTTAAAACAGTGAAAATAGCACCGGGAGACCATTTCAATGGGTGACAGTAGCAGAGTGACCAATTAGGCCTGACTTCTTAGACATTTAAAAAACGTTCGCTCCAGAGAGGACATGCCACATATTCACGGTTTTTCAAAAATAGCAGACCTACAAGCTCATAGCGTGCCACTCGGTAGATCTGCTATTTTTCAATAGCTAAAGTATAACATTACACCAAAAGGGGTTCCCGCCCCAAAATGGGTTAACCCATTCTGACCTGAGATCAGATTCATACGAGGTTTTCCACTGGACACACACTGGTCTGATGAACCCATTCTGACCTGAGATCAGATTCTAAAAAATGTCAGTCGTTCTTCGATCTTTCAAAAATAGCAGACCTACAAGCTCGTAGCGCGCCACTCGGTGGCGCGCTATGAGCTTGTAGATCTGCTATTTTTCAATAGCTAAAGCATAACATGATGCTGACACCAAAATGGGTGCCCGGTCAGAATGGGTTAAACTGCTGTAGTTAAGAGAATTGGACTTGAGGTGCTTATATCAGATCTACAAACACAATACAAACATCACAATGCATCTCATTGCGATGCATTGTGAAGCTTGTACGTAGATCAGCAATTCGTTTGTCAAATTTTCCCCTCAGAATATGGACGACGGGGGTTACGAAGTGGTTACACCTGCATCTCCCACAGACACTGCTCCTAATAATTAGGATGGGTGAATGCAGACGACACATTACATCACATATATGCAAATGAGCGGAGGCGAATACCCAGATGACTACTAACCCATTCTGACCGGGAACCCCTTTTGGTGTTAGCATCATGTTATGCTTTAGCTATTGAAAAATAGCAGATCTACAAGCTCATGAGCTTGTAGATCTGCTATTTTTTTTAAATCAAAGAACGACTGACATTTTTAGAATCTGATCTCAGGTCAGAATGGGTTAATAAAGACCAGTGTGTGTCCAGTGGAAGCCTCGTATGAATCTGATCTCAGGTCAGAATGGGCTAAAGGGGGACTAAATCACTCAATTAATTTCCTTGGGGACAAAGTGCTTCCCCAAAGGAACAGAGTTATTTATTACACTTATTGGATGGATGACTGTGCAGTGTGTCATATATATATATATATATATATATATACACCACATGTAGTTTAGTACGTCAATGGATGAAGCTCTGGGGGAGATGATTATAGGGGGTAGATATCGTCCAAAAGGAGACCTGGGAATTGCAGCTGACGATATGGATGATCCGACTGAAAGGCTCTTTGCAGTCGATGATTCGACTGCATGAAAGGCTCTTTGCACAGCAGCAATATCTTACAATAAATGCATCACATCTCTGTGCCTGTGCCTGTGTGTGTGTGTGCGCATGTGCCTGTGTGTGTGTGTGTGCGTGTGTGTGCGTGTGTGTCTGTGTGTGTGTGTGTGTGTGTGTGTGTGTGTGCGCGTGTACGTCTCTGTAATCCATGAAACTGGAGAACCGGTTCGCCGCACCGACTTCTTGAATTTGACACACGCGTTCCACACCATCACAGGGAGTACAGTACCCGGTATTTATATATATATACACGGTTGTCCAGAACCACCAGAAAAGGCTCTGGTCAGGCTCTGCCACTGCCAGTGGACCTAATGAGCTCCAAGTGCCCACACCTGATTACTTCATTCTCCACAGACGTTTGCCTGCACTGCACAAAGTCTTACACAGACAGACAGGTGCTATATGACAACGGGTATTATATGCTATGGTGGGGTGTTGTATTTATGAGACGTAGCTTGCGGAGTTAGTTCAGTCAGACATACTCGAGGGGGTTCATGCCGTGCTCAAAGGCGCATACTATACTCAAGGGGTTAACATGCTGCATTACTATGTGGGCGTATGAGTGTGTGCAAGTCCCACACGCCATTCGCCGATGCGGCAGTCAGCCGTTCCAAATGGCCCCTTACGGGGTGTGTAACTCTGAGAGTTATGGTCTAAATTAGTTTTTTGAAAGTTTGAGAACCACTGAGCCATCATTGTTTTCATTGGTAACAGCGACAGTAAGGAAGAGGCCCACATTATATTCCAAACATGGCTGCCGTGCGATGACCCGTAGCGTCCGCAGAGAATAAATAAATATGTGAGAGGAACAAACTTCAACATTATGAAATCACAGCCGGACTTTCACCTTGACAATGATTGGATTAATAATGCTCCTAAAACCACCTGCCTGTACGTGACCAAACTTCTCTATGAACTGTGCATGCGGTGAAACTCTCGGCTCCCTTTCCCCTGACTTCTTCAACCACGCATCACCAATTAAGTGTCACCATGCATGACATCATGTCAAAGCAAAGATAGCAGCTCTGCGTTGCATTAAGTATATAGAGCGACTGAGGGGTTAAACTTTAAGAAACGCTGCACTAGAGTCAGCAAGCAATTCGTCGCCACCACCACCACCACCACACCACACCCCTACCCACCCCCACCCACTGTCTGTCTGTCTGTCTAGTGCCTACACACAAGCACAGCACACACACACACACACACACTGACAGCCCTTCTGCATCGCTAAGGCTGGTGAGCTTGTTTATGAATAATGAGTCATGCGTGTGTGCGTGCGTGCGTGCGTGCGTCAGAGATTGAGTGTGCGTGGGTGCGTGCGTGCCTGAGGGACAGTCTTGTGTCAATATATCTTTCAACACTGTGTGAATTAATGTTCCAAGAACTTCTCCCTATATATATATAATTGTGCACTAGAGAGAGAGAGAGAGAGAGAGAGAGAGAGTTCTAACAACGTACGTTTACTGTTACGCGAGTGCTGTACTTAAGTATAGCCTACATGTGTTGAGTATTCTGTACTTTATACTTGAGTATTTACAATTTACAACTTACTTTTGACTCCACTACATTTCTATGAAGGGAGAACGGTACATTCTACCTGTTCTGTCTGTCTGTCTGTCTGTCTGTCTTTGCTGTCAGTCAGGCGTCTTTTTCTCTTACGCAATAGATATTTCTCATCTTTGTTTTTGCTTCTCTCCCTTCCTTCCTTCCTATATTGTTTTTTTGGTTCCGTCATCATCTATTCACCCATTGTTCTCTCAACGCGTCAGCAAACGTGTCCATGTAACGTTCAACTCCAGTGCACACACACACACACACACACACACACACACACACACACACAGAGAGAGAGAGAGAGAGGGATGGAGGGAGGGAGAAGGAGAGAAACACATACACTAGAGCCAAAGGGGCAGAATTAGAGCATTGGATTTTTAAAAGCACTTCATTAAAACCCACATCTTTCCAATTCAGCCCGTATACTACTATCGGGACGCTCAAACACCCCGCGGGACAGTTACTCAACTCATGTGATCCCGTATAACATACACACAGCTACACAAACAAACACACTTTACATTAGGAGAAGCAAATAGCCAACGTCGTGCAGGCAGCTATAGGCACAAACAACACCCCACCAGCAGCAGCCCCGATGAGATTAAAGCCTGCTCATTAAAGCCTGCACTGGATCTTATGTAGACCCAGTCCTCCATTGTTATCGTTTTAGAGAGAGAGAGAGAGAGAGAGAGAGAGAGAGAGAGATAGAGAGAGAGAGAGAGAGAGAGAGAGAGGTGGAACAGAAGAGAGGGGGTGGATGAAGACATACTGTATGTATATGCTACACAACAGGTTTGATAAGAAGTGCCAGTTCTTCACTGAGAGCAGCAGGTTTACATGTCATCATGGGTACAGTATACTATACAGGCTGATGTCTGACACAATGCATAGCTTCCCTGGCAGGGAAAAACCAACAACTGTATAGCGCCGTACACTGAGTCATCCTATTAACTATTGGTCTTGTGCGTGTGCGTGTGTGTGTGTGTGTGTGTGTGTGTGTGTGTGTGTGTGTGTGTGCGTGTGTGTGTGTGTTTACCTTGCAGGTCCTGTGGCATCTTGACATCTTCCGGAGAAGCTTCCGGCAGCTGACTTCACACAAGTGCATGGAGGATTCCTGCATCTTCTGCGCTCTGAAGGTTAGAGCCATGCGTCACACGCCGTCTACAGCAAACACAAATGATTGATTGATTGATTGATTGATTGGATACTATATTAGCAGGTTTGTTAACAGTCCAGGTACGGTCAATGGTGATGCTAATAAAAAAAAAGCCCCCGTCATGACAACAGAGGCAGCAACAACAGTAGAACTAAAGGACAAGTCATTTTGTGTTGCGTTATCTTGGGCGCTGTGCTCTGAAAATAGCCCACAACGTGTCGCGCTACAACGCATTAGGACGCAATCAAGGCCTGACTAAAAATGTCATTTTAGTCGACTAAATCAACTGTGGATTTAGTCGAATAGAATCTGGATATTTAATCAACTAAAACTAGACTAAAGTAAAACACTTCAGATGGCTATAATTTGACTAAAACTAAATTAAAATGTATTGAAAAGAGAAAAAGACTGTTGTCAAAATGAACAATGGCCCCAAGGTGTTCAAAGAGTTCAACTACAGTATGCTACAGTATATAATATTATGCTCACTTGGTATTGTATTGAACAGATCAACTCGCAGCCAAGCAAGCAAAGGCCAGTTTGTTTTTGAAGCGCATTTTTTAACAAGGCAATTTCATGTGCTTTGCATAAAGCATTAAGCAAAGGAAACGCATTATAAAAGTACATTAGGATACAATAAAAACATTTAAAAAATAAATTACAGTGCAGAAGAGAGAGAGAGAGAGAGAGAGAGAGAGAGAAACAGCATGACAGTGTGCCAGCTAGACCTGCGTGTTGTTTTCTGGGAGCTTGTTCCAGATATTTGGTGCATTAAAAAGTAAAAATGCTGCCTCTCCAACGTTTAGTTTTGATTTCAGGGATCAGAAAAGCTAGACGTTTCCCAGCTGACCTGAGAGGTCCGTCTGGCGATGTAGCAAAAAAGATCGGAAATACTCTATATTTCTAAATCATTCAACGTTTTACAGACCGGCAGTAGTGTTTTTTAAATCAATTCTTTAGAACAAAACAGAACAAAAAGGTAGGAGCGCACACCGGTAGTGGGGAGGTGCTGCTGACCGCAGGGAGACAAACCTTGGACAAAGAAAAGAGGCCGCACAGCTCGTATATATAGTCACGATGCTATAGAAACTTTTATTGAACAGACGTTTCGGCTAAACAGGATGCCTTCTTCAGGGAGTGTGAAATCAATTCTTTGACAGTGATATGATCTGATGATGATGTGATGCCTCCCCATCTTCTGCACTCCATATACGCAGCGTTTCTCACGAGTCACGACAACCACTCCGCATAAAAGTTCCCTAAACACTGTTTTAGTTGCGTGTGAGTGTCGTCTGGCCCGCAACACACTCTGCCTCCCTATATTTGGGGCATATCATTGCATTTTAAATAGCAAGAAATAGCCAATTCTGCAGCTCACAATGCCAGTTGCCTTTTGCCACACTTTTATTTATTTTTACTTGATGATCTGCTGGAAATATTTGTATTTATTTATTTGCTGATTCATAGCGCTTCACAAGACCTTTATTATGAGCAAATTCTAACAGGCGAAGAATTCAGAATGTGTTTTTTTTTCTTTTTTCACTTTGGGGGATTGCTGTGTGTGTGTGTGTGTGTGTGTGTGTGTGTATGTGTGTGTGTGTGTGTGTGTGTGTGTGTGTGTGTGTGTGTGTGTACGTGTGTGTGTGTGTGTGTGTGTGTGTGTGTGTATGTCTGTGCAATTGTGCATCATCTACTTTGCAAAGCTGCAGCGCAGCATTTTGGAGCTCTCTTATGTGATGACAACGCGTTATGAAGCCAGTGTCTCTCTCTCTCTCTCTCTCTCTCTCTCTCTCTCAGCCCTCCATGTCCCCCCCCCATGTCCCCCCCACTTGCAGCAAAAACACAGTTACTTCAGGCCAAGGACGTGCAGAGTGTGAGAGAGGCATGGGGCTGAAACTCTCTAAAACAGTGGTTTTCAACCCTTTTCGTAGTAATGGGCATTTGAGCCACAGATCGGACGGACCACCATTTGATGACATTTAGCCTCTCAGAGCCCAAAGTGTAGAACCTTTTAGTTGTCGTTGTTGGATAAGATGTTGTCTACAATTCCATGCTGTATTGATGTTGGTACCATTAACCCATTCTGAACGGGAACCCATTTTGGTGTTAGCACCATGTCGTGCTTTAGCTATTGAAAAATAGCAGATCTACAAGCTCATAGCGCGCCACCGAGTGGCGCGCTACGAGCTTGTAGGTCTGCTATTTTTGAAAAATCGAAGAACGACTGACATAATCTGATCTCAGGTCAGAATGGGTTAATCAGACCAGTGTGTGTCAACCTCGTATGAATCTGATCTCAGGTCAGAATGGGTTAAGAGAGATAACAGACAAACGTTGATCACAAATAACAATTCTTCTACATTCTCTATTTGTGTAGACTTCTTGTAAATTAACCGATGCCGAATTTTACCGATGATTTAACTAATATAACCGCTATTATATTAAGGGTAAAAATAGAATTGAGAAGGGGCCAACTCATGTTGCTATTAAGATTAGGTGATGTAATGGTGATGTAAAACAAACACAGACAAAACAAACATTAAACTCTCTTTATTGTCAATGGCGTTTTTTAATGTTTGTTTAACTAAAAACAAACATTAAACATGTCAGCTCCCCTCAAAATCAATCTAAGAACCTTTAACTGGTTGACCACCTGGAACCCCCTCAAGGACCACTGGTTGAAAACCCCCTGCCCTAAAAAGCACGCTTTTGGCAAAAAAACAAATAGTGGATCTATACAAGCGTTAGCCGCTGAAGATGCGGCGTACCGCATGTCGTACGACATGGGTTTTCCACACAGAGGACACATTCTTTCAAGGCTAAAATGCTGCACTTCAAGTTCAGGAGAGTTAGAAGGGAAAAAAAAGGTAATTAATTATCCTTGAATGCTGCCTTCGGGTATGGCATGGGAAGGAAATTGGCGCATTTTCATTTCTTTCACCGTGGTATATAAAGGCTGCTTTCGTGGTCTGGAGAGGGCAGGTTTTTCCTGGTGAAAGGGCAGGGGGTGAAGCCTCCTTTGATGTCTATGTGTCCGGTTCCAAATGGATCCAATGTGTGGTTCTTATTTAGTCACGAAGCTTTTTTTTTTTTTTTAGGCTTTCCACCTTAATTTTCTTTTTTTTGAAGGAGGGACAGACAGTAGGCTGACAGGAAAAAGGGGAGAGAGATGGGGGGGACGGGGGACACATGCGATAAAGGCTGTCGGGATCGGGAGTCGAACCCGCGGCACACTGCCAGACTGGATTACCAGCCAAGGTGCCTGGACCGCTGAGCCACGGCCATGAGGCCATGCAGTCAAAAAGCTTGTTAATATTTTTCCTTGGTTCGATAAAAACCCACAGGCGCACTTACTGTACAACCACTGTCACGTTCACTTCACGCAAATAACAAAAAATAAATAAACTACTACTTTTGCGTGACAGTCTTGTACAACAAAGTGGGCCATTCATTTACCCCCCCCCTCCCCCCAAAAAAGGAATGATACTGTATATACAAGGTTTCTGCCCGTCTGTGACGATAAATATGTGTGTGCATTTTTTTAAAGGTATAGGCTGTAGTGTAGTGGTGGTGTGTTTGCATGTGCGTAGTTGCGTACATGAGTGGGTGTGTGTGCGTGTGTGTGTACTGTGTGTGCGTGTGTGTGTGTGTGTGTGTGTGTATTGTGTAGTAGCAGTCGATGTGTGTGTTCTTACATGCTGTTCCGTCTTCTAGCACTTCTCTGTAATTAATTGGCTTGACTGAATGAGCTGAGTTAGCAGAACCCACGCTGGGCTGCTCTGTGTGCACACACACACACACACACACACACACACACACACACACACACACACACACACACACACACACACACACACCACACACACACCACACACACACACACACACACATTTGTATTACCATACTCGTGAGGACATCGATAATGTTTTAGTATACGGCAATTCTTTAACTTTAACCCCTAAACATATCCTCGGTGCCTAATAAGGGCACTGGTTCCCAAACTTTGTCATGCCAAGGACCCCCACAGTGACACTAACTAGCCCGCGGACCCCCCATGGGACCCCCAATAAGAGAAGATTCATACAGCTCTAGCAGAGATTCTCAACCCGTTTCATTTCAAGGGGACCGGCCCCCCAGTTTGACATGCATTAGTCTACGAACTACGGATTTAATGGCATTTCTATCTCTGGGACCCCCAATTTATATTGTAAAATCAATGTTAATTTAACTCTGAGAATGTGTACTCTCAGAGTTACAGACCCATAAGGGTCCATTTGGTTCCAAAGTATCATTTAGCTGGGGGACTCCCTGGAACTCCCTCAAGGGCCCCTTCCATTTTGGGAACCACTGCTCTAAGGGCCCTGTTTTCGTCAGTGCTATAAACCTTTTATCCCTAAACATCTTGTTTTTTTTTACTATTCAAATAGTCGATCTACAAGCTCACAACGTGTCGATGTAGATCGGCTAGTTGAACTATGTTTTTCAAAATGGTAAAAAAAAAGGCAAAGAAGTTTAATGATAAGGTGTTTAGCACTAAACGGAAATGGGCCCTAATCATAATCCCCAACCTGAATAATTTTCAAATTGTACATCTTCGTCCCCCCAAATCAGTTTTAACCATAAAAACAAACATAAAAGGTGGATCCTCTTGTAATGCTTTATTGGGTCGTCGCTCGCAGTTAACAGTCTTTGTATCGAGTCGTGCTTTAAATGTACCGTAATTCTGCAAACGGTTTTAATAAACATTTCAATCAATCAATCAAAAGGTCCTCGCAAAAAGTATCAAAACTCTACTACGGTATACTTGTAGGGACGCTGTAGCTCCTCACAATAAAGTACAAACGTGCAGTATGCACGCACACGCATATACACACGTACACCGCACACAGCCTCATGGGTGTGTGTGTGTGTGTGTGTGTGCATTGTACGTGAGCATTATTAGTCATCCGTGGGAGAAGAAACGGAGGCAGCTAGCGGGGAACGGCAGACATGTTTAACCCATTCTGACCGGGAACCCGTTTTGGTGTTAGCATCATGTTATGCTTTAGCTATTGAAAAATAGCAGATCTACAAGCTCATAGCGCGCCACCGAGTGGCGCGCTACGAGCTTGTAGGTCTGCTATTTTTGAAAAATCAAAGAACGACTGACATTTTTAGAATCTGATCTCAGGTCAGAATGGGTTGATCAGACCTGTGTGTGTCCAGTGGAAACCTCGTATGAATCTGATCTCAGGTCAGAATGGGTTAAGTGTTCATATCGCTCTGTCACTGGCGGTGTTATCAGCCATCCATTGTGTGTCCATTGTCACCGGTGATCAAAGAGCATAATCGTTGCCTTGCGGGGTAACTTATTCTTCTTCCTCCTCTTCTCTCTGTGAGGAGGAGGAGGAGGTCTTTCTGCCAGCGCAAGATAAAACGCTGCTAAATAAACATTTAACGTGGAGATGTACTGTACTTTATGGGGGAGAAAAAAATAACCTGCATGTGTCCCCCTTGTTTTTATTAGTCACAAGCTCTTGTTAAGACTTTTCGTTTGGTTCAGCCTCTGCCTCAGCCAATTGATTGCCATGGCAACCCCACACCTGCCAATTGATTACTTAAAGGGGAATACCACCCATTTTCAACATTTTACTATGTCATTAATATACCTTAGAGCTGTTGTGTGGAAATAATAAAAAAGCCCCCCATTATGTGTTTACTATAGAAAAAAATCATTAACATGGTGAATCACAACTTGATGATGTCATCAAGATGTGATTCACCATGTTAAAACAGTTTGACTGGTTTAAACGCGTAACCTGAATTTTAATCAACTACCCTACGCTGCCGAGATTGTTGTATTACCTTTAGAGCATACGCTGAATTATTTGGGCTTTTAATCCGTGAAAATCCAGCGAAAAAAGGTCCCTCGGTTTGTTATGATCCGATCGCACCATCCACCATCTTGGTGCACCCGGAAGACGCACAACAAGACCCGTCTCCATGAGGCGTTGTACCCCATTAATTTGCATTGGCCTCAATTTCCCAGAAGCCATAGCAGCCCACAGCATGTGACGATTTCCGGTTTCGTCATCAAAACGAAACATCTAGTCTCTATCTCCGCGGAAAAGACAGAGTTTCTTTTATTTATTACAATACGGTGGATTTTAAACACATAAAACAAAAGGCGGGATGTCGTTTATAGCAACGACAGTAACCTGGATTAAACTATTCCTGGCAGCTAAACTGATTTATTAATGATTTTTTCAGACCTCCAGTGGGGAGGGATTATAATTAGAGATGTCCATATCGGTATCTGTGAATATGCCAGTCTAACCACCGATCCGACACAGGGGTAAGGGGTTGACACTATGCCAGTCTAACCACCGATCCCACACAGGGGTAAGGGGTTGACACTATGCCAGTCTAACCACCGATCCCACACAGGGGTAAGCGGTTGACACTTTGCCAGTCTAACCACCGATCCCACACAGGGGTAAGCGGTTGACACTATGGCAGGCAAATAACATTAATGTTGGGGCATGTGGAGGTTTGCTTTCGAGTTGCCCAAACCGCAAGTGCACATTGGAGTGAGGAGTCTGCTAGAAAACGAACACAAGATAAAATGGGGTGCATACTTAGTTTACACTAGTCATTGGTTAGACATTGGTTAAGGTTAGGTTTAGGTGTGCTGCCCCGTGTGAGGTTAGGGTTAGGGTGAGGGTTTGAGATAGGTTGTAGTTGTAGGACTAATGACTGGTCTAATCAATTGACTAGTCTAAACTAATTACTGTCTAAACTAAGTACTGCACCACTGGTATCGGCTAACACAGAAATTGTGATATCGGGAACAAAGAAACTGTATCGGGGACATCCCTAGAAATTCTAATGGTAGAAAGCAGAGAAAAAGTGAAGGGCTCCAAGGCCAAATACATATCAGTTTGGGGGACTTGACCATGAAAAAGTTTCAGAACCACTGCAATAAACTTTCATAGTTTCCAAAATCAGGGACGATTCCTGATATTTCAAGGGACGCTTCGGGTCGGCAACCCCCCTGTATCTGCACCAACGGAGCGCTGGAGTCACGAATATAGAGTCACGAAGCATGCAGCGCCTCTGGGCTGAACACGAACTATGCGAATCCAAAGCTATATATAATAAAGGACTGAACGTCTATAATCATGTAAATGCATGTTGTGCAGGCAGAGCAGAGGTGGATGATGATGATGATGATGATGAGTGTATGGTGTAGTAGACGCTATACATACATACGTATATGTATAACCCATTCTGACCTGGCACCCATTTTGGTGTTAGCATCATGTTATGCTTTAGCTATTGAAAAATAGCAGATCTACAAGCTCATAGCGCGCCAACCGAGTGTCGCGATACGAGCTTGTAGGTCTGCTATTTTTGAAAAATCGAAGAACGACTGACATTTTTAGAATCTGATCTCAGGTCAGAATGGGTTCATCAGACCAGTGTGTGTCCAGTGGAAACCCTGGTATGAATCTGATCTCAGGTCAGAATGGGATAATGTACTGTTGTATAGATTCAATGTCTCTCCCCTCCCTACAGTCATCCCTCCAGAAATCACTGCAACACTTTATCTCTCTCAACAGCAGAGCCCCCCCGTTCCCCCCCTCCCCTCCCCCCCCCGTTCCTCTCCTCCTGTCCTACCAGGAGAGAGAGAGAGAGAGAGAGAGAGAGAGAAAGAGAGAGAGAGAGAAAGAGAGAGAGAGAGATGAATGAATGTGCTAGTCGGTGTGGATTGTTACTCTGCCTTCACGCACATGCAAAGACACACACGCACGCGCGCGCTCGCACTCTCTCTCATTCACACACACGCACACACGCGCGCGCACACACACACACACACACGCACACGCAAGCCTCCCTCTCTCTCTCTCTTACTCACCCGTGCCTCATCCCTCCCTCCTCACCTCTCTCTCTCTCTCTCTGTAGGGTATATTCCCCCTCCATTCTCCTTGGCGCATTGCTGCAGTCAGCACAGCCACCAGAACGCACGCACGCATGCACGACGCACAGAGACACACACACACCCCATTATTTTGCTTGTTCTCTTTCACTTTGCCTTTCTCCTCTCTCTCACTCTCTCTCTTGTGCTTATGCACACACTCACGCACGCACACACACACACACACACACACACACACACACACACACACACACACACACACACACACACACACACACACACACACACACACACACACACACATCCCTCTGTCGGGAACGACCGCATTACCTTTCTCATTTCTGGCCCAGCAGACATTCCCTCTCAGATTAATGGTACCATAGTAGTCCCATTGCAACACGCTATCTATCTGTCCACCATAGTATAGTCCCACTGCAACACGCTGTCGCACAGCCATGTTCAACCACTTATAAACCCCATTCTTTAGTTGACCAAGAATGGGTTTTGATGTTATCCAATAGCCAACGTGACTGTTGTCGACTGTTGTGAAGCTTACAGATCTATGTTTTTGAGACACCGCTCCTGTAGTCAAGTTTGAACAAAAGGACGAAGAAAGGCGCAACAGTTTTCCTGCAGTGCTTCATGTGGCCTGTACCTTTTGGGAACCCCTGCATCGTGTATGGACGCTGGACAAAGCCAAAAGCGGGTGGTGTTCGAACCCACAACCTCCGTGGTGGTGGTGGCAATGTGCAGCAATCACAAAACGGCAGTGTTTATATCACTTGGTATAGCCTCGGAAACTCGGAAGACGTTTTTTATTCCCAGGGAGAAGAAAAAAAAGTCCACTTCAATTCGACATACAGTAGCGCAAACGTCACTCACTCTCTGCTGATTTCTGATCAGGTCTGCACCTTTGTTAAATTGACGCACACACACACACACACACACACACACACACACTCCTCTCTCTGTCTCTGTCGCTCTAATTAATTAGTCTCATGTCCTGCAGCTGTGCCTGGTTTCTCCCGGGCGGATCCTGCCGGGAGCTGCCTAGTATGTGTACCTATGCCATAAACAAAAGCATCTAATCACTTGGTGGTTTGGTGTGTTCGTGTCAGTATATAGTGAGGGTTTTCTACCTTCAGTCAATTATTTTTGTTAAAACCTCTTTTCCCATGCAGGCATGGGGCTAGGCAGCTGAGATGGTATTTCAGAATTTAGGTCAGTCTGCAGAACATCAGCCATGCGTTTATCGCTCCAGGTTTAGATTTCAGCAGCTGTCTCCGTGTCTCTCGACACACAACGATAGATCTCCAGCGGGAGATATGATGAGCTGGATATACATGAAGGTGTACACGAGGACACGATTCAGAAGGATTACAGAGTCTTACTCTGCACGCACGCAGCGGTGGACAGTAACTAAGTATAGCATGGACTCGAGTGCTGCACCTGAGTGCATTGTTTAGGTCATTTACTTTACTTTGTACCACATTTTGAATACTGGACTTTTATACTTTAGAGTATTTCTATGTTATGGTATTCATAAGTAGGAAAAAAAAACTCATTTTGCACACCTACAGGGACAGGTGTGTTGGAGCAGGCAACCAGTGTGTTTAACCATTCTGAACGGGAACCCGTTTTTGGTGTTTAGCATCATGTTATGCTTTAGCTATTGAAAAATAGCAGATCTACAAGCTCATAGCGCGCCACCGAGTGGCGCGCTATGAGCTTGTAGGTCTGCTATTTTTGAAAAATCGAAGAACGACTGACATTTTTTAGAATCTGATCTCGGGTCAGAATGGGTTGATCAGACCAGTTGTGTGTCCAGTGGAAACCTCGTATGAATCTGATCTCAGGTCAGAATGGGTTAATGAGAGAAAAGGAGATACCGCACACCGTCTTCACTTATATGGCAGCAGTTTATTTAGCTGAGTAACGACGTTTACTTAGCTGAGTAACGACCATAGGCGGACTTTGAACTTGACGCCAGGGGGTGCGACTGCTTGGCGAGCGATTTTTTTTAACCTTTATTTTATTATTTTAGCGTTTTTACAATGCCCTAACTAACCCCTAAAAATGAGTTATTTAGGTAGTATACAGCAGCTCACACACATACACACATGCACTACAGCCGTACAGCGAGTCATCATATCATGATAAGAGAGATGATTACAAACTACAGTCAGAAGCCATAAGTTAAGTTTGAAAAATAAATAAATAAATATATATATATATATATATATTTTTTTTGCCAGGGGGTGCACATTTTATTAATTCGGCGGCGGTAACGTTAACCCATTCTGACCTGAGATCAGATTCATACGAGGTTTCCACTGGACACACACTGGTCTGATTAACCCATTCTGACCTGAGATCAGATTCTAAAAAATGTCAGTCGTTCTTCGATTTTTCAAAAAATAGCAGACCTACAAGCTCGTCAATAGCTAAAGCATAACATGATGCTAACACCAAAATGGGTTCCCGTTCAGAATGGGTTAAGAGCGTTTTCTCGCCATCGGTTGAGGCTTCATAATCCATATGAGTAATAATGTCTTTACTTTTGGAACAGAGTTTTAAACACTTTTATTCAGCATGGCGAAACAAAACTGTGACCCAGCCAGCAGTGTTGATTTTGCCGACTAAAACTATGACGAAAATTATTTAGTCGACTACCTGATGAAAACTACATGGAAACTAAAACTCAGTCTAAATATACTGATGAATTTTGTCAACAAATAAAAACTAGACTAAAATGTTAGGAAGGGACTAGTGGACAAGAGAACCCGTATAAGTAAAAGACACTTCATTTTACACTTGTTGCATGCTGAAAATAGAAGATCTACAAGCTTGTAGATCTGCTATTTTCAGCAAGTGTAAAATCCGTCATTACGACGGCATCAAGGCCCGCCAAAAATACATTTTAGTAGACAAAATGAACCGCAGATTTAGTCGACTAAAACCATATGACATTTAGTCGACTAAAACTAGACTAACAACTAAAACATTCCAGGTGACTAAAATATGAATAAAGCTTAAATGAAGTTTCATCCAAAGACAATGACTAAAAGCTAAATAGAAAATTGCTGCCAAAACAAACCCCAACACTGCCAAGCTAGGACACATAATGTCAGACTTGGGCACTCTATAGCATTAAGAAGTATATTGGCTGGATTTCTCTTCATCTTTCCTCCTGCTCTAATAACCTAGTTCCCCCCCCCCCCCCTTCCCCCCATGCACAGAGATCAGTGTTTCATCTTATCAATTCAATACAACAGGCAGCTTCCCTGGAGGCTCAGCCACTTGATGTGCAGAGTCTGCAGAGTGCAGACCACACGGACACTTCTAAAGGCAGTGAAGTATACACTCCGCGGGATTCCGTCAAAATATTAGCTCTGGGGTGGCCCCGCTTTTACTCTGAAACCCACGACCCGGGAAATTAACAATCCAGAAAAAAAAGTTTGCTTGACATTGCTAGCTTACATTGCTATCGTTTTAATTTATACGATAATATGATCCAAAAAGCGTTCATATTTTGATGGAGTATATCCGTCAGATCAAAACCTTGTATGCCATTGGAACTATTTGTATTAAAACTTTTCATTCAAAGTCACAACACATTTTCACAACATTTATTTAAGATGCTATCTTAGAATAGATGTAGACCTATTTGACAGTGCAGAAACATAATTGCCTTCCTTGGTGCATCAGTTAAGCGTCAACGACCGTCTAATCAGCTGGTCACAGTCACAGACACTCAGAGAGCACTCTGACTGAAAGTGACTGCATGGAGTCTGTTTCATTTCTATCCATTGAATTCTAGCCCTTGAATGATGGAATATGATTGAGGATTATTGTGATTATGGTAAACTCACATGTCGGGTTCATGTGTTTGGTCTGACGGAGCATTGGTCCGAACGACAACCTAACCTCAAACCTTCACCCTAAGGGCCGATTCATACTCCTATTTTAGAGCCGGATAAAAGTTCGGTTCGGCTCTGTAGAGCCTACAATTTGACGTCATTTGAGGTTCAGGGGGGGGCGGGTACCGTCCTAAAGTCGGCTCTTCGGTGCTACTGAAAGTTTCTGACGAGCCGAAATCATTTCGGCACTACAGCGCCGAAACAGCGGTAAAATAGGAGTATGAATCGGCCCTAACCCTAACCTCCTCCAGGGCAGCACACCTAAACCTAACCACAACCCTCTCCCCAACCCTAACCTCCCCCGGGGCAGCACACCTAAACCTAACCTCAAACCCTGACTCTAACCCTAACCTCCTCCAGGGCAGCACACCTAAACCTAACCTCAAACCCTCACTCTAACCCTAACCTCCTCCAGGGCAGCACACCTAAACCTAACCCCAACCCTCTCCCTAACCCTAACCTCCCCCGGGGCAGCACACCTAAACCTAACCTCAAACCCTCTCCCTAACCCTAACCTCCCCCAGGGCAGCACACCTAAACCTAACCCCAACCCTCACTCTAACCCTAACCTCCTCCAGGGCAGCACACCTAAACCTAACCTCAAACCCTCACTCCAACCCTAACCTCCTCCAGGGCAGCACACCTAAACCTAACCTCAAACCCTCACTCTAACCCTAACCTCCTCCAGGGCAGCACACCTAAACCTAACCTCAAACCCTCACTCTAACCCTAACCTCCTCCAGGGCAGCACACCTAAACCTAACCTCAAACCCTCACTCTAACCCTAACCTCCTCCAGAGCAGCACACCTAAACCTAACCTCAAACCCTCACTCTAACCCTAACCTCCTCCAGGGCAGCACACCTAAACCTAACCTCAAACCCTCACCCCAACCCTAACCTCCTCCAGGGCAGCACACCTAAACCTAACCTCAAACCCTCACCCCAACCCTAACCTCCCCCAGGGCAGCACACCTAAACCTAACCACAACCCTCTCCCTAACCCTAACCTCCTCCAGGGCAGCACACCTAAACCTAACCTCAAACCCTCTCCCGACCCTAACCTCCCCCGGGGCAGCACACCTAAACCTAACCCCAACCCTCTCCCGACCCCCAGCGCACCGCGGACCAATGCTCCTTCGAACCAATGCTCCGTCGGACTACAGTATGCCTCCCTCACATACGGTATCACACATACCATAATTCACTGGCTAAAAGGAAAGAAAGGAAGGACAAAAAAAGACTTTGCGGACCCTGGCTTGGACCCCACTTTGGGAACCCCTGGTTTAGAGCACTTATGACGTAAAGTGAAGTCCACATACCAGCTCCGTCCGTGTGATATATATATTTTTTAAAACCCGGCTCCACGTGTGAAGGAACCGATAGTGTCAACGTATTAATAACTAGAGCCTTTTCCTTTCCATTCTCTTATTCTCATTTTATGGACGAAGCGCGTCGAGCTACAGTACAGTGCATGTCTAGTACAGTACATGTACAGTAACAGCACACCTGCATGTCAAAGAACAGTGTCAGAGCGTTGGGCTTTATCTGCAGATATGCCTCGACCGTGTTTTGATTTAGTTTCTCTTTTGCTCCGACAAAGCACTCAGCGATCTCTCTCTGTGTGTGTGTGTGAGTTTTTTTTTGTAAGGCAAAAAAGTGCACTATAAATGCCATATATTATTCATGCAGGGCTGTTATTGAGGCCAGGCTCTGCTGCAAAGCAAGGCAAGGCCGGGTCTTTTTTTTTGTTTTTCCTATTCAGGTCCACTTTGTTTACCGTGGATTTTGCTTCCGCAGTAACGCTGGTATTTACCCGTATGAGTGGAGATTATAGACAGGCGAGTAATTAAAGTAAACAAACCACAGAGCCTATAAAAAAACATCAACGGGCCTCTCAGAAGAAGACATCTCCCCTGTCGTCGTCTTGTCTCCTCTCCGCCCAACCTCGACGGAGCAAAAAAATAAAGAACTAATGAAGACTTCAAGCATTTCCGGATAAAAAAAAAAACACAAGACAAAAAAAAGAAAGCTTGGAAATCGCTTCAGACAAAAAGAGGATATAAAAAGAACCGGGGATTTAATCCATTCTGGGCGGGAACCCATTTTGGTGTTAGCATCATGTTATGCTTTAGCTATTGAAAAATAGCAGACCTACAAGCTCATAGCGCGCCACCGAGTGGCGCGCTACGAGCTTGTAGGTCTGCTATTTTTGAAAAATCGAAGAACGACTGACATTTTTTAGAATCTGATCTCAGGTCATAATGGGTTAATCAGACCAGTGTGTGTCCAGTGGAAACCTCGTATGAATCTGATCTCAGGTCAGAATGGGTTAAAAAGTGCCTCATCACGCAGCGCTGTTCCCGACCTGTCAAAGTCTCGCTGCTTCTTTAGACCCAAAAGGAACAGAGAGTAGTTTGAGTAACTCAGTGTTCACCCGTATTCCTCAAGGACGTGGAGGATCATCAGAGAACGATGGCCCGTCGTCAACACGGGCACTGACCTGAGATCAGATTAAAAGAATGTCTTCTACATCCTGACAGTTTTCATTCTGACCTGAGATCAGATTAAAAAAATGTCTTCTATGTCAGTCGCTCTTCGATTTTTCAAAAATAGCAGACCTACAAGCTCGTAGCGCGCCACTCGGTGGCGCGCTACGAGCTTGTAGATCTGCTATTTTTCAATAGCTAAAGCATAACATGATGCTAACACCAAAACGGGTTCCCGGTCAGAATGGGTTAAGCCATTAACCCAGTTAGACCCGAGGACGTTTCTACAAAATGTTTCTGTGTCAAGTCGTTCTCAAACATTTTCATGTCAAGGACCCCCAAAAATATATGAAATTGGCTGCCATTGACCCCCATTTGAAAATATGTTGTTCCGCAGGGACCCGCACCAGAAGTTAAAAACGGTCGCTCTGAAAGAATATATATATTCAAAGATTTGCGCCGCATTTTCCCGTAAATGCTCGTAGCGCGGTGGCACTCAGTGCCGCACTATGAGCTTGTAGATCTGCTATTTATCAGTAGCTATAAAGTTTAACATAATGCTTAAAACACCAAAAGGGGTTCCCGTTCAGAATGGGTTAAGACATGAGACCGATATATAAATCAGTGGTTCTCGTTTTTGTAATTCAACATGATTTAACTTTTTTTTTTAACCCATTCTGACCGGGAACCCATTTTGGTGTTTGCATCATGTTATGCTTTAGCTATTGAAAAATAGCAGATCTACAAGCTCATAGCGCGCCACCGAGTGGCGCGCTACGAGCTTGTAGGTCTGCTATTTTTGAAAAATCGAAGAAACGACTGACATTTTTTAGAATCTGATCTCGGGTCAGAATGGGTTAATCAGACCAGTGTGTGTCCAGTGGAAACCTCGCATTAATCTGATCTCAGGTCAGAATGGGTTATATAGCAGATGTACTGTATAAGCTCACAGCATGGAACACGCAGTGAGCTTGTATATCTGCATTTTTTTTAATAGCCAACACTAAAATAAAATAAAAAAGTCATCTCAGGTTTTGCTAACCATTTGGGGACCTATAATATTCTCCCGCCTAACAATCCCTGCCCGCCTAACCTATGAAACATGCTATTGAGAGGAAAGAGACCTTCCTCAAATCCTCCTCCCATGCATGTATTGACCTGACCATGTCTAATGATCATTTCCTGCTTTTGGCAATATAGAAGTGTATATTTGTACAGTCTATTAAATCTTATGATGAATTGAAAAAGGTGGACCCTCTTGTAAACAAGTGTAATGCTTTATTGGGTCGTCCACTCACAGTTGACAGATTGAGTCGTGCTTGAAATGTACTGTAATTCTGCAAACCGTTAATAAATAAATACTTCAATCAATCAATCAATCAATCAGCCAACCAAAACAGACTTCTTAGTATTGCCTCTATAAGATTATTGGCCTTCCCAACACCCACACTTTCTGATACGAACGATAAAGCCGTCGTATGTTTAGCACTCACAATAGCAAATGACACTGATCATCATGCCCTCAATCGTCACGACGAGAGATACAGAAACTTTGAAAAGGCAAAAGGTACCCTATGTACTTTGCTGTTGGTGTTATGCTGTTTTGAGCAATATTGTTGTGTTTTCTGTGGAACAGACTGTGACAAACACAATAATGTAATGATGCTGAATCAGCCTGAGACCCTTTTTGGAGTACAAACGTTTATATAATATTCTATTGGGGGCACATGAGTTTCATGTATAATGCACATACCGTTATTAACTTATTTTCTTTACGGGCTCCGACCTACTTTGGAACGATTCGAGTTCCGGAACAAAGCGAGCCGGGAATGTTACGCCCCAATGCAACAATGCAACAATAGCCCGTTTGTTGTACTGTGTGTTGTTGTGAGAGAACGCGTCGTACCCGACGTTGTCAGATTATCCAGGGCGGTAGAAAGAACCACTTAGGAGAGATCAACAACATATGGTGTGATACGGGAAGCGCTAATGTCGTCAGAAACTAAACTGCTGATGTTGTGTTGATTACGCAGAATATACGTACAGATGGGAGACGGAGAGAGACTTTGAGTACTGGAAAAAAAAAACAGTCTTGGACTTATAACGAGGTTTCCACCTGACAGACGCGGCATATGTACAGTATTTATATACGTATACACATAATTGTTTGTTGCCATGTCAACAGGTGTGTTACTTATTTTATAGACTATGGATGTTTGCCCAGGGCGGCTGTGGCTCAGGAGGTATAGAGCAGGTCGTCCAATGATCCATGGGTCGACGGTTTGAACCCTGGCTCCTCCTTGGGCACGTTTGTGTGATGCCGTATAGTATGATCAAGTAGGGCGTTCATTTACGAAAAATAAAGTAGTAAAAAATATATATATATATAAATTAGAATCTGGAGATAGGAGGTTTCTGCCCGACACAGCGACGATTTGTAACGGCGTTAAGTGGAAGAACTCATAGTCAGCGTTTGTGTGTGTTTGTGTGTGTGTGTTCATTTGCAGAGTATCTTTGCTCAGTTCCAGTTCAGCAGTGAGCGCGTGCTTCCGTCGGATGCTTTGCGGAGCGCGCTGGCCAAGACCTTCCAGGACGAACAGCGCTTTCAGCTGGGAATCATGGATGACGCCGCAGAGTGCTTCGTGAGTCACCAACCACACGCGCACGCACGCACGCACACACACACACACACGCACGCACACACACACACACACACACACACACACACACACACACACACACACACACACACACACACACACACACACACACACACACACACACACACACACACACACACACACACACACACACACACACACACACACGCACGCACACACACACACACACACACACACACACACACACACGCACGCACACACACACACACACACGCACACACACACACACACACACTCGTTCAACCTTTCCATGAGACTCTCAGAGAGATCATTGAGGGAGACCCTCATTTACAATGATGCCGGATATTAACAACACAGCAAGACAATTATGTTGACAACGATCAGTTATTTACTGTAAGTAAATTCCTAAAATGGCCAATAGATGCTATAAGGGGATATTGTTTTAGTTTAGGATGTTCTGCAGGAAACACATGCACTATAATATATATATATATATATAACAAATAACAATATATATATATAGTGCTGAAAGCACAGATTTAACAAGAGGAACCAGAAGGATGAGCCATTCGCTAGAGCGAGATAGAATGCGACTATAGGGGTTCTGACGTAACATGGGTGGAAACACCAACGCACGCACGCACGCACGCACGCACGCACGCACGCACGCACGCACGCACGCACGCACGCACGCACGCACAAACAGATGGAAGAGAGAGCAGGTTGTTAGCGTTAAGGTCAGTGGGAGGCTGCAATGTGTCCAGGACAGGACAGGACCGGACAGGACAGGACAGTCACAGGACAGATCCTCTGTCTGCACTGTTGGAATGAATTGGAACTCCATGGCCTTTTCTTTGCTGCAGTCTCTGGTATAATAATTTGTAGTGTAGTTCGACTGCATGGCGTGCGTTTCGCCCAAGCGAGGACCGCAAACAAACAGCAGCAGCAGCATCAATCAAGAACCGATTTATTGAACGAAGACCAAACGAAAACTAATGGGATGTTTTTGTAAGATCGCTGTGGGTCTTCGATTGTTGTTGTTGTTTACAGCAGTGGTTCCCAAACTTTTTCATGTCAAGGAAGGACCCCCAAATTGACACTCATCAACCCGCGGACCCCCGTTAGAAAAGATATGCCAGGGACCCGCCTATAAGAGAAGAGGTTTACGGCTCTAGCAGTGATTCTCAACCATTTTAATTTCAGTCTGATTATGAAAGCATTAGGCTATACGGACCTCCATTTAACCCATTCTGACCTGAGATCAGATTCATACGAGGTTTCCACTGGACACACACTGGTCTGATGAACCCATTCTGACCTGAGATCAGATTTTAAAAATGTCAGTCGTTCTTCGATTATTTTTCAAAAATAGCAGACCTACAAGCTCATAGCGCGCCACTCGGTGGCGCGCTATGAGCTTGTAGATCTGCTATTTTTCAATAGCTAAAGCATAACATGATGCTGGAACACCAAAACGGGTTCCCGGTCAGAATGGGTTAATGGCATTTCTACTTCTGGGACCCCAAAGTATATTGTAACATTCAATGTTATAATTTAACGCTGAGAGTGTGCAAATGGAACTTTGTATACACTCTCAGAGTTAACAGACCCAAACTATCATTTAGCTGGGGGACCCCCTGTAACTCTCTCAAGGACCCCTGGGGGTCCCCGGACGCCACTTTGGGAACCACTGCTTTACAGTAGGTATATATACTTCATCATAGTAGCGGCAGTGGTGGAAAAAGTACACAATTGTTTTACTTAAAGGTTTAGGGAAACGGAAATGGTGAGCATTTTATTTTGAAGTTTCAGACCGGTGTTTCAACATGAAACACCGGTCTGTATAGTTTCTGAACCAATCAGAGCGTCGCATCCCTTCAGGCGATGGGACGGTAGCTATGCTGCTATACGCAGAAGCATGGAGTGTGTTTGTTTACAAAGTCAGATAGTTTACTGTTAAGTGGCTTATTTCTATACCTATAATGTTTTCAGATACATATTTTCAGCGTGATGATGATTGAGTTGAAACCGAGTAATATACACGGTCTGGATGTTCTCTTGAATGGGGGATAAAAAACTGAGGATTTCTGTAATCAGTAGCAGCTGTGCTGCACGGATGCGCAGATATGGGGAATTAACCCATTCTGAACGGGAACCCATTCTGGTGTTAGCATCATGTTATGCTTTAGCTATTGAAAAATAGCAGATCTACAAGCTCATAGCGCGCCACCGAGTGGCGCGCTACGAGCTTGTAGGTCTGCTATTTTTTTGAAAAATCGAAGAACGACTGACATTTTTTTAGAATCTGATCTCAGGTCAGAATGGGTTAATCAGACCAGTGTGTGTCCACTAGTGGAAACCTCGTATGAATCTGATCTCAGGTCAGAATGGGTTAAACGGGTTGAGCATACTTAATAGACTAGACTCCTGAGAAGTGTTGCCTGGTGTCTTGAGCTGTCCCCTAAAACGGAAAAACACCCCATTTCACCTGACATTCTCAAAGAGCCTCTCATGGACCGTGATGAGAATAATCTCCTATTAGTCCGTCACGTGGCGCCGGTATGTCCCGGTGGTGTCACTGGCGGCTATCCCGGCAACCCGAGGCGAGATCACCATCTTTCACAGGAAATTACAGATTTAATTTTGTTGTCAATCACAATGCAGGTGAAGAAAGCAAGCATGCGTGCAAAACACCGTTTTGGCGGTTTGAAATGATGAAACGCGAAACGTATTATACTGACTGCCTATAGGTTGCCTATATGTCTAGAACATGCCCCTGCGGTGTGTGTGTGCGAGTGTGTGTGTGCGAGTGTGTGCGTGTGTGTGTGCGTGAGCATGCATGCATGCGTGTGCTTAAAGGCTATATGGATTGCGTTTATCTAGGTAGGGAGCCATCGATACAGATAATTGCTTCCCAGCTAACAAGGGATGGTGCAATCAGTCAAGAGAGAGAGAGAGAGAGAGAGAGAGAGAGAGAGAGAGAGAGAGAGAGAGAGAGAGAGAGAGAGGGTGGGAGGGGGGAGGGTGACAGGGCACATTGAACAATGAAGTGCTTCAATGTATTTTGAATAAGGTACGGTGAGGACTCAGTATACAGTAACACACTGCATTACGTAGAGTTGTTTCCCTGTATTCAATATGCTAATAATATTCATCAGTGACTTTAATTTCACTTCACAAAAAAAAAAAATCTCCTCAAGGCTTCATGCGGAGTGTAATCGATAGAAGATAAGTAATTATTTGGGCGAACTATACGCCTTTAAGTCTCTGTCTTTCTTTTTCTTTCTTTCTTCTATACTCCAAAAGTCCATACTTTGAGTTAGCGCATGTGCGTGCGTGCAAAGTGTGTGTGTGTGTGTGTGTGTGACTGAGAGTCGCTTGTATGATCGATTGCCAGTAAATGTATTCAGTCAGGGAATCGGGCAGCTTCCTATGAAATATAGATGCTGTTCCCTCAATCAGATTAACAAGAGCACGCACACGCCCACGCACGCACACACACACACACACACACACACACACACACACACACGTTCATCGTGTGTGTGTGTGTGTGTGTTTCATTAGGAGAACCTGCTGATGAGGATCCACTTCCACATCAGTGCAGAGAGCAGAGAGGACATCTGTACAGCTAAACACTGTATACCACACCAGAAGTTTGCTATGACGCTGTTTGAACAGGTGAGACGCACGCATGCAAGCACACACACACACACACACACACGAGTACTTCTGATTGCTGTGTGGCTGCCTTGTCTACAGCAACAACCTATGACATCCCATAGTCTGCACGCCATGAAGAAGAGACCCATCGCTGAACTTGTTATCATTAGCCTAACTGTAGGCCTAGATACATCTATTTGAATGTGCAGTAAATAGGATGCACCACATTTATTCATTATGATCGGTTTGACAAGTAGAAATATAGGCCTCCATATTTTCAGCTACAGAGACACCAAGATACAAATATTGTATACGTTTGTATCTGCCAGTGTGAATGCATAAGCGTCATTTACTCCACAAATATTTTTGAACCAAAACACATTTCTCCAGGAACAGGTTCCTCACTGTATCTATTATTTCTCAAAGTCGGCACGCACACACACACACACACACACACACACACACACACACACACACACACGCATGCACGCTGCAGACACACACAAGGTGAACAGGCATTTGTCCAAGGTCCTCAACCCCTTTCAATTATTCATCAATTTTATAGTTTCTGCAATAATTCCTGCAGCCATTTACGCATGCACGCACACGCGTACGCGCGCGCGCACACACACGCACGCGCGCGCACGCACGCACGCACGCACGCACGCACCCACACACACACACACACACACACACACACACACACACACACACACACACACACACACACACACACACACACACACACACACACACACACACTCTTCAGGCTGAAAATAAATTCTAATAGAATATTTATGTTCTTTTGACATAAATATTCTATTAAGAGTTTATATTTAGGCGCAGGTGTGCTATTTTAGATTTAGGCTTGGGTGGTTAAAACCAGTATTGCGAGCCGGTTTACTGTTGCCTCGCTCTACAATACAGTCTGGAGCAACGGAAGCTCTGAGAATTAACAAGCGATAATTAAGCTAATGTGACACCTCCTCCTATTTGAAGAAAAAAAAAAAAAAATCTAAACATACATAGCTTGCTGCTTAGCAAAAATGGAAATTCTCAAATAAAATGTATATATTTATATATTTTCGTGACGGGAAATGAGGACAGCTTCCGTTCTGGGATTGCAGGAGGTGTAGTTCTAATCTATAGCATTCAGAAATTGTGGAATAGTTGTCTACAAGAGACTATAGGTTAAAACTGACATGACAGATACTTACGTAGCGTATTTGTGTGTGTGTGTGTGTGTGTGTGTGTGCGCGTGCGTGCACACACACTTGTAGTGTGTATGTAACAGTTGTGGAGCGACGTCGGACCCTCTGCCATTCATTCAGATGGTGCACTACATCTCTACAACATCACTCTGGTAAGATAACACACACACACACACCCGTGCACGCACACGCACACCCACACACACGCGCGAATGGCCACACTCATGCGCGCGCACGCACGCACACGCCAGGAAGTTCAAAGCGGTTACCGGTATATAACAAAAAGACCTCCCAGGCTGCCAGTCAATGAAATAAGGAAAGGGTGGAAGTGATCAATCAGCACTCTGATTGATGGGCCCCAGAGGGTCCACAGAAAGCCTATAAACAGAACACACGCCGGGGGGACAGAGGAATGGGTGCCTATATATCTCCCCATCACAACAACACAACAGGGTTCTGTGATGTTCCATTTCAGGGGTCGGCAACCTTCAGTTTCATTATGACACTACATCAAAATAAAACATGTTTCCAGCTGAGTTTCATTGTCCATATATACAGTATAGGCTATACAATACAGTAACAGCCTAGAATATCTTCTTTCACATTAGGATCATGTAACCCTGATCATTGGACAATAACTCACCTATCTCGTCGTCTCCCAGTAAAACTCGCGTCAGCAGGCCTTGCCGTGTCGAACGGTCGGGGGTGGATCGTATGATATCGTTACGTCATGTTGTAGTCATTGTTTTGTAGTCATCAGGCAGGAACCATCCATCCATCCGGAAGTTCCTTTCCCTGGAAGAATAACAACAATAACAATGAAAGCTCTCGTATAGCCTGCGGCTTTTATTGAGAAAACTCAAGAATTGAGGGAGAAGGAAGTTCCAGGTTGATCTTTCCTGACTTATCGTTAGTTTCACAGAAACAAAAAGGACAGGAAGAAAAAGGGACCCCTCTATTCCTCTTCCTCAAGGGGGAAGAGAGATCAATCAGAGAAAACAAACAAATGATCCACATGTGTCTCTACACATACATCTACACACCTCAGATAAGATGTGTACTGTAAGTAACATGTACCATGTGATACTGTGGGCATTGCTTAAGGTGTGAGAAAAACATAAACAAGGGCCAGTATAGTGCCCTAGCCAGGGCCAGATCTACCATATTGGGCACTTTGGGCACGTGCCATGGGGCCCTTTTTTTTTTTTTTTTTTTAGCTCCACTGAATCCGAATGAAATAAATGGTGTTTAAAAAGGCGAACCGGAATAGGCATAAAACCGCCCTGAAACAGCGAAAATGCAGGCACAAAGATTTACGCATGCATGTGAAGGGGGGCCCTTCGACCTTCAGTGCCCAGGGGCCCTCAAGAGGTGTTAATCCGGCCCTGGTACTAGCCCTGGGTTCCAGCCTGCTTCGCTGCGTTCCGTCAATTGTTTTGCAAGTTTCTTCTGGGTCTCTTCTCAGCTTCCATCATGTATCCATTGTATTTAGAAAAAAACATTTTGTACCTTTTATGTCGGAAGTACAAGTAAAGTGTTTTCAACTTTTGAGTGAGGTTTTCCTGTCCATTCTATATGTTATGCATACCCTTTACCCCTAGACTAATTGGTGCGTAACATCGTATATAAGTAAAGTAAAGCTAATATGTTCTAAAATATACAGAGCCGTAATTCCCCCTTCATATTACTGTTGATCAATTGTACTTTTAACACAATTCACATTATGAAATAGTAATAATGATGTTAGTGAAGTAGGTATGGAGGCATGGGAAGACCTCTGTTACTGAACAAGCAATATAGCAATGATTTACTAGAGCCATTTTAACAAAACATATCCTGTACAGCACCTTTAATATTTCACAAGTTCTGTAGTTGAAACTACTGAAACTCATCAGAGTCAAAGAGGTGTAAACTGGTCTCAGTTCATCCATAATGTGATTCATTAGCAGGTGATCTGTCCAATGCCAGACAACAAGTGACCATTAACACTTTGCATTTGAATGCATTGTCTATAGTGACTGAAGCATCAGTCATCATCATTTAGCCTGTTTACATTTTAACATGTAAGAATGTGGGGTTTGTTCATTATTTAGCATTTGAAAAACATTGAGTGCAGTCATCAGAAATAAAATATGACATCGTAAAATATGTGAAGGCCTTCACATTGTGCCTACTATTTATGAAGACTGTCAAATTGAACTTACGTTGCAACTTAAAAAATATAGTACAGGAGATGCTGTAGTATAAGACTGTCTGCATTAATTTAGGGGGTGGGTGGCAGTTTGTGATTTGGAAAACAAATAGGCCTAACTGTTTGTTTGTAATGATGTAAACCACAGTATGAGCAGTTGTTTCTTCACCAGAGCTGGTTCTACTTGGTTCTGATGTTACTGAAAGAATGTAGAGCAATCCTCTTTGACTGATGCTGTATTAATTAATATCCACTTATATTATTCAATACTGTTAGACATATATTATCCAGATACTCATTGCATGTACATAATATCCATTCCATAGCATATCATTTGTGAATATAAGTCTCCAGTAGGAGTCCCAGTGGAGAGTGTTTGGTGTTTTAAGGTTTATTATAAACCAGCAGTTTTTATGCACCACATATGGAAAAACTCCCAGAAAAAAAAAATGCTTTGACTCTTATTTGAGATTAATGCTGACTCCTGCATTTATTTTACTCACGTCCACATATGCTAATAGGATGTACTTATGTCCATACAACAATGTATTATAATTGGATATAGTTTAGATTAATTAAATATGAAGCTTACAAAGCAATCTCACATTTAGCAACATTTAGTTTCTTTCTAGAATGTTGCATAGAGCATGACCTGGGGGATGAGCTACAGAGGGGTGGAGCATGCAGCAGTTTGTTTCTATTGTTCTCCTCTTTGGCCAATCAACACCAAGCAGTTAGTGGTTCCACATCTGGCTCTCTAGTATAAGAAGAGTTTGTAGTTGTCAGTTCTCCACAACTCCTCCAGGATATCAATCCTTTCTGATCACATCTGACTGTGGACTCCAGACTTCAGCTGAAGATGAACTCTACCAATGCCACTATGAACAGTTCTGCTCAACAGGGAGGACCCAATGATCATCAAGACCTCTGTAAGTTACTTACTGTGTCTATATGGATATACAGCATGTCATAAAAAGTTGTTTGTTTTGTTTTAATATTAGCATTGACTTAAAATACAGTTGTTTGTCTCATTTTCTAAAATGCACAACATATAGTAATTTATCAAACTATAAATGGATGCTAATGTATGATTGTGTGCATTAACTTTGTTAGTTTCTGCAATTTTAAGTCTATGAAGTACAACTAAGCAATGTTTCATTTGTCTTTGTCCAATTCAGTGTTGCATCATCAGCCTGGTTTACCTGTTCTACCAGAGGTGAATGAACAAAGAACCTTCACTAGAGAGAAACCATATGGATGTGATCAGTGTGGACAACACTTCTATACAATGAGCAACCTTAAAAACCACCAGAGAATTCACACTGGAGAGAAACCATATGGATGTGATCAGTGTGGACAACATTTCTCTGACATGTCAACCCTGAAAAAACACCAGAGAATTCACACTGGAGAGAAACCATATGGATGTGACCAGTGTGGACAACACTTCTCTCAAATGTCCACCCTGAAAAAACACCAGATGATTCACACTGGAGAGAAACCATATGGATGTGATCAGTGTGGACAACACTTCTCTACAATGAGCAGCCTTAAAGGCCACAAGATAACTCACACTGGAGAGAAACCATATGGATGTGATCAGTGTGGACAACACTTCTCTCACATGTCCACCCTGAAAAAACACCAGAGAATTCATACTGGAGAGAAACCCTATGGATGTGATCAGTGTGGGAAACAATTCTCTCTTTTGGCCAACCTTAAAAGACACCAGACAACTCACACTGGAGAGAAACCACATGGATGTGATCAGTGTGGACAACACTTCTCTCAAATGTCCACCCTGAAAAACCACCAAAGAATTCACACTGGAGAGAAACCTTATGGATGTGATCATTGTGGACAACACTTCTCTACAATGAGCAGCCTTAAAGGCCACAAGATAACTCACACTGGAGAGAAACCCTATGGATGTGATCATTGTGGACAACACTTCTCTACAATGAGCAGCCTTAAAGGCCACAAGATAACTCACACTGGAGAGAAACCATATGGATGTGATCAGTGTGGACAACACTTCTCTCTCAAGTCAACCCTGAAAAATCACAAGATAACTCACACTGGAGAGAAACCACATGGATGTGATCAGTGTGGACAACACTTCTCTAGAATGGCACACCTTAAAGTACACCAGAGAATTCACACTGGAGAGAAACCCTATGGATGTGAACATTGTGGACAACACTTCTCTCAAATTGCAAACCTTATAACCCACCGGAAAATCCATACCGGAGAGAAACCCTATGGATGTGAATAGTGTGGGAAACAATTCTCTCTTTTGACCAACCTTAAAAGACACCAGATGATTCACACACATCCCACCAGGATCAATTGATTGATTGAACCTGTAGATTTTCAGTAATTTACATTTAGATGATTTATTATTTTGTCTCAGAGTTTGTTCATGAATGCTTGTAATTCCCTTTGTCATACAGTGGATATTTAAATGGCTATTATGAAAGTTTTTTCTTCTTCTTGCCACGGTTTTTTTCTTAGTATATAATACATTAAGTTTCTTCTTGTATTAAGAAAAACTATTTTGTACCTCTGTAACTTTTATGTCTGAAGTACAAGTAAAGTGTTTTCAACTTTTGAGTGAGGTTTCCTGTGTTTCCATTGTATATGTTATGCATACCCTATACCCCTAGACTAATTGGTGCGTAACATCGTATGTAAGTAAAGTAGGCTAATATGTTCTTAAATATACAATAGAGCCCAGGCCATAATTCCCCCTTCCTATTACTGTTGATCCATTGTACTTTTAACACAATTCACATTATGGAATAGTAATAATGATGTTAGTGAAGTAGGTATGGAGGCATGGGAAGACCTCTGTTACTGAACAAACAATATAGCAATGATTTACTAGAGCCATTTTAACAAAACATATCCCGTACAGCACCTTTAACATTTCACAAAGGAAGTTCTGTAGTTCTGCTGAAACTCATCAGAGTCAAAGAGGTGTAAACTGGTCTCAGTTCATCCATAATGTGGTCATTAACAGGACAGATCAGTCCAATGCTAGACAACCAGTGACCATTAACACGTTTAATCTCTGCATTTGAATGCATTGTCTATAGTGAATGAAGCATCAGTCATCATCATTTAGCCTGTTTTTTTATTTTATTTTTACAGTAAAGTGTTTGAATTTTACTAATTTGAGCCACTGGAAATG
Organism: Protomyctophum bolini; assembly: GCF_963924005.1. NCBI lineage: Eukaryota > Metazoa > Chordata > Actinopteri > Myctophiformes > Myctophidae > Protomyctophum > Protomyctophum bolini. The sequence goes on along the minus strand of NC_137879.1, from coordinate 6,918,859 downwards.
TCCTGACTGCACACACATGAATCCACATTACAACCAAGTGTAACATGTTGATGTATGTCATTAAATGTTCAGATTAATTGAAAATGAAGGACCGTGATGTAAACAATTTTTTTGTATATTTTCCCTCGTATCAGGTTTTTTGTATTGACCTGTACTTTTGTTGAACTGTACCCATTCTACAAACGGAATAAAATGTTGAATCAATCATTTGTTTGTGCTTTATACAAATATATAATACAATTGTTGTGTTACTCAACACTAAAACAAACTGCCTATATGTTTATTTTTGTTATATGATGGATATTCAAAATGCTAATATGAAAGGTTGTTCTTTTCTTCCTGTTTTGTTTTTCTTAGTATATAATCAAAATGTACAAGCTAGTCTATACTTAAACAAATCAACTTAAAGTATGAGTAGATGTTAAAATCCGCCAAACATGTTTGAAAGTGAAACATCCATTTAAACATGCAGTCTTTGTTCAGTACCAGGAGTCTGCCCATCGCACAATCTCTTTGGTAAACATGTGGGTTACAAATGCCATCCTAAAGGAGAGAAAACCCTGCAAAGATTTATCAGCTTGTGTTTTAGTTACAGAATTATATTCTGTATGTATCCTATATGAGTTATATGACTGGATATGGAGACATGGGAAGACCTCTGAACAAACAATAATTATATCAATGATTTGTTACTCAACAAACAATATAGCAATGATTTACTAGAGCCATTTAACAAAACATATCCCGTACAGCACCTTTAACATTTCACAAAGGAAGTTCTGTAGTTCTGCTGAAACTCATCAGAGTCAAAGAGGTGTAAATTGGTCTCAGTTCATCCATAATGTGATCATTAACAGATGATCTGTCCAATGCCAGACAACCAGTGACCATTAACACGTTTAATCTCTGCATTTGAATGCATTGTCTATAGTGACTGAAGCATCAGTCATCATCATTTAGCCTGTTTACATTTTAACATGTGGTAAGAATGTGGGGTTTGTTAATTATTTAGCATTTGAAAAACATTGAGTGCAGTCATCAGAAATAAAATATGACATCGTAAAATATGTGAAGGCCTTCACATTGTGCCTACTATTTATCAAGACTGTCAAATTGAACTTACGTTGCAACTTAAAAAAGATAGTACAGGAGATGCTGTAGTATAAGACTGTCTGCATTAATTTAGGGGGTGGGTGGCAGTTTGTGATTTGGAAAACAAATAGGCCTAACTGTTTGTTTGTAATGATGTAAATCACAGTATGAGCAGTTGTTTCTTCACTAGAGCTGGTTCTACTTGGTTCTGATGTTACTGAAATAATATAGAACAATCCTCTTTGACTCTGCTGCATTAATTAATATCCACTTATATTATTCAATACTGTTAGACATATTATCCAGATACCCATTGCATCATTGCATGTACATAATATCCATAGCATATAATTTGTGAATATCAGTCTCCAGTAGGAAAATAATCGTGTTTTCTTTATTATATGCTTTGACTCTGACAATGTCTGTTATTTGGGATTAATGCTGACTCCTGCATTTATTTTACTCACGTCCACATAGGCTAATAGGATGTACTTATGTCCATACATCAATGTATTATAATTGGATATAGTTTAGATAAATTAAATATGAAGCTTACAAAGCAATCTCACATTTAGCAGTTTATTTCTAGAATGTTGCATAGAGCATGACCTAGGGGAGGAGCTACAGAGGGGTGAAGCATGCAGCAGTTTGTTTCTATTGTTCTCCTCTTTGGCCAATCAACACCAAGCAGTTAGTGGTTCAACATCTGGCTCTCTAGTATAAGAAGAGTTTGTAGTTGTCAGTTCTCCACAACTCCTCCAGGATATCATTCCTTTCTGATCACATCTGACTGTGGACTCCAGACTTCAGCTGAAGATGAACTCTACCAATGCCACCATGAACAGTTCTGCTCAACAGGGAGGAACCAATGATCATCAAGACCTCTGTAAGTTACTTACTGTGTCTATATGGATATACAGCATGTCATAACAAGTTGTTTGTTTTGTTTTAATATTAGCATTGACTTAAAATACAGTTGTTTGTCTCATTTTCTTTTTTTATGCACAACATATAGTAATTTACCAAACTATAAATGGATGCTAATGTTTGATTGTGTGCATTAACTTTGTTAGTTTCTGCAATTTTAAGCAATGTTTCATTTGTCTTTGTCCAATTCAGTGTTGCATCATCAGCCTGGTTTACCTGTTCTACCAGAGGTGAATGAACAAAGAACCTTCACTGGAGAGAAACCATATGGATGTGATCAGTGTGGACAACACTTCTCTCAAATGGCAAACCTTAAAAGCCACCAGAGAATTCACACTGGAGAGAAACCATATGGATGTGATCAGTGTGGACAACAATTCTCTCAAATGTCCACCCTGAAAGACCACCAGAGAATTCATACAGGAGAGAAACCCTATGGATGTGATCAGTGTGGACAACACTTCTCTCAGAAGTCAACCCTGAAAAGACACCAGCTAATTCACACTGGAGATACATCATATGGATGTGACCAGTGTGGACAAAACTTCTCTGAAAAGTCAACCCTGAAAAGACACCAGAGAATTCACACTGGAGAGAAACCATATGGATGTGATCAGTGTGGACAACACTTCTCTCAAATGGCATACCTTAAAGGCCACCAGAGAACTCACACTGGAGAGAAACCGTATGGATGTGATCAGTGTGGACAACACTTCTCTCAAATGTCCAACCTGAAAAGACACCAGAAAATTCACACTGGAGAGAAACCCTATGGATGTGATCAGTGTGGACAACACTTCTCTACAATGGACAACCTTAAAAGCCACCAGAGAATTCATACTGGAGAGAAACCCTATGGATGTGATCAGTGTGGACAACACTTCTCTCAAATGACAAACCTTAAAATCCACCAGAGAATTCACACTGGAGAGAAACCCTATGGATGTGATCAGTGTGGACAACACTTCTCTGAAAAGTCAACCCTGAAAAGACACCAGGAAATTCACATTGGAGAGAAACCATATGGATGTGACCAGTGTGGACAACACTTCTCTTACAAGTCAACCCTGAAAAACCACCAGAAAATTCATACTGGAGAGAAACAATATGGATGTGATCAGTGTGGACAACACTTCTCTGAAAAGTCAACCCTGAAAAGACACCAGAAAATTCACACTGGAGAGAAACCATATGGATGTGACCAGTGTGGACAACACTTCTCTCAAATTGCAAACCTTATAACCCACCGGAAAATCCATACTGGAGAGAAACCCTATGGATGTGATCAGTGTGGGAAACAATTCTCTCTTTTGGCCAACCTTAAAAGCCACCAGAAAATTCACACTGGAGAGAAACCCTATGGATGTGATCAGTGTGGACAACACTTCTCTACATTGAGCAGCCTTAAAAGCCACCAGAAAATTCACACTGGAGAGAAACCACATGGATGTGATCAGTGTGGACAACACTTCTCTCAAATTGCAAAGCTGAAAAACCACCAGAGAATTCATGGAGAGAAACCATATGGATGTGATCAGTGTGGACAACACTTCTCTCACAAGTCCACCCTGAAAAGCCACAAGATAACTCACACTGGAGAGAAACCCTATGGATGTGATCAGTGTGGGAAACAATTCTCTCAAATGACAAACCTTAAAAGACACCAGAGAATTCACACTGGGGAGAAAACCAAATAATTGTGATGTGTTATCTTATACTAAAACAGCTGAACTCTCTGGATCCCACCAGGAACAATTGATTGATTGAACCTGTAGATTTGCAGTAATTTACATTTAGAAGATTTATTATTTTGTCTCAGAGTTTGTTCATGAATGCTTGTAATTTCCTTTGTCATACAGTGGATATTTAAAATGGCTATTATGAAAGTTTTTTCTTCTTCTTACCATGGTTTGTTTGTCTATAGTGAATGAAGCATCAGTCATCATCATTTAACCTGTTTACATTTAACCTGGGGAAAGAATGTGGGGTTTGTTCATTATTTAGCATTGGAAAAACATTGAATAAAAGTGCAGTCATCAGAAATAAAATATGTAAGTAAAGTGTTTGAATTTTACTAATTTCAGCCACTGGAAATGTCCTGACTGCACACACATGAATCCACATTACAACCAAGTGTAACATGTTGATCATGTATGTAATTAAATGTTCGGATGAATTGAAAATGAAGGACCCTAATGTAAACCATTTTTTTGTTTATTTTTCCTCGTATCAGGTTTTTTGTATTGACCTGTACTTTTGTTGAACTGTACCCATTCTACAAACTGAATAAAATGTTGAATCAATCATTTGTTTGTGCTTTATAAAAATATAGAATACAATTGTTGTGTTACTCAACACTAAAACAAACTGCCTATATGTTTATTTTTGTTATATGATGGATATTCAAAATGATAATATGACAGGTTGGTTTTTTCTTCCTGTTTTTTTTTCTTAGTATATAATTAAAATGTACAAGCTAGTCTATACTTAAACAAATCAACTTAAAGTATGAGTAGATGTGAAAATCCCCCAAACATGTTTGAAAGTGAAACATCCATTTAAACATGCAGTCTTTGTTCAGTACCAGGAGTCTGCCCATCGCACAATCTCTTTGGTAAACATGTGGGTTACAAATGCCATCCTAAAGGAGAGAAAACCTTGCAAAGATTCATCAGCTTGTGTTTTAGTTCAATTTCTTACAGAATTATATTCTGTATGTATCCTATATGGGTTATATGACTGGAGACATGGGAAGACCTCTGAACAAACAATAATTATATCAATGATTTGTTACTCAACAAACAATATAGCAATAATTTACTAGAGCCATTTTAACAAAACATATCCCGTACAGCACCTTTAACATTTCACAAAGGAAGTTCTGTAGTTCTGCTGAAACTCAGAGTCAAAGAGGTGTAAACTGGTCAGTTCATCCATAATGTGATCATTAACAGGTTATCTATCCAATGCCAGACAACCAGTGACCATTAACACGTTTAATCTCTGCATTTGAATGCATTGTCTATAGTGAATGAAGCATCAGTCATCATCATTTAGCCTGTTTACATTTTAACCTGAGGAAAGAATGTGGGGTTTGTTCATTATTTAGCATTTAAAAAACATTGAATAAAATCACAGTCATCAGAAATAAAACATGACACCGTGAAATATGTGAAGGCCTTCACATTGTGCCTACTATTTATGAAGACTGTCAAATTGAACTTACATTGCAACTTAAAAAATATAGTACAGATATAGTGGAGCATGCAGCAGTTTGTTTCTATTGTTCTCCTCTTTGGCCAATCAACACCAAGCAGTTAGTGGTTCCACATCTGGCTCTCTAGTATAAGAAGAGTTTGTAGTTGTCAGTTCTCCACAACTCCTCCAGGATATCAATCCTTTCTGATCACATCTGACTGTGGACTCCAGACTTCAGCTGAAGATGAACTCTACCAATGCCACCATGAACAGCTCAACAGGGAGGACCCAATGATCATCAAGACCTCTGTAAGTTACTTACTGTGTCTATATGGATATACAGCATGTCATAACAAGTTGTTTGTTTTGTTTTAATATTAGTATTGACTTACAATACAGTTGTCACATTTTCTAAAAACTATAAATGGATGCTAATGTATAATTGTGTACATTCACTTTGTTAGTTTCTGCAATTTTAAGTCTATGAAGTACAACTAAGCAATGTTTTATTTGTCTTTGTCCAATTCAGTGGTGCATTATCAGCCTGGTTTACCTGTTCTACCAGAGGTGAATGAACAAAGAACCTTCACTGGAGAGAAACCATATGGATGTGACCAGTGTGGACAAAGCTTCTCTCAAATTTCCACCCTAAAAAAACACCAGAGAATTCACACTGGAGAGAAACCCTATGGATGTGATCAGTGTGGACAACACTTCTCTCAAATGGCAAACCTTAAAAGCCACAAGATAACTCACACTGGAGAGAAACCATATGAATGTGATCAGTGTGGACAACGCTTCTCTCAAATGTCCACCCTAAAAAACCACCAGAGAATTCACACTGGAGAGAAACCATATGAATGTGATCAGTGTGGACAACACTTCTCTCAAATTGCAAACCTTATAACCCACCGGAAAATTCATACCGGAGAGAAACCCTATGAATGTGATCAGTGTGGACAACACTTCTCTGTCAAGTCATCCCTGAAAAAACACCAGAGAATTCACACTGGAGAGAAACCATATGAATGTGATCAGTGTGGACAACACTTCTCTCAAATTGCAAACCTTATAACCCACTGGAAAATTCATACCGGAGAGAAACCCTATGAATGTGATCAGTGTGGACAACACTTCTCTGTCAAGTCATCCCTGAAAAAACACCAGATAATTCACATTGGAGAGAAACCACATGGATGTGATCAGTGTGGGAAACAATTCTCTCTTTTGGCCAACCTTAAAACCCACCGGAAAATCCATACTGGAGAGAAACCCTATGGATGTGATCAGTGTGGACAACACTTCTCTCAAATGGCAAACCTTAAAAGACACCAGAGAATTCACACTGGGGAGAAAACCAAATAATTGTGATGTGTTATCTTATAGTAAAACAGCTGAACTCTCTGGATCCCACCAGGAACAATTGATTGATTGAACCTGTAGATTTGCAGTAATTTACATTTAGATGATTTATTATTTTGTCTCAGAGTTTGTTCATGAATGCTTGTAATTCCCTTTGTCATACAGTGGATATTTAAAATGGCTATTATGAAAGTTTTTTCTTCTTCTTACCACGGTTTGTTTCTTAGTAATACATTACGTTTCTTCTGGGTATTCTTCTTGTATTAAGAAAATATATTTTGTACCTCTGTAACTTTTATGTCTGAAGTACAAGTAAAGTGTTTTCAACTTTTGAGTGAGGTTTCCTGTCTATTGTATATGTTATGCATACCCTTTACCCCTAGACTAATTGGTGCGTAACGTTGTATGCAAGTAAAGTAGGCTAAAATGTTCTTAAATATACAATAGAGCCCAGGCCTTAATTCCCCCTTCATATTACTGTTGATCAATTGTACTTTTAACACAATTCACATTATGAAATAGTAATAATGATGTTAGTGAAGTAGGTATGGAGGCATGGGAAGACCTCTGTTACTGAACAAACAATATAGCAATGATTTACTAGAGCCATTTTAACAAAACACATAAACATTTCACAAAATAAGTTCTGTAGTTCTGCTGAAACTCATCAGAGTCAAAGAGGTGTAAACTGGTCTCAGTTCATCCATAATGTGATCATTAACAGGTGATCTGCCCAATGCCAGACAACCAGTGACCATTAACATGTTTAATCTGCATTTTAATGCATTGTCTATAGTGAATGAAGCATCAGTCATCATCATTTAGCCTGTTTACATTTTAACCTGGGGAAAGAATGTGGGGTTTGTTCATTATTTAGCATTGGAAAAACATTGAATAAAAGTGCAGTCATCAGAAATAAAATATGTAAGTAAAGTAGTTAAAAGTAAAGTGTTTGAATTTTACTAATTTCAGCCACTGGAAATGTCCTGACTGCACACACATGAATCCACATTACAACCAAGTGTAACATGTTGAATCTTGATCATGTATGTAATTAAATGTTCGGATGAATGAATGAAAATGAAGGACCCTGATGTAAACCATTTTTTTGTTTATTTTTCCTCGTATCAGGTTTTTTGTATTGACCTGTACTTTTGTTGAACTGTACCCATTCTACAAACGGAATAAAATGTCGAATCAATCATTTGTTTGTGCTTTATACAAATATATAATACAATTGTTGTGTTACTCAACACTAAAACAAACTGCCTATATGTTTATTTTTGTTATATGATGGATATTCAAAATGCTGATATGAAAGGTTGTTCTTTTCTTCCTGTTTTGTTTTTCTTAGTATATAATAAAAATGTACAAGCTAGTCTATACTTAAACAAATCAACTTAAAGTATGAGTAGATGTTAAAATCCCCCAAACATGTTTGAAAGTGAAACATCCATTTAAACATGCAGTCTTTGTTCAGTACTAGGAGTCTGCCCATCGCACAATCTCTTTGGTAAACATGTGGGTTACAAATGCCATCCTAAAGGAGAGAAAACCCTGCAAAGATTTATCAGCTTGTGTTTTAGTTCAATTTCTTACAGAATTATATTCTGTATGTATCCTATATGAGTTATATGACTGGATATGGAGACATGGGAAGACCTCTGAACAAACAATAATTATATCAATGATTTGTTACTCAACAAACAATATAGCAATGATTTACTAGAGCCATTTAACAAAACATATCCCGTACAGCACCTTTAACATTTCACAAAGGAAGTTCTGTAGTTCTGCTGAAACTCATCAGAGTCAAAGAGGTGTAAATTGGTCTCAGTTCATCCATAATGTGATCATTAACAGATGATCTGTCCAATGCCAGACAACCAGTGACCATTAACACGTTTAATCTCTGCATTTGAATGCATTGTCTATAGTGACTGAAGCATCAGTCATCATCATTTAGCCTGTTTACATTTTAACATGTGGTAAGAATGTGGGGTTTGTTAATTATTTAGCATTTGAAAAACATTGAGTGCAGTCATCAGAAATAAAATATGACATCGTAAAATATGTGAAGGCCTTCACATTGTGCCTACTATTTATCAAGACTGTCAAATTGAACTTACGTTGCAACTTAAAAAAGATAGTACAGGAGATGCTGTAGTATAAGACTGTCTGCATTAATTTAGGGGGTGGGTGGCAGTTTGTGATTTGGAAAACAAATAGGCCGAACTGTTTCTTTATAATGATGTAAATCACAGTATGAGCAGTTGTTTCTTCACTAGAGCTGGTTCTACTTGGTTCTGATGTTACTGAAAGAATATAGAACACTCCTCTTTGACTCTGCTGCATTAATTAATATCCACTTATATTATTCAATACTGTTAGAAATATATTCTCCAGATACTCATTGCATGTACATAATATCCATAGCATATCATTTGGGAATATCAGTCTCTAGTAGGAGTCCCAATGGAGAGTTTGGTGTTTTAAGGTTTATTATAAACCAGCAGTTTTTATGCACCACATATGGAAAAACTCAGCAACAGCATGTTGTAAAGACTGTTCTGTTTTATTTATTTTGTTTTAGTTATTTGTTTCCTGATTTACCAATAACTAAAAAATCATGTTTTCTACATTATATGCTTTGACTATGACAATGTCTGTTTTTTGGGATTAATGCTGACTCCTCCTTACTCACGTCCACATAGGCTAATAGGGTGTACTTATGTCCATAAATCAATGTATTATAATTTGGATATAGTTTAGATTAATTAAATATGAAGCTTACAAAGCAATCTCACATTTAGCAGTTTATTTCTAGAATGTTGCATAGAGCATGACCTAGGGGAGGAGCTACAGAGGGGTGGAGCATGCAGCAGTTTGTTTCTATTGTTCTCCTCTTTGGCCAATCAACACCAAGCAGTTAGTGGTTCAACATCTGGCTCTCTAGTATAAGAAGAGTTTGTAGTTGTCAGTTCTCCACAACTCCTCCAGGATATCAATCCTTTCTGATCACATCTGACTGTGGACTCCAGACTTCAGCTGAAGATGAACTCTACCAATGCCACCATGAACAGTTCTGCTCAACAGGGAGGACCCAATGATCATCAAGACCTCTGTAAGTTACTTACTGTGTCTATATGGATATACAGCATGTCATAAAAAGTTGTTTGTTTTGTTTTAATATTAGCATTGACTTAAAATACAGTTGTTTGTCTCATTTTCTTTTTTTATGCACAACATATAGTAATTTACCAAACTATAAATGGATGCTAATGTTTGATTGTGTGCATTAACTTTGTTAGTTTCTGCAATTTTAAGCAATGTTTCATTTGTCTTTGTCCAATTCAGTGTTGCATCATCAGCCTGGTTTACCTGTTCTACCAGAGGTGAATGAACAAAGAACCTTCACTGGAGAGAAACCATATGGATGTGATCAGTGTGGACAACACTTCTCTCAAATGGCAAACCTTAAAAGCCACCAGAGAATTCACACTGGAGAGAAACCATATGGATGTGATCAGTGTGGACAACAATTCTCTCAAATGTCCACCCTGAAAGACCACCAGAGAATTCATACAGGAGAGAAACCCTATGGATGTGATCAGTGTGGACAACACTTCTCTCAGAAGTCAACCCTGAAAAGACACCAGCTAATTCACACTGGAGATACATCATATGGATGTGACCAGTGTGGACAAAACTTCTCTGAAAAGTCAACCCTGAAAAGACACCAGAGAATTCACACTGGAGAGAAACCATATGGATGTGATCAGTGTGGACAACACTTCTCTCAAATGGCATACCTTAAAGGCCACCAGAGAACTCACACTGGAGAGAAACCGTATGGATGTGATCAGTGTGGACAACACTTCTCTCAAATGTCCAACCTGAAAAGACACCAGAAAATTCACACTGGAGAGAAACCCTATGGATGTGATCAGTGTGGACAACACTTCTCTACAATGGACAACCTTAAAAGCCACCAGAGAATTCATACTGGAGAGAAACCCTATGGATGTGATCAGTGTGGACAACACTTCTCTCAAATGACAAACCTTAAAATCCACCAGAGAATTCACACTGGAGAGAAACCCTATGGATGTGATCAGTGTGGACAACACTTCTCTGAAAAGTCAACCCTGAAAAGACACCAGGAAATTCACATTGGAGAGAAACCATATGGATGTGACCAGTGTGGACAACACTTCTCTTACAAGTCAACCCTGAAAAACCACCAGAAAATTCATACTGGAGAGAAACAATATGGATGTGATCAGTGTGGACAACACTTCTCTGAAAAGTCAACCCTGAAAAGACACCAGAAAATTCACACTGGAGAGAAACCATATGGATGTGACCAGTGTGGACAACACTTCTCTCAAATTGCAAACCTTATAACCCACCGGAAAATCCATACTGGAGAGAAACCCTATGGATGTGATCAGTGTGGGAAACAATTCTCTCTTTTGGCCAACCTTAAAAGCCACCAGAAAATTCACACTGGAGAGAAACCCTATGGATGTGATCAGTGTGGACAACACTTCTCTACATTGAGCAGCCTTAAAAGCCACCAGAAAATTCACACTGGAGAGAAACCACATGGATGTGATCAGTGTGGACAACACTTCTCTCAAATTGCAAAGCTGAAAAACCACCAGAGAATTCATGGAGAGAAACCATATGGATGTGATCAGTGTGGACAACACTTCTCTCACAAGTCCACCCTGAAAAGCCACAAGATAACTCACACTGGAGAGAAACCCTATGGATGTGATCAGTGTGGGAAACAATTCTCTCAAATGACAAACCTTAAAAGACACCAGAGAATTCACACTGGGGAGAAAACCAAATAATTGTGATGTGTTATCTTATACTAAAACAGCTGAACTCTCTGGATCCCACCAGGAACAATTGATTGATTGAACCTGTAGATTTGCAGTAATTTACATTTAGAAGATTTATTATTTTGTCTCAGAGTTTGTTCATGAATGCTTGTAATTTCCTTTGTCATACAGTGGATATTTAAAATGGCTATTATGAAAGTTTTTTCTTCTTCTTACCATGGTTTGTTTGTCTATAGTGAATGAAGCATCAGTCATCATCATTTAACCTGTTTACATTTAACCTGGGGAAAGAATGTGGGGTTTGTTCATTATTTAGCATTGGAAAAACATTGAATAAAAGTGCAGTCATCAGAAATAAAATATGTAAGTAAAGTGTTTGAATTTTACTAATTTCAGCCACTGGAAATGTCCTGACTGCACACACATGAATCCACATTACAACCAAGTGTAACATGTTGATCATGTATGTAATTAAATGTTCGGATGAATTGAAAATGAAGGACCCTAATGTAAACCATTTTTTTGTTTATTTTTCCTCGTATCAGGTTTTTTGTATTGACCTGTACTTTTGTTGAACTGTACCCATTCTACAAACTGAATAAAATGTTGAATCAATCATTTGTTTGTGCTTTATAAAAATATAGAATACAATTGTTGTGTTACTCAACACTAAAACAAACTGCCTATATGTTTATTTTTGTTATATGATGGATATTCAAAATGATAATATGACAGGTTGGTTTTTTCTTCCTGTTTTTTTTTCTTAGTATATAATTAAAATGTACAAGCTAGTCTATACTTAAACAAATCAACTTAAAGTATGAGTAGATGTGAAAATCCCCCAAACATGTTTGAAAGTGAAACATCCATTTAAACATGCAGTCTTTGTTCAGTACCAGGAGTCTGCCCATCGCACAATCTCTTTGGTAAACATGTGGGTTACAAATGCCATCCTAAAGGAGAGAAAACCTTGCAAAGATTCATCAGCTTGTGTTTTAGTTCAATTTCTTACAGAATTATATTCTGTATGTATCCTATATGGGTTATATGACTGGAGACATGGGAAGACCTCTGAACAAACAATAATTATATCAATGATTTGTTACTCAACAAACAATATAGCAATAATTTACTAGAGCCATTTTAACAAAACATATCCCGTACAGCACCTTTAACATTTCACAAAGGAAGTTCTGTAGTTCTGCTGAAACTCAGAGTCAAAGAGGTGTAAACTGGTCAGTTCATCCATAATGTGATCATTAACAGGTTATCTATCCAATGCCAGACAACCAGTGACCATTAACACGTTTAATCTCTGCATTTGAATGCATTGTCTATAGTGAATGAAGCATCAGTCATCATCATTTAGCCTGTTTACATTTTAACCTGAGGAAAGAATGTGGGGTTTGTTCATTATTTAGCATTTAAAAAACATTGAATAAAATCACAGTCATCAGAAATAAAACATGACACCGTGAAATATGTGAAGGCCTTCACATTGTGCCTACTATTTATGAAGACTGTCAAATTGAACTTACATTGCAACTTAAAAAATATAGTACAGATATAGTGGAGCATGCAGCAGTTTGTTTCTATTGTTCTCCTCTTTGGCCAATCAACACCAAGCAGTTAGTGGTTCCACATCTGGCTCTCTAGTATAAGAAGAGTTTGTAGTTGTCAGTTCTCCACAACTCCTCCAGGATATCAATCCTTTCTGATCACATCTGACTGTGGACTCCAGACTTCAGCTGAAGATGAACTCTACCAATGCCACCATGAACAGCTCAACAGGGAGGACCCAATGATCATCAAGACCTCTGTAAGTTACTTACTGTGTCTATATGGATATACAGCATGTCATAACAAGTTGTTTGTTTTGTTTTAATATTAGTATTGACTTACAATACAGTTGTCACATTTTCTAAAAACTATAAATGGATGCTAATGTATAATTGTGTACATTCACTTTGTTAGTTTCTGCAATTTTAAGTCTATGAAGTACAACTAAGCAATGTTTTATTTGTCTTTGTCCAATTCAGTGGTGCATTATCAGCCTGGTTTACCTGTTCTACCAGAGGTGAATGAACAAAGAACCTTCACTGGAGAGAAACCATATGGATGTGACCAGTGTGGACAAAGCTTCTCTCAAATTTCCACCCTAAAAAAACACCAGAGAATTCACACTGGAGAGAAACCCTATGGATGTGATCAGTGTGGACAACACTTCTCTCAAATGGCAAACCTTAAAAGCCACAAGATAACTCACACTGGAGAGAAACCATATGAATGTGATCAGTGTGGACAACGCTTCTCTCAAATGTCCACCCTAAAAAACCACCAGAGAATTCACACTGGAGAGAAACCATATGAATGTGATCAGTGTGGACAACACTTCTCTCAAATTGCAAACCTTATAACCCACCGGAAAATTCATACCGGAGAGAAACCCTATGAATGTGATCAGTGTGGACAACACTTCTCTGTCAAGTCATCCCTGAAAAAACACCAGAGAATTCACACTGGAGAGAAACCATATGAATGTGATCAGTGTGGACAACACTTCTCTCAAATTGCAAACCTTATAACCCACTGGAAAATTCATACCGGAGAGAAACCCTATGAATGTGATCAGTGTGGACAACACTTCTCTGTCAAGTCATCCCTGAAAAAACACCAGATAATTCACATTGGAGAGAAACCACATGGATGTGATCAGTGTGGGAAACAATTCTCTCTTTTGGCCAACCTTAAAACCCACCGGAAAATCCATACTGGAGAGAAACCCTATGGATGTGATCAGTGTGGACAACACTTCTCTCAAATGGCAAACCTTAAAAGACACCAGAGAATTCACACTGGGGAGAAAACCAAATAATTGTGATGTGTTATCTTATAGTAAAACAGCTGAACTCTCTGGATCCCACCAGGAACAATTGATTGATTGAACCTGTAGATTTGCAGTAATTTACATTTAGATGATTTATTATTTTGTCTCAGAGTTTGTTCATGAATGCTTGTAATTCCCTTTGTCATACAGTGGATATTTAAAATGGCTATTATGAAAGTTTTTTCTTCTTCTTACCACGGTTTGTTTCTTAGTAATACATTACGTTTCTTCTGGGTATTCTTCTTGTATTAAGAAAATATATTTTGTACCTCTGTAACTTTTATGTCTGAAGTACAAGTAAAGTGTTTTCAACTTTTGAGTGAGGTTTCCTGTCTATTGTATATGTTATGCATACCCTTTACCCCTAGACTAATTGGTGCGTAACGTTGTATGCAAGTAAAGTAGGCTAAAATGTTCTTAAATATACAATAGAGCCCAGGCCTTAATTCCCCCTTCATATTACTGTTGATCAATTGTACTTTTAACACAATTCACATTATGAAATAGTAATAATGATGTTAGTGAAGTAGGTATGGAGGCATGGGAAGACCTCTGTTACTGAACAAACAATATAGCAATGATTTACTAGAGCCATTTTAACAAAACACATAAACATTTCACAAAATAAGTTCTGTAGTTCTGCTGAAACTCATCAGAGTCAAAGAGGTGTAAACTGGTCTCAGTTCATCCATAATGTGATCATTAACAGGTGATCTGCCCAATGCCAGACAACCAGTGACCATTAACATGTTTAATCTGCATTTTAATGCATTGTCTATAGTGAATGAAGCATCAGTCATCATCATTTAGCCTGTTTACATTTTAACCTGGGGAAAGAATGTGGGGTTTGTTCATTATTTAGCATTGGAAAAACATTGAATAAAAGTGCAGTCATCAGAAATAAAATATGTAAGTAAAGTAGTTAAAAGTAAAGTGTTTGAATTTTACTAATTTCAGCCACTGGAAATGTCCTGACTGCACACACATGAATCCACATTACAACCAAGTGTAACATGTTGAATCTTGATCATGTATGTAATTAAATGTTCGGATGAATGAATGAAAATGAAGGACCCTGATGTAAACCATTTTTTTGTTTATTTTTCCTCGTATCAGGTTTTTTGTATTGACCTGTACTTTTGTTGAACTGTACCCATTCTACAAACGGAATAAAATGTCGAATCAATCATTTGTTTGTGCTTTATACAAATATATAATACAATTGTTGTGTTACTCAACACTAAAACAAACTGCCTATATGTTTATTTTTGTTATATGATGGATATTCAAAATGCTGATATGAAAGGTTGTTCTTTTCTTCCTGTTTTGTTTTTCTTAGTATATAATAAAAATGTACAAGCTAGTCTATACTTAAACAAATCAACTTAAAGTATGAGTAGATGTTAAAATCCCCCAAACATGTTTGAAAGTGAAACATCCATTTAAACATGCAGTCTTTGTTCAGTACTAGGAGTCTGCCCATCGCACAATCTCTTTGGTAAACATGTGGGTTACAAATGCCATCCTAAAGGAGAGAAAACCCTGCAAAGATTTATCAGCTTGTGTTTTAGTTCAATTTCTTACAGAATTATATTCTGTATGTATCCTATATGAGTTATATGACTGGATATGGAGACATGGGAAGACCTCTGAACAAACAATAATTATATCAATGATTTGTTACTCAACAAACAATATAGCAATGATTTACTAGAGCCATTTAACAAAACATATCCCGTACAGCACCTTTAACATTTCACAAAGGAAGTTCTGTAGTTCTGCTGAAACTCATCAGAGTCAAAGAGGTGTAAATTGGTCTCAGTTCATCCATAATGTGATCATTAACAGATGATCTGTCCAATGCCAGACAACCAGTGACCATTAACACGTTTAATCTCTGCATTTGAATGCATTGTCTATAGTGACTGAAGCATCAGTCATCATCATTTAGCCTGTTTACATTTTAACATGTGGTAAGAATGTGGGGTTTGTTAATTATTTAGCATTTGAAAAACATTGAGTGCAGTCATCAGAAATAAAATATGACATCGTAAAATATGTGAAGGCCTTCACATTGTGCCTACTATTTATCAAGACTGTCAAATTGAACTTACGTTGCAACTTAAAAAAGATAGTACAGGAGATGCTGTAGTATAAGACTGTCTGCATTAATTTAGGGGGTGGGTGGCAGTTTGTGATTTGGAAAACAAATAGGCCGAACTGTTTCTTTATAATGATGTAAATCACAGTATGAGCAGTTGTTTCTTCACTAGAGCTGGTTCTACTTGGTTCTGATGTTACTGAAAGAATATAGAACACTCCTCTTTGACTCTGCTGCATTAATTAATATCCACTTATATTATTCAATACTGTTAGAAATATATTCTCCAGATACTCATTGCATGTACATAATATCCATAGCATATCATTTGGGAATATCAGTCTCTAGTAGGAGTCCCAATGGAGAGTTTGGTGTTTTAAGGTTTATTATAAACCAGCAGTTTTTATGCACCACATATGGAAAAACTCAGCAACAGCATGTTGTAAAGACTGTTCTGTTTTATTTATTTTGTTTTAGTTATTTGTTTCCTGATTTACCAATAACTAAAAAATCATGTTTTCTACATTATATGCTTTGACTATGACAATGTCTGTTTTTTGGGATTAATGCTGACTCCTCCTTACTCACGTCCACATAGGCTAATAGG
Source organism: Protomyctophum bolini (assembly GCF_963924005.1). Lineage (NCBI taxonomy): Eukaryota > Metazoa > Chordata > Actinopteri > Myctophiformes > Myctophidae > Protomyctophum > Protomyctophum bolini. The sequence goes on along the minus strand of NC_137879.1, from coordinate 6,901,832 downwards.
GTGTACTTATGTCCATAAATCAATGTATTATAATTTGGATATAGTTTAGATTAATTAAATATGAAGCTTACAAAGCAATCTCACATTTAGCAGTTTATTTCTAGAATGTTGCATAGAGCATGACCTAGGGGAGGAGCTACAGAGGGGTGGAGCATGCAGCAGTTTGTTTCTATTGTTCTCCTCTTTGGCCAATCAACACCAAGCAGTTAGTGGTTCAACATCTGGCTCTCTAGTATAAGAAGAGTTTGTAGTTGTCAGTTCTCCACAACTCCTCCAGGATATCAATCCTTTCTGATCACATCTGACTGTGGACTCCAGACTTCAGCTGAAGATGAACTCTACCAATGCCACCATGAACAGTTCTGCTCAACAGGGAGGACCCAATGATCATCAAGACCTCTGTAAGTTACTTACTGTGTCTATATGGATATACAGCATGTCATAAAAAGTTGTTTGTTTTGTTTTAATATTAGCATTGACTTAAAATACAGTTGTTTGTCTCATTTTCTTTTTTTATGCACAACATATAGTAATTTACCAAACTATAAATGGATGCTAATGTTTGATTGTGTGCATTAACTTTGTTAGTTTCTGCAATTTTAAGCAATGTTTCATTTGTCTTTGTCCAATTCAGTGTTGCATCATCAGCCTGGTTTACCTGTTCTACCAGAGGTGAATGAACAAAGAACCTTCACTGGAGAGAAACCATATGGATGTGATCAGTGTGGACAACACTTCTCTCAAATGGCAAACCTTAAAAGCCACCAGAGAATTCACACTGGAGAGAAACCATATGGATGTGATCAGTGTGGACAACAATTCTCTCAAATGTCCACCCTGAAAGACCACCAGAGAATTCATACAGGAGAGAAACCCTATGGATGTGATCAGTGTGGACAACACTTCTCTCAGAAGTCAACCCTGAAAAGACACCAGCTAATTCACACTGGAGATACATCATATGGATGTGACCAGTGTGGACAAAACTTCTCTGAAAAGTCAACCCTGAAAAGACACCAGAGAATTCACACTGGAGAGAAACCATATGGATGTGATCAGTGTGGACAACACTTCTCTCAAATGGCATACCTTAAAGGCCACCAGAGAACTCACACTGGAGAGAAACCGTATGGATGTGATCAGTGTGGACAACACTTCTCTCAAATGTCCAACCTGAAAAGACACCAGAAAATTCACACTGGAGAGAAACCCTATGGATGTGATCAGTGTGGACAACACTTCTCTACAATGGACAACCTTAAAAGCCACCAGAGAATTCATACTGGAGAGAAACCCTATGGATGTGATCAGTGTGGACAACACTTCTCTCAAATGACAAACCTTAAAATCCACCAGAGAATTCACACTGGAGAGAAACCCTATGGATGTGATCAGTGTGGACAACACTTCTCTGAAAAGTCAACCCTGAAAAGACACCAGGAAATTCACATTGGAGAGAAACCATATGGATGTGACCAGTGTGGACAACACTTCTCTTACAAGTCAACCCTGAAAAACCACCAGAAAATTCATACTGGAGAGAAACAATATGGATGTGATCAGTGTGGACAACACTTCTCTGAAAAGTCAACCCTGAAAAGACACCAGAAAATTCACACTGGAGAGAAACCATATGGATGTGACCAGTGTGGACAACACTTCTCTCAAATTGCAAACCTTATAACCCACCGGAAAATCCATACTGGAGAGAAACCCTATGGATGTGATCAGTGTGGGAAACAATTCTCTCTTTTGGCCAACCTTAAAAGCCACCAGAAAATTCACACTGGAGAGAAACCCTATGGATGTGATCAGTGTGGACAACACTTCTCTACATTGAGCAGCCTTAAAAGCCACCAGAAAATTCACACTGGAGAGAAACCACATGGATGTGATCAGTGTGGACAACACTTCTCTCAAATTGCAAAGCTGAAAAACCACCAGAGAATTCATGGAGAGAAACCATATGGATGTGATCAGTGTGGACAACACTTCTCTCACAAGTCCACCCTGAAAAGCCACAAGATAACTCACACTGGAGAGAAACCCTATGGATGTGATCAGTGTGGGAAACAATTCTCTCAAATGACAAACCTTAAAAGACACCAGAGAATTCACACTGGGGAGAAAACCAAATAATTGTGATGTGTTATCTTATACTAAAACAGCTGAACTCTCTGGATCCCACCAGGAACAATTGATTGATTGAACCTGTAGATTTGCAGTAATTTACATTTAGAAGATTTATTATTTTGTCTCAGAGTTTGTTCATGAATGCTTGTAATTTCCTTTGTCATACAGTGGATATTTAAAATGGCTATTATGAAAGTTTTTTCTTCTTCTTACCATGGTTTGTTTGTCTATAGTGAATGAAGCATCAGTCATCATCATTTAACCTGTTTACATTTAACCTGGGGAAAGAATGTGGGGTTTGTTCATTATTTAGCATTGGAAAAACATTGAATAAAAGTGCAGTCATCAGAAATAAAATATGTAAGTAAAGTGTTTGAATTTTACTAATTTCAGCCACTGGAAATGTCCTGACTGCACACACATGAATCCACATTACAACCAAGTGTAACATGTTGATCATGTATGTAATTAAATGTTCGGATGAATTGAAAATGAAGGACCCTAATGTAAACCATTTTTTTGTTTATTTTTCCTCGTATCAGGTTTTTTGTATTGACCTGTACTTTTGTTGAACTGTACCCATTCTACAAACTGAATAAAATGTTGAATCAATCATTTGTTTGTGCTTTATAAAAATATAGAATACAATTGTTGTGTTACTCAACACTAAAACAAACTGCCTATATGTTTATTTTTGTTATATGATGGATATTCAAAATGATAATATGACAGGTTGGTTTTTTCTTCCTGTTTTTTTTTCTTAGTATATAATTAAAATGTACAAGCTAGTCTATACTTAAACAAATCAACTTAAAGTATGAGTAGATGTGAAAATCCCCCAAACATGTTTGAAAGTGAAACATCCATTTAAACATGCAGTCTTTGTTCAGTACCAGGAGTCTGCCCATCGCACAATCTCTTTGGTAAACATGTGGGTTACAAATGCCATCCTAAAGGAGAGAAAACCTTGCAAAGATTCATCAGCTTGTGTTTTAGTTCAATTTCTTACAGAATTATATTCTGTATGTATCCTATATGGGTTATATGACTGGAGACATGGGAAGACCTCTGAACAAACAATAATTATATCAATGATTTGTTACTCAACAAACAATATAGCAATAATTTACTAGAGCCATTTTAACAAAACATATCCCGTACAGCACCTTTAACATTTCACAAAGGAAGTTCTGTAGTTCTGCTGAAACTCAGAGTCAAAGAGGTGTAAACTGGTCAGTTCATCCATAATGTGATCATTAACAGGTTATCTATCCAATGCCAGACAACCAGTGACCATTAACACGTTTAATCTCTGCATTTGAATGCATTGTCTATAGTGAATGAAGCATCAGTCATCATCATTTAGCCTGTTTACATTTTAACCTGAGGAAAGAATGTGGGGTTTGTTCATTATTTAGCATTTAAAAAACATTGAATAAAATCACAGTCATCAGAAATAAAACATGACACCGTGAAATATGTGAAGGCCTTCACATTGTGCCTACTATTTATGAAGACTGTCAAATTGAACTTACATTGCAACTTAAAAAATATAGTACAGATATAGTGGAGCATGCAGCAGTTTGTTTCTATTGTTCTCCTCTTTGGCCAATCAACACCAAGCAGTTAGTGGTTCCACATCTGGCTCTCTAGTATAAGAAGAGTTTGTAGTTGTCAGTTCTCCACAACTCCTCCAGGATATCAATCCTTTCTGATCACATCTGACTGTGGACTCCAGACTTCAGCTGAAGATGAACTCTACCAATGCCACCATGAACAGCTCAACAGGGAGGACCCAATGATCATCAAGACCTCTGTAAGTTACTTACTGTGTCTATATGGATATACAGCATGTCATAACAAGTTGTTTGTTTTGTTTTAATATTAGTATTGACTTACAATACAGTTGTCACATTTTCTAAAAACTATAAATGGATGCTAATGTATAATTGTGTACATTCACTTTGTTAGTTTCTGCAATTTTAAGTCTATGAAGTACAACTAAGCAATGTTTTATTTGTCTTTGTCCAATTCAGTGGTGCATTATCAGCCTGGTTTACCTGTTCTACCAGAGGTGAATGAACAAAGAACCTTCACTGGAGAGAAACCATATGGATGTGACCAGTGTGGACAAAGCTTCTCTCAAATTTCCACCCTAAAAAAACACCAGAGAATTCACACTGGAGAGAAACCCTATGGATGTGATCAGTGTGGACAACACTTCTCTCAAATGGCAAACCTTAAAAGCCACAAGATAACTCACACTGGAGAGAAACCATATGAATGTGATCAGTGTGGACAACGCTTCTCTCAAATGTCCACCCTAAAAAACCACCAGAGAATTCACACTGGAGAGAAACCATATGAATGTGATCAGTGTGGACAACACTTCTCTCAAATTGCAAACCTTATAACCCACCGGAAAATTCATACCGGAGAGAAACCCTATGAATGTGATCAGTGTGGACAACACTTCTCTGTCAAGTCATCCCTGAAAAAACACCAGAGAATTCACACTGGAGAGAAACCATATGAATGTGATCAGTGTGGACAACACTTCTCTCAAATTGCAAACCTTATAACCCACTGGAAAATTCATACCGGAGAGAAACCCTATGAATGTGATCAGTGTGGACAACACTTCTCTGTCAAGTCATCCCTGAAAAAACACCAGATAATTCACATTGGAGAGAAACCACATGGATGTGATCAGTGTGGGAAACAATTCTCTCTTTTGGCCAACCTTAAAACCCACCGGAAAATCCATACTGGAGAGAAACCCTATGGATGTGATCAGTGTGGACAACACTTCTCTCAAATGGCAAACCTTAAAAGACACCAGAGAATTCACACTGGGGAGAAAACCAAATAATTGTGATGTGTTATCTTATAGTAAAACAGCTGAACTCTCTGGATCCCACCAGGAACAATTGATTGATTGAACCTGTAGATTTGCAGTAATTTACATTTAGATGATTTATTATTTTGTCTCAGAGTTTGTTCATGAATGCTTGTAATTCCCTTTGTCATACAGTGGATATTTAAAATGGCTATTATGAAAGTTTTTTCTTCTTCTTACCACGGTTTGTTTCTTAGTAATACATTACGTTTCTTCTGGGTATTCTTCTTGTATTAAGAAAATATATTTTGTACCTCTGTAACTTTTATGTCTGAAGTACAAGTAAAGTGTTTTCAACTTTTGAGTGAGGTTTCCTGTCTATTGTATATGTTATGCATACCCTTTACCCCTAGACTAATTGGTGCGTAACGTTGTATGCAAGTAAAGTAGGCTAAAATGTTCTTAAATATACAATAGAGCCCAGGCCTTAATTCCCCCTTCATATTACTGTTGATCAATTGTACTTTTAACACAATTCACATTATGAAATAGTAATAATGATGTTAGTGAAGTAGGTATGGAGGCATGGGAAGACCTCTGTTACTGAACAAACAATATAGCAATGATTTACTAGAGCCATTTTAACAAAACACATAAACATTTCACAAAATAAGTTCTGTAGTTCTGCTGAAACTCATCAGAGTCAAAGAGGTGTAAACTGGTCTCAGTTCATCCATAATGTGATCATTAACAGGTGATCTGCCCAATGCCAGACAACCAGTGACCATTAACATGTTTAATCTGCATTTTAATGCATTGTCTATAGTGAATGAAGCATCAGTCATCATCATTTAGCCTGTTTACATTTTAACCTGGGGAAAGAATGTGGGGTTTGTTCATTATTTAGCATTGGAAAAACATTGAATAAAAGTGCAGTCATCAGAAATAAAATATGTAAGTAAAGTAGTTAAAAGTAAAGTGTTTGAATTTTACTAATTTCAGCCACTGGAAATGTCCTGACTGCACACACATGAATCCACATTACAACCAAGTGTAACATGTTGAATCTTGATCATGTATGTAATTAAATGTTCGGATGAATGAATGAAAATGAAGGACCCTGATGTAAACCATTTTTTTGTTTATTTTTCCTCGTATCAGGTTTTTTGTATTGACCTGTACTTTTGTTGAACTGTACCCATTCTACAAACGGAATAAAATGTCGAATCAATCATTTGTTTGTGCTTTATACAAATATATAATACAATTGTTGTGTTACTCAACACTAAAACAAACTGCCTATATGTTTATTTTTGTTATATGATGGATATTCAAAATGCTGATATGAAAGGTTGTTCTTTTCTTCCTGTTTTGTTTTTCTTAGTATATAATAAAAATGTACAAGCTAGTCTATACTTAAACAAATCAACTTAAAGTATGAGTAGATGTTAAAATCCCCCAAACATGTTTGAAAGTGAAACATCCATTTAAACATGCAGTCTTTGTTCAGTACTAGGAGTCTGCCCATCGCACAATCTCTTTGGTAAACATGTGGGTTACAAATGCCATCCTAAAGGAGAGAAAACCCTGCAAAGATTTATCAGCTTGTGTTTTAGTTCAATTTCTTACAGAATTATATTCTGTATGTATCCTATATGAGTTATATGACTGGATATGGAGACATGGGAAGACCTCTGAACAAACAATAATTATATCAATGATTTGTTACTCAACAAACAATATAGCAATGATTTACTAGAGCCATTTAACAAAACATATCCCGTACAGCACCTTTAACATTTCACAAAGGAAGTTCTGTAGTTCTGCTGAAACTCATCAGAGTCAAAGAGGTGTAAATTGGTCTCAGTTCATCCATAATGTGATCATTAACAGATGATCTGTCCAATGCCAGACAACCAGTGACCATTAACACGTTTAATCTCTGCATTTGAATGCATTGTCTATAGTGACTGAAGCATCAGTCATCATCATTTAGCCTGTTTACATTTTAACATGTGGTAAGAATGTGGGGTTTGTTAATTATTTAGCATTTGAAAAACATTGAGTGCAGTCATCAGAAATAAAATATGACATCGTAAAATATGTGAAGGCCTTCACATTGTGCCTACTATTTATCAAGACTGTCAAATTGAACTTACGTTGCAACTTAAAAAAGATAGTACAGGAGATGCTGTAGTATAAGACTGTCTGCATTAATTTAGGGGGTGGGTGGCAGTTTGTGATTTGGAAAACAAATAGGCCGAACTGTTTCTTTATAATGATGTAAATCACAGTATGAGCAGTTGTTTCTTCACTAGAGCTGGTTCTACTTGGTTCTGATGTTACTGAAAGAATATAGAACACTCCTCTTTGACTCTGCTGCATTAATTAATATCCACTTATATTATTCAATACTGTTAGAAATATATTCTCCAGATACTCATTGCATGTACATAATATCCATAGCATATCATTTGGGAATATCAGTCTCTAGTAGGAGTCCCAATGGAGAGTTTGGTGTTTTAAGGTTTATTATAAACCAGCAGTTTTTATGCACCACATATGGAAAAACTCAGCAACAGCATGTTGTAAAGACTGTTCTGTTTTATTTATTTTGTTTTAGTTATTTGTTTCCTGATTTACCAATAACTAAAAAATCATGTTTTCTACATTATATGCTTTGACTATGACAATGTCTGTTTTTTGGGATTAATGCTGACTCCTCCTTACTCACGTCCACATAGGCTAATAGGGTGTACTTATGTCCATAAATCAATGTATTATAATTTGGATATAGTTTAGATTAATTAAATATGAAGCTTACAAAGCAATCTCACATTTAGCAGTTTATTTCTAGAATGTTGCATAGAGCATGACCTAGGGGAGGAGCTACAGAGGGGTGGAGCATGCAGCAGTTTGTTTCTATTGTTCTCCTCTTTGGCCAATCAACACCAAGCAGTTAGTGGTTCAACATCTGGCTCTCTAGTATAAGAAGAGTTTGTAGTTGTCAGTTCTCCACAACTCCTCCAGGATATCAATCCTTTCTGATCACATCTGACTGTGGACTCCAGACTTCAGCTGAAGATGAACTCTACCAATGCCACCATGAACAGTTCTGCTCAACAGGGAGGACCCAATGATCATCAAGACCTCTGTAAGTTACTTACTGTGTCTATATGGATATACAGCATGTCATAAAAAGTTGTTTGTTTATATATATATAATATTAGCATTGACTTAAAATACAGTTGTTTGTCTAATTTTCTTTTTTTATGCACAACATATAGTAATTTACCAAACTATAAATGGATGCTAATGTATGATTGTGTGCATTAACTTTGCTAGTTTCTGCAATTTTAAGTACAACTAAGCAATGTTTCATTTGTCTTTGTCCAATTCAGTGTTGCATCATCAGCCTGGTTTACCTGTTCTACCAGATGTGAATGAACGAAGAAACTTCACTGGAGAGAAACCATATGGATGTGATCAGTGTGGACAACACTTTTCTAGAATGGCACACCTTAAAAGACACCAGAAAATTCACACTGGAGAGAAACCCTATGGATGTGATCAGTGTGGACAACACTTCTCTCATAAGGCAAACCTTAAAAGCCACCAGAGAATTCACACTGGAGAGAAACCACATGGATGTGATCAGTGTGGACAACACTTCTCTGACAAGTCAACCCTGAAAAACCACCAGAGAATTCACACTGGAGAAAAACCACATGGATGTGATCAGTGTGGACAACACTTTTCTAGAATGGCACATCTTAAAATACACCAGATGATTCACACTGGAGAGAAACCCTATGGATGTGATCAGTGTGGACAACACTTCTCTACAATGAGCAACCTTAAAAGCCACCAGAAAATTCACACTGGAGAGAAACCACATGGATGTGATCAGTGTGGACAACACTTCTCTCAAATTGCACACCTTAAAACCCACCGGAAAATCCATACTGGAGAGAAACCATATGGATGTGATCAGTGTGGACAACACTTCTCTACAATGAGCAACCTTAAAAGCCACCAGAAAATTCACACTGGAGAGAAACTACATGGATGTGATCAGTGTGGGAAACAATTCTCTCTTTTGACCAACCTGAAAACCCACCAGAGAATTCATACTGGAGAGAAACCCTATGGATGTATTCAGTGTGGACAACACTTCTCTAAAATGTCCACCCTGAAAAACCACCAGAGAATTCATACTGGAGAGAAACCATATGGATGTGATCAGTGTGGACAACACTTCTCTACAATGGCCAACCTTAAAGGTCACCGGAAAATTCACACTGGAGAGAAACCCTATGGATGTGATCAGTGTGGACAACACTTCTCTGACAAGTCAACCCTGAAAAAACACCAGAGAATTCACACTGGAGAGAAACCCTATGGATGTGATCAGTGTGGACAACACTTCTCTCAAATGACAAACCTTAAAAGACACCAGAGAATTCACACTGGGGAGAAAACCAAATAATTGTGATGTGTTATCTTATAGTAAAACAGCTGAACTCTCTGGATCCCACCAGGAACAATTGATTGATTGAACCTGTAGATTTGCAGTAATTTACATTTAGATGATTTATTATTTTGTCTCAGAGTTTGTTCATGAATGCTTGTAATTTCCTTTGTCATTAAGAAAAACAAATTGTACCTCTGTAACTTTTATGTCTGAAGTACAAGTAGTGTTTTCAACTTTTGAGTGAGGTTTCCTGTCCATTGTATATGTTATGCATACCCTTTACCCCTAGACTAATTGGTGCGTAACGTTGTATGCAATAAAAGTAGGATTATGTTCTTAAATATACAATAGGGCCCAGGCCGTAATTCCCCCTTCCTATTACTGTTGATCAATTGTACTTTTAACACAATTCACATTATGAAATAGTAATAATGATGTTAGTGAAGTAGGTATGGAGGCATGGGAAGACCTCTGTTACTGAACAAACAATATAGCAATAATTTAATAGAGCCATTTTAACAAAACATATCCCGTACAGCACCTTTAACATCTCACAAAGAAAGTTCTGTAGTTCTGCTGAAACTCATCAGAGTCAAAGAGGTGTAAACTGGTCTCAGTTCATCCATAATGTGATCATTAACAGGTGATCTGTCCAATGCCAGACAACCAGTGACCATTAACACGTTTAATCTCTGCATTTGAATGCATTGTCACAATAGTGAATGAAGCATCAGTCATCATCATTTAGCCTGTTTACATTTTAACCTGGGGAAAGAATGTGGGGTTTGTTCATTATTTAGCATTGGAAAAACATAATTAAGATAATAGAATAAAAGTGCAGTCATCAGAAATAAAATATGTAAGTAAAGTAGTTAAAAGTAAAGTGTTTGAATTTGAGCCACTGGAAATGTCCTGACTGCACACACATGAATCCACATTACAACCAAGTGTAACATGTTGATCATGTATGTCATTAAATGTTCGGATTAATTGAAAATGAAGGACCCTGATGTAAACATTTTTTTGTTTATTTTTCCTCGTATCAGGTTTTTTGTATTGACCTGTACTTTTGTTGAACTGTACCCATTCTACAAACTGAATAAAATGTTGAATCAATCATTTGTTTGTGCTTTATAAAAATATAGAATACAATTAATTGTTGTGTTACTCAACACTAAATCAAAATACTAATATGAAAGGTTGTTTTTTCTTCCTGTTTTGTTTTTCTTAGTATATAATTAAAATGTACAAGCTAGTCTATACTTAAACAAATCAACTTAAAGTATGAGTAGATGTTAAAATCCCCCAAACATGTTTGAAAGTGAAACATCCATTTAAACATGCAGTCTTTGTTCAGTACCAGGAGTCTGCCCATCGCACAATCTCTTTGGTAAACATGTGGGTTACAAATGCCATCCTAAAGGAGAGAAAACCCTGCAAAGATTTATCAGCTTGTGTTTTAGTTCAATTTCTTACAGAATTATATTCTGTATGTATCCTATATGGGTTATATGACTGGATATGGAGACATGGGAAGACCTCTGAACAAACAATAATTATATCAATGATTTGTTACTCAACAAACAATATAGCAATGATTTACTAGAGCCATTTTAACAAAACATATCCCGTACAGCACCTTTAACATTTCACAAAGGAAGTTCTGTAGTTCTGCTGAAACTCATCAGAGTCAAAGAGGTGTAAATGGTCTCAGTTGATCCATAATGTGATACTTAACAGGTTATCTATCCAATGCCAGACAACCAGTGACCATTAACACGTTTAATCTCTGCATTTGAATGCATTGTCTATAGTGAATGAACCATCAGTCATCATCATTTAACCTGTTTACATTTTAATCATGGGGAAAGAATGTGGGGTTTGTTCATTATTTAGCATTGGAAAAACATTGAATAAAAGTGCAGTCATCAGAAATACAACATGACACCGTGAAATATGTGAAGGCCTTCACATTGTGCCTACTATTTATGAAGACTGTCAAATTGAACTTACGTTGCAACTTAAAAAAGATAGTACAGGAGATGCTGTAGTATAAGACTGTCTGCATTAATTTAGGGGGTGGGTGTCAGTTTGTGATTTGGAAAACAAATAGGCCTAACTGTTTCTTTATAATGATGTAAACCACAGTATGAGCAGTTGTTTCTTCACTAGAGCTGGTTCTACTTGGTTCTGATGTTACTGAAAGAATGTAGAGCAATCCTCTTTGACTCTGCTGCATTAATTAATATCCACTTATATTATTCAATACTGTTAGACATATATTATCCAGATACTCATTGCATGTACATAATATCCATAGCATATCATTTGTGATAGTGACAGTAGGAGTCCCAATGGAGTGTTTGGTGTTTTAAGGTTTATTATAAACCAGCAGTTTTTATGCACCACATATGGAAAAACTCAGCAACAGCATGTTGTAAAGACTGTTCTGTTTTATTTATTTTGTTTCAGTTATTTGTTTCCTGATTTACCAATAACTAAATAATCGTGTTTTCTTTATTATATGCTTTGACTCTGACAATGTCTGTTATTTGGGATTAATGCTGACTCCTGCATTTATTTTACTCACGTCCACATAGGCTAATAGGATGTACTTATGTCCATACATCAATGTATTATAATTTGGATATAGTTTAGATTAATTAAATATGAAGCTTACAAAGCAATCTCACATTTAGCAGTTTATTTCTAGAATGTTGCATAGAGCATGACCTAGGGGAGGAGCTACAGAGGGGTGGAGCATGTAGCAGTTTGTTTCTATTGTTCTCCTCTTTGGCCAATCAACACCAAGCAGTTAGTGGTTCCACATCTGGCTCTCTAGTATAAGAAGAGTTTGTAGTTGTCAGTTCTCCACAACTCCTCCAGGATATCAATCCTTTCTGATCACATCTGACTGTGGACTCCAGACTTCAGCTGAAGATGAACTCTACCAATGCCACCATGAACAGTTCTGCTCAACAGGGAGGACCCAATGATCATCAAGACCTCTGTAAGTTACTTACTGTGTCTATATGGATATACAGCATGTCATAACAAGTAGTTTTTTTTATATTAGTATTGACTTACAATACAGTTGTATAATTGTGTACATTAACTTTGTTAGTTTCTGCAATTTTAAGTCTATGAAGTACAACTAAGTAATGTTTCATTTGTCTTTGTCCAATTCAGTGGTGCATTATCAGCCTGGTTTACCTGTTCTACCAGAGGTGAATGAACAAAGAACCTTCACTGGAGAGAAACCATATGGATGTGATCAGTGTGGACAACACTTCTCTAAAATGGCAAACCTTAAAAGCCACCAGAGAATTCACACTGGAGAGAAAGCCTATGGATGTGATCAGTGTGGACAACACTTCTCTCACAAGTCAACCCTGAAAAAACACCGGATAATTCACACTGGAGATAAACCATATGGATGTGACCAGTGTGGACAACACTTCTCTAAAATGTCAAACCTTAAAAGCCACCAGAAAATTCACACTGGAGAGAAACCACATGGATGTGATCAGTGTGGACAACACTTCTCTCAAATGTCCACCCTGAAAAACCACCAGAGAATTCACACTGGAGAGAAACCCTATGGATGTGATCATTGTGGACAACACTTCTCTACAATGAGCTGCCTTAAAGGCCACAAGATAACTCACACTGGAGAGAAACCACATGGATGTGATCAGTGTGGACAACACTTCTCTCAAATGTCCACCCTGAAAAACCACCAGAGAATTCACACTGGAGAGAAACCCTATGGATGTGATCATTGTGGACAACACTTCTCTACAATGAGCAGCCTTAAAGGCCACAAGATAACTCACACTAGAGAGAAACCATATGATTGTGATCAGTGTGGACAACACTTCTCTAGAATGGCACACCTTAAAGTACACCAGATGATTCATAATGGGGAGAAACCATATGGATGTGAACATTGTGGACAACACTTCTCTCAAATTGCAAACCTTATAACCCACCGGAAAATTCATACCGGAGAGAAACCCTATAGATGCGATCAGTGTGGGAAACAATTCTCTCTTTTGGCCAACCTTAAAAGACACCAGAGAATTCACACTGGAGAGAAACCATATGGATGTGATCAGTGTGGACAACACTTCTCTCAAATGGCAAACCTTAAAAGCCACAAGATAACTCACACTGGAGAGAAACCATATGGATGTGATCAGTGTGGACAACACTTCTCTGTCAAGTCAACCCTGAAAAAACACCAGAGAATTCACACTGGAGAGAAACCACATGGATGTGATCAGTGTGGACAACACTTCTCTAGAATGGCACACCTTAAAGTACACCAGATGATTCATAATGGGGAGAAACCATATGGATGTGAACGTTGTGGACAACACTTCTCTCAAATTGCAAACCTTATAACCCACCGGAAAATTCATACCGGAGAGAAACCCTATGGATGTGATCAGTGTGGACAACACTTCTCTCAAATGGCAAACCTTAAAAGACACCAGAGAATTCACACTGGGGAGAAAACCAAATAATTGTGATGTGTTATCTTATAGTAAAACATCTGAACTCTCTGGATCCCACCAGGATCAATTGATTGATTGAACCTGTAGATTTCCAGTAATTTACATTTAGATGATTTATTATTTTGTCTCAGAGTTTGTTCATGAATGCTTGTAATTCCCTTTGTCATACAGTGGATATTTAAAATGGCTATTATGAAAGTTTTTTCTTCTTCTTGCCACGGTTTGTTTCTTAGTATATAATACATTACGTTTCTTCTTGTATTAAGAAAAACTATTTTGTACCTCTGTAACTTTTATGTCTGAAGTACAAGTAAAGTGTTTTCAACTTTTGAGTGAGGTTTCCATTGTATATGTTATGCATACCCTTTACCCCTAGACTAATTGGTGCGTAACATTGTATGTAAGTAAAGTAGGCTAATATGTTCTTAAATATACAATAGAGCCCAGGCCATAATTCCCCCTTCCTATTACTGTTGATCCATTGTACTTTTAACACAATTCACATTATGGAATAGTAATAATGATGTTAGTGAAGTAGGTATGGAGGCATGGGAAGACCTCTGTTACTGAACAAACAATATAGCAATGATTTACTAGAGCCATTTTAACAAAACATATCCCGTACAGCACCTTTAACATTTCACAACATAAGTTCTGTAGTTCTGCTGAAACTCATCAGAGTCAAAGAGGTGTAAACTGGTCTCAGTTCATCCATAATGTGATCATTAACAGGTGATCTGTCCAATGCTAGACAACCAGTGACCATTAACACGTTTAATCTCTGCATTTGAATGCATTGTCTATAGTGACTGAAGCATCAGTCATCATCATTTAGCCTGTTTACTTTACTTTTTTTTTTTTTTCCAGTAAAGTGTTTGAATTTCACTAATTTGAGCCACTGGAAATGTCCTGACCGCACACACATGAATCCACATTACAACCAAGTGTAACATGTTGATCATGTATGTCATTAAATGTTCGGATTAATTGAAAATGAAGGACCCTGATGTAAACATTTTTTTTTGTTTATTTTTCCTTGTATCAGGTTTTTTGTATTGACCTGTACTTTTGTTGAACTGTACCCATTCTACAAACTGAATAAAATGTTGAATCAATCATTTGTTTGTGCTTTATAAAAATATAGAATACAATTAATTGTTGTGTTACTCAACACTAAAACAAACTCCCTATGTTTATTTTTGTTATATGATGGATATTCAAAATACTAATATGAAAGGTTGTTTTTTCTTCCTGTTTTGTTTTTCTTAGCATATAATTAAAATGTACAAGCTAGTCTATACTTAAACAAATCAACTTAAAGTATGAGTAGATGTTAAAATCCCCCAAACATGTTTGAAAGTGAAACATGCAGTCTTTGTTCAGTACCAGGAGTCTGCCCATCGCACAATCTCTTTGGTAAACATGTGGGTTACAAATGCCATCCTAAAGGAGAGAAAACCCTGCAAAGATTTATCAGCTTGTGTTTTAGCTCAATTTCTTACATAATTATATTCTGTATGTATCCTATATGGGTTATATGACTGGATATGGAGACATGGGAAGACCTCTGAACAAACAATAATTATATCAATGATATCAATGATTTGTTACTCAACAAACAATATAGCAATGATTTACTAGAGCCATTTTAACAAAACATATCCCTTTAACATTTCACAAAGGAAGTTCTGTAGTTCTGCTGAAACTCATCAGAGTCAAAGAGGTTTAAACTGTTCTCAGTTCATCCATAATGTGATCATTAAAAGGTGATCTGTCCAATGCCAGACATCCAGTGACCATTAACATGTTTAATCTCTGCATTTTAATGCATTGTCTATAGTGAATGAAGCATCAGTCATCATCATTTAGCCTGTTTACATTTTAACCTGGGGAAAGAATGTGGGGTTTGTTCATTATTTAGCATTTGAAAAACATTGAATAAAAGCACAGTCATCAGAAATAAAACATGAAACCGTGAAATATGTGAAGGCCTTCACATTGTGCCTACTATTTATGAAGACTGTCAAATTGAATTTACATTGCAACTTAAAAAAGATAGTACAGGAGATGCTGTAGTAAGACTGTCTGCAATCATTTAGGGGGTGGGTGACAGTTTGTGATTTGGAAAACAAATAGGCCTAACTGTTTCTTTGTAATGATGTAAACCACAGTATGAGCAGTTGTTTCTTCACTAGAGCTGGTTCTACTTGGTTCTGATGTTACTGAAAGAATATAGAGCAATCCTCTTTGACTCTGCTGCATTAATTAATATCCACTTATATTATTCAATACTGTTAGACATATTATCCAGATACTCATTGCATCATTGCATGTACATAATATCCATAGCATATCTGATGTATATATGGAATACAATTCACATTAATATCATTTGTGAATATCTGTCTCCAGTAGGAGTCCCAATGGAGTGTTCGGTGTTTTAAGGTTTATTATAAACCAGCAGTTTTTATGCACCACATATGGAAAAACTCAGCAACAGCATGTTGTAAAGACTGTTCTGTTTTATTTATTTTGTTTCAGTTATTTGTTTCCTGATTTACCAATAACTAAATAATCGTGTTTTATTTATTATATGCTTTGACTCTGACAATGTCTGTTATTTGGGATTTATGCTGACTCCTGCATTTATTTTACTCACGTCCACATAGGCTAATATGATGTACTTATGTCCATACATCAATGTATTATAATTTGGATATAGTTTAGATTAATTAAATATGAAGCTTACAAAGCAATCTCACATTTAGCAGTTTATTTCTAGAATGTTGCATAGAGCATGACCTAGGGGAGGAGCTACAGAGGGGTGGAGCATGCAGCAGTTTGTTTCTATTGTTCTCCTCTTTGGCCAATCAACACCAAGCAGTTAGTGGTTCCACATCTGGCTCTCTAGTATAAGAAGAGTTTGTAGTTGTCAGTTCTCCACAACTCCTCCAGGATATCAATCCTTTCTGATCACATCTGACTGTGGACTCCAGACTTCAGCTGAAGATGAACTCTACCAATGCCACCATGAACAGTTCTGCTCAACAGGGAGGACCCAATGATCATCAAGACCTCTGTAAGTTACTTACTGTGTCTATATGGATATACAGCATGTCATAAAAAGTTGTTTGTTTTGTTTTAATATTAGCATTGACTTAAAATACAGTTGTTTGTCTCATTTTTATGCACAACATATAGTAATTTACCAAACTATAAATGGATGCTAATGTTTGATTGTGTGCATTAACTTTGTTAGTTTCTGCAATTTTAAGTACAACTAAGCAATGTTTAATTTGTCTTTGTCCAATTCAGTGTTGCATCATCAGCCTGGTTTACCTGTTCTACCAGAGGTGAATGAACAAAGAACCTTCACTGGAGAGAAACCATATGGATGTGATCAGTGTGGACAACACTTCTCTAAAATGGCAAACCTTAAAAGCCACCAGAGAATTCACACTGGAGAGAAACCATATGGATGTGATCAGTGTGGACAACACTTCTCTCAAATGGCAAACCTTAAAAGCCACCAGAGAATTCACACTGGAGAGAAACCCTATGGATGTGACCAGTGTGGACAACACTTCTCTCACATGTCAACCCTGAAAAAACACCAGCTAATTCACACTGGAGAGAAACCCTATGGATGTGATCAGTGTGGACAAAACTTCTCTGAAAAGTCAACCCTGAAAAGACACCAGAGAATTCACACTGGAGAGAAACCATATGGATGTGACCAGTGTGGACAACACTTCTCTAAAATGTCCACCCTAAAAAACCACCAGAGAATTCACACTGGAGAGAAACCCTATGGATGTGATCATTGTGGACAACACTTCTCTGTCAAGTCATCCCTGAAAAAACACCAGAGAATTCACACTGGAGAGAAACCACATGGATGTGATCAGTGTGGACAACACTTCTCTCAAATGGCAAACCTTAAAAGCCACAAGATAACTCACACTGGAGAGAAACCATATGAATGTGATCAGTGTGGACAACGCTTCTCTCAAATGTCCACCCTAAAAAACCACCAGAGAATTCACACTGGAGAGAAACCCTATGGATGTGATCAGTGTGGACAACACTTCTCTCAAATGGCAAACCTTAAAAGCCACAAGATAACTCACACTGGAGAGAAACCATATGAATGTGATCAGTGTGGACAACACTTCTCTGTCAAGTCATCCCTGAAAAAACACCAGAGAATTCACACTGGAGAGAAACCACATGGATGTGATCATTGTGGACAACACTTCTCTCAAATGGCAAACCTTATAACCCACCGGAAAATTCATACCGGAGAGAAACCCTATGAATGTGATCAGTGTGGACAACACTTCTCTGTCAAGTCAACCCTGAAAAAACACCAGAGAATTCACACTGGAGAGAAACCACATGGATGTGATCAGTGTGGGAAACAATTCTCTCTTTTGGCCAACCTTAAAACCCACCGGAAAATCCATACTGGAGAGAAACCCTATGGATGTGATCAGTGTGGACAACACTTCTCTCAAATGGCAAACCTTAAAAGACACCAGAGAATTCACACTGGGGAGAAAACCAAATAATTGTGATGTGTTATCTTATAGTAAAACAGCTGAACTCTCTGGATCCCACCAGGAACAATTGATTGATTGAACCTGTAGATTTGCAGTAATTTACATTTAGATGATTTATTATTTTGTCTCAGAGTTTGTTCATGAATGCTTGTAATTCCCTTTGTCATACAGTGGATATTTAAAATGGCTATTATGAAAGTTTTTTCTTCTTCTTACCACGGTTTGTTTCTTAGTATATAATACATTACGTTTCTTCTGGGTATTCTTCTTGTATTAAGAAAAACTATCTTGTACCTCTGTAACTTTTATGTCTGAAGTACAAGTAAAGTGTTTTCAACTTTTGAGTGAGGTTTCCTGTCCATTGTATATGTTATTCATACCCTTTACCCCTAGACTAATTGGTGCGTAACGTCGTATGCAAGTAAAGTAGGCTAATATGTTCTTAAATATACAATAGAGCCCAGGCCTTAATTCCCCCTTCATATTACTGTTGATCAATTGTACTTTTAACACAATTCACATTATGAAATAGTAATAATGTTAGTGAAGTAGGTATGGAGGCATGGGAAGACCTCTGTTACTGAACAAACAATATAGCAATGATTTACTAGAGCCATTTTAACAAAACATATGCCGTACAGCACCTTTAACATTTCACAAAATAAGTTCTGTAGTTCTGCTGAAACTCATCAGTCAAAGAGGTGTAAACTGGTCTCAGTTCATCCATAATGTGGTCATTAACAGGTGATCTGTCCAATGCCAGACAACCAGTGACCATTAACACGTTTAATCTCTGCATTTTAATACATTGTCTATAGTGAATGAAGCATCAGTCATCATCATTTACCCTG
Source organism: Protomyctophum bolini (assembly GCF_963924005.1). NCBI lineage: Eukaryota > Metazoa > Chordata > Actinopteri > Myctophiformes > Myctophidae > Protomyctophum > Protomyctophum bolini. Next base: position 6,882,453 of record NC_137879.1, on the reverse strand, counting down.
TTTACATTTTAACCTGGGGAAAGAATGTGGGGTTTGTTCATTATTTAGCATTGGAAAAACATTGAATAAAAGTGCAGTCATCAGAAATAAAATATGTAAGTAAAGTAGTTAAAAGTAAAGTGTTTGAATTTTACTAATTTCAGCCACTGGAAATGTCCTGACTGCACACACATGAATCCACATTACAACCAAGTGTAACATGTTGAATCTTGATCATGTATGTAATTAAATGTTCGGATGAATTGAAAATGAAGGACCCTGATGTAAACCATTTTTTTGTTTATTTTTCCTCGTATCAGGTTTTTTGTATTGACCTGTACTTTTGTTGAACTGTACCCATTCTACAAACTGAATAAAATGTTGAATCAATCATTTGTTTGTGCTTTATAAAAATATAGAATACAATTGTTGTGTTACTCAACACTAAAACAAACTGCCTATATGTTTATTTTTGTTATATGATGGATATTCAAAATGCTAATATTATGAAAGGTTGGTTTTTTCTTCCTGTTTAGTTTTTCTTAGTATAGAATTAAAATGTACAAGCTTGATCTATAGTCTATACTTACAAATCAACTTTAAAATGGGGTCCTCAGAAAAGTCTGAGTAGATGTTAAAATCCCCCAAACATGTTTGAAAGTGAAACATCCATTTAAACATGCAGTCTTTGTTCAGTACCAGAAGTCTGCCCATCGCAGAATCTCTTTGGTAAACTTGTGGGTTACAAATTCCATCCTAAAGGAGAGAGAGAACCCGGCAAAGATTTATCAGCTTGTGTTTTAGTTCAATTTCTTACATAATTATATTCTGTATGTATCCTATATGAGTTATATGACTGGATATGGAGTAAGACCTCTGTTACTGAACAAAAAATAATTATATCAATGATTACTAGAGCTATTTTAACTACACATATCCCTTACAACACCATTCATATTTAACAAAGGGTAATATTAAGTTCTGTCCAGGTTTCCCAGGTTTACACAAATACAGTTGTTGCTGTTATTGTGTTGCTGTTACAGATCCCTGAATTGCATGGAGTGGAAACCTTGGGGGGGCAGTGGCTCAGGGGTAGAGTGACCAGATGCAGATGGCAACCGCAAGGTTCCCTGTTAAGTGTTGAAGTGTCTTTGAGCAAGACTCTGAACGCCTAATTGCTCCCGATATGCATGTTGGTACCTTGCTGCTGCATGGTTTCCTCCGGTATTGGTGTGTGTGTGTGTGTGTGTGTGTGTGTGTGAATGTAACGCCTACATTGTAATTGTGCTTTGGAGGAAGCCTTATATGGGTGTAATTTAAATGGTAGTTTATCATTTACCATTTAACCCTGCACTGAACACTTGGGGCATTTACACATGTGTCCATTTGGCGCCCCAGCAACCTCTAGAGCGATTTCAGAGGCATACATCGATACGGCTGTATTGTTTTGGAGCTCTTTAAGATCAAGTTCTTTGTCTGTGAAAATCATATAGCACTGACGAAGGTCTTAGGACCGAAACGTTTGCTTTTTAATTGTACTTTGAGCACAGAGCACTTTATGAGCATGATAAAATAAAAGGAAAAATATTTGCTTAAGTCTCAGTCTAAGGAGTTTTACTTCTAGTTTCTATATCGTGAGCGAGTCTTTTTCTGTCAAAGTTTCCCTAGTTTCATTTTTGCTATTTGTAAGCTTTTTGTTACTTTTTTAGGTTTGTTTACTGATGTCGTTCTTAAACATTTCCATGGCAAGGACCCCAGATTAATATACAAATATTTCAAGATTTGATTTCAAGATTTTGTAATATTTTTTTGTCGTTGCCCTGTCGCATCATATTTCTCTCGCTAAATCTGGCAACACTGCTAATCAGCCAGTGAACCAGTTGTCACTGCCTATTGACAGAACAACACTGCTAATCAGCCAGTGAACCAGTTGTCACTGCCTATTGACAGAACACTGCTAATCAGTGAACCAGTTACTGCCTATTGACAGAACACTGCTAATCAGCCAGTGAACCAGTTGTCACTGCCTATTGACAATTTTTTATTTATTTATTTGGTACTTTATTTGAAACTGACAGTGGACTAGTACTGAATCAAACTAGCGTGTACGATTTTACCGTAGGGTCTACTCTCGAGGCGAGTCGAGTCTCACAGTGAGGAGCATGGACAGAGTGGCACAGCTGGCTGATTGACGTATCAGCAACAACATGGCTGTACAGTACAGTACAGTACAGTACAGTGACAGGTGACGTCATGAAATACGAGTCAACAGCCTGCTGGCCAGACTGAGTAGCGGAGTGGCAAAAACAATTCACGGAGCGCATAGCGAAGCAGCCCTGGAACCAAGGCTATACCAGTGTCCTAGCCCTTTTAAGTAAATGTAACTTGTTACTACACGCCTCTGATGGACCATCTCCTGGGAGTCTGCTGAAGGCTGAGTGTGTGTGTGTGTGTGTGTGTGGCGGTGGTGGGTCATGTACACGTATGTGTGGAGTGGTTTTTGCTGTATGCCACTAAAGAGAACAGAGTGAACGTGGGCGCGAAACAGCCAGACAAGCATGGAGGATGAGAGAGAGAGACAGAGAGGGGGAGAACACACTCTAATTGATATCCTTAAAGGAATTGCTTCAACACGCACGCACGCACAGAGTACTGTACACAGTATAAAGTCCTCTGTTCATTTCACTGTAACTCAAAGCTGAAGATTTTTTTCCGTGCTGTGTTTTATTGCACAGCAGTTAATTAATTTAGTCCCCTTTACGGTCTACACTAGTATACATGTGTTTTCTGTTATTGTGGGAAATGCTTTCAGTGAAAACAGCAGATCGATAAGCTTGTCGATCTGCTTACAGTACGGATGCTGGGTTAATAACTATTTCTCTAAATGTCCTCTTGTGGCTTTCGCCTTTATTTTACGGAGGGACAGACAGTATAGGCTGACAGGAAATGGGGAGAGAGATGGGGGGAGGGGGGGAGGACATGCAGTGGGGGCCGTCGGGGTCGGGAGTCGAACCCGCGGCACACTGCCAGACTGGATCACCAGCCAATGGGGCCTGGACTACTGAGCCACGGCCCAGGCTGTTAATAACTATTTTTAATTGGATTTAAATGTCCTGTTTTGAGGAGCGGCATTCTTTTGGACTTTGTCTTTATGCTTTCATTGTGAGGCAAAAGACTCAGGGGGGGTGGCCATAATAATGAATTGCATTTTTATAGCACTTCTCTAAGTGCTGAGTGCCAAGCAGGGAAGGCATTGGGTCCCATTTTTTACAGTAAATGGTGCATTTATATATATAGCGCCTTTATCCAAGGCGCTTTACATAGATTGTGCATTACATTCACCCATTCATACACCGATGGCAGCGGAAACCATGCAAGGCACCAACTAGCACACCGGGAGCAATTAGGGGTTCAGTGTCTTGCTCAAGGACACTTCAACAGTAACTCTGGGGGAGCCCGGGTTCGAACTGGCAACCTTGCGGTTCCCATCCAGGCACTCTACCCCTGAGCCACCGCCGCCCCGGTCTTTGGTATGAACCCCCGACCTCCCAGCTTCAGAGCGGACACTCGAACCACAAGGCCACTGTCTGGTCACAGAGCGGACGTTCGGTATAGGCCAGTCAGAGGCAGGTGGGGGCAGGTCTTTATATACAGGTGGGGGGCAGTCAGAGGCAGGTCTTTATAGTCAATTGAGTGGCAGTCTTCCGCTTGACGTCCGCCTTGCGTGTGCTTCCAAGCAATACAGGTCGCTCCAGTGAATTGCAGCGGACAAAGAGGTGTCTAGCTCTTTTATATCTATGTAGTTAGTGGGCAATCACTGAGAGGCCGTGTGGTAATCAAAAGGTCAGCGGTTCACCTCCCAGTCGTCCTATACGTGTCTGTCCCTGAGCATGAAGACACTTAACTGCACTTAGCCCCTTAACTGCTCCCTATTGGTTAGCTGCCCAGTGCTCCTAATAGACTGATCATGTCACACAGGTGTGTGCAAATGTACTGTGACAAATATGGCAAAACAGCGAAAGGTTACTCTATCTATCTACCTACCTACCGTACAGTATCTGTAGCAGACTGGCAACACAACCTCAGCCTGATGACCCAAAACTCTTAATATCTCCCCCAAGGGAATTCCCTTTAGCTTAGTGGTTACGATATTGGCTTTCCAAGTGGGAGACTCGAGTTCAAATCCCGGGCGTTACATTGGTGCCGTGACCCGTATCGGGTTTCCCCCGCGGGAGGAGGTCAAAAGAGGCGTGAGCGTCACAGAGTGGCTCATCACAACCTCAGCCTGATGAGCTAAAACTCTTAATGTCTCCCCCAAGCCATAGGGAATTCCCTTTGGCTTAGTGGATATTGGCTCGAGTTCAAATCCCGGGCGGGTTTCCCCGTGGGAGGAGGTCCAAAGAGGAGTGAGCGTCGCAGAGTGGCTCACAGTCACAACCTCAGGTCGATGAGCTAAAAGTCTAACATATATCCTCCCCGAGGCTTAGTGGCGAAAACGTCGGCTTTCCACGAGGGAGACAAAGGTTTGAATCCTGGGCGTTACTAAGTTACATATCCATCTATTGTATTGCCTTATTGTTGAAATGTGCTATAATAAACTTGCCTTGCCTCATTTCTAATATTAACAATTCAACCAAAATATCGAATAAACCGTAATGGCAGCTGTAAATTAAGTTTTGAGGAGAAAAAAATGTGTCAATATAGCAGCAAAATGCTGAGACAGCCAGTACAGTACATGACATATTATCAGAAGATGCTTGATGTTTTTCTTTGCCTCGGCCGAGGCTACCGTCGATACCACGCTCAGTTTTGAAGCGTACACGTTTGTTTTTCGTTTGGTTTCATTTCGTTTGGTTGGTTATTGGAATTGATCTCACGTGTAAACATATAAATCACCATCATATAGCCTCGTGATTCGTCTCTTCAATGACTCTCAGTCTTATTTTTTTATGGAAATTATCTTGTGTTTTTCAGGCCCTTAGCTGAGAGAGCGATGAAGCAGAGACACTCAATTATTTTTCATAGATTTCACATAGATGGCTTCATAGATTGTTTTTGTTTGTCGTTTCTTTTCTGCCTTTATTGATAGTTTCAAGTGAAGATTGACAGGAGAGAGAGAGAGACAGAGAGAGAGAGAGAGAGAGAGAGAGAGAGAGAGAGAGAGAGAGAGAGAGAGAAGGGGAGAGACACGCAGCAAAGGTCGTCATGAACGGGACTCGAACACGCGACGCGCTGTCAGGGCAGAGCCTATAATAGGACCACTAGGCCAGTGGGCAGATATTACCCAACCCACCCAACAGAGACAATAACACAATATATTCCATATCTATACATCATTAATTATAGGGATTACAGTTGTCTATGTTCTTGTGGTTAATCTGGTGTGATCATCTCTAGGGATATACTCGTCTGTGTGGAGAGATCTCCGCCAACACAACGTCTCACGTTTAACCCATTCTGACCGGGCACCCATTTTGGTGTTAGCATCATGTTATGCTTTAGCTATTGAAAAATAGCAGATCTACAAGCTCATAGCGCGCCACCGAGTGGCGCGCTACGAGCTTGTAGGTCTGCTATTTTTGAAAAATCGAAGAGCGACTGACATTTTTTAGAATCTGATCTCAGGTCAGAATGGGTTCATCAGACCAGTCTGTGTCCAGTGGAAACCTCGTATGAATCTGATCTCAGGTCAGAATGGGTTAAGCACGAATGAATATGACAGATCAATACAACACACTTTACTTCCAGACCACTGAGAGGTTATGCAGGAAATAAAGAAGAAGAAAAAACATCCCCTGAGGTTCACATCGTGCTGTGTTTGTGAAATACACACAGCCACTTAGTCAACAAAGGACTAAAAAAAGGACTTATTTTCTATCAATTACACACTCCATGAAGCCTTCAATTCACGGAGATAATTATTATGGCAATAATTTGATGACCTACATAAATGTTTTTTTGTGGGGGTGAATTACTCCTTCAGTCACTTAGACTCACTTTACTGTACTTTGTCGTACGTCTCATACTAGGGCTAAAATTGCCGATCTACAAGCTCACACTATGCTTGAAGATCGGCTACTTTCGACTTGCGCACAAAACACGCTGAGAAGTGAAAGCACTGTTTCCTACACAGAGGGACATTCTGTCAGCATAAGATGTTAAGGAAAGGAAAGGAAAGGAGGCATTTGCATTTCTTTCAACATAGTAAAATGCAGATTTTCTTTCTTGCCCTGATGAAGACCTTGTTGGTCGAAACATGTTGGCAGTTGCCTTTTTAATTGAATAAAGGCTATCCTCCTCATTTTAACCTTGAGGGCCCGGATCGTTTATTTTTTCTTTATAGTAAAATGCTGATTTCATGGTCTGGAGAGAAGCCACCTTTTTCACAGACGGGTGAAAGGGCAGCGACCTGATTAAAAAAAAAATATATATATATATATATATTCTTTAGATTTTGGAACGTCAAATACTTATTAGTATCTGTAGATGAGCTGCTGTTTAATGTCACACACTGTTTAAGTCTCTATTGTTAGTTTCCTCCTGCAGTTCTGTGCAAATAATGTGTGTCCCCGACTCCCTGTTCACAATGTCTATATGTTGTTCTGTGTGTGTGTGTGTGTGTGTGTGTGTGTGTGTGTGCCGTGCTGCAGCAACCAGGCGGTGAGGATGCTGGAGTGCAGAGAGAAACCCACGCCTGACATGTTCGGAGAGCTGCTCCGCAATGCCAGCAACATGGGAGACCTGCGCAACTGCCCTGTGAGTGCGCACACACACACACACACACACACACACACACACACACACACACACACACACACACACACACACACACACACACACACACACACACACACACACACACACACACACGAGTCTGCACTAGTAAAAGACCACACACCTCTCTAGTGGTGGTTAGGGTGATGCATTGATATGATAATAGAATGAGAGAGTGCCGGAGATGAGAGATGAGATTCAGCATGCAGGGGTGTAAACGTGCCAACGCTTGGGGAAATAGCAGATCTACAAGCTCACAACGCATCACACCACGAGGCATTGTGAGCTTGTAGATCTGCTATTTTCAAAAAAATAGTTGCCAGCTCCATATATGGATGTCAGAACAGGCTATAGTTCCATAAGGAGATCTACTATAGTCAGAACTACAGTGTTATGTCAGGACAGGACAGCTCCATATATGGAGATCTATAGGGTGATGTCAGAACAGAAGTGTTATGTCAGGACAGGACAGCTCCATATATTGATGTCAGAACAGGCTATATAGTTCCATAAGGAGATCTACTATAGTCAGTTATGTCAGGACAGGCCAGCTCCATATATGGATATCTAGGAGTGATGTCAGAACTACAGTGTTATGCCAGAAACAGGACAGCTCCATACATGGAGATTTAGGGGTGATTTGGATTTGGGCCCTGTCCGGCAGCCTGTATGGGCAGAGGCTTTTGTGCTGCTTCTGGACAACCGTGGGTCCGACGGACTCGACGCCGGGCACCGCACTGCCTGTGGGGGTGTGGAACGCGTGTGTCCAATTTGAAGTCGGTGGAGCGAACGGTTCTCGAGTTACGTGGATTACAGATTAGAGACACATACTGTACAGAGACGTGGCGCATTTATACTGTAGATAGATAGATGATATGCTCTAAAAAACAATGCCACACAGGGGGGCGTGAAAACTTTTCAAGCGGGCCCTGATCCGGAAAAGTTTGAGAGTGAGAGTGAGAGGTTGCGCTGCTGGTGATCGGTGCGAACGGGGGAATTTCTCGAGAGACGTAGAGAGAGAGAGAGAGAGAGAGAGAGAGAGAGGGTGACCTTGTATTGTTGTCGGCTTCAAATCGAAAGCATGGCTCTTTTCATAAAGGATTTGTTTTTGTATAGCCCCTTTAGGCCTATAAGTTCAATTCTACAAATGTCTTCTAAATCACGACAGTTTTCAGAAAATCCCATGTTTCTCTCATTATAGGCCTCCGACCCCAATCTGAAAATATGAATATATATTCCAAATTCGCGACACATTTTCACGATTTTTCAAAAATGGCAGATCTACAAGCTCGTAGCGTGGCACTCGGTGCCGCTCTATGAGCTTGTAGATCTGCTATTTTTCCAATAGCTAAAGCTAAAAAAATAAAACGGGGTTCCCTTCCCGCCCAGAATGGGATAACCAACCTATCCTTGGAAACGCATAAATTGTGGTTCCATCCTCAGTCCTGGCGGGAGTGAAATTGAGAGAAAGAGAGAGATACTGACACACAGAGAGAGAGAGAGAGAGAGAGAGAGAGAGAGAGAGAGAGAGAGAGAGAGAGAGAGAGAGATACTGACACACACAGAGAGAGAGAGAGAGAGAGAGATGTGTTCACTTTTGTGCTGCAGAGCTGTGTCTGTTCTGT